>NC_057344.1:68998344-69338844 GCF_016509475.1 Prionailurus bengalensis | reverse complement strand
AATGTTATTTTCTTTTGCATCGCACATCATGTTGTGCCACATATTAACTTTGATTTTGGTTTCTCTAATGTATGCAGTACACAAGACCCGCTTCTGATGTCAACATGCTAGGGGAAATGATGTTTGGCTCGGTTGCAATGAGTTACAAAGGCTCCACTTTAAAGATACACTATATACGGTGAGTTTGGGCTTCTTTTCCTACTATTTGTGAAAAACGGAATGGTGAAACTGCTTTCTTATTCAAAAATACTTTCTCTCTCTCTTTTTTTTCTTCTAGTTCTCCTCCACAACTGATGATTAGTAAGGTGTTCTCAGCTAGAATGGGCAGCTTCTGTGGGAGTACAAATAAGTAAGTGTGGGATTTTGTACCAATCCACCCTCCCTCCCCATTTTTTTAAGTGGCTGTTTCTGGAAAGAGTAGTTCTTTGAGAGCCATACATATTTTTGAAATAAGAAGTGAGATGAGTCCACATTAACAAAGAAATGGCCATTTCCTTGCACATAATGTATATGAAAAGGCCTTTGACTTTATTAGCTGGCCTTAAAGACAAATGACTGTTTATTTCCCAATGCTGTTTTATCTTAAAAAAAAAACAAAAACAAAAACAAAAAAACTGGTTGGCTAGTTAATTTATTTCTAAAGAAATGAAGCACATAGTGAGTTTTTTCAGCCTGTGGGGCACATGTATGGCAGGCTGGGTCATATGTGCTCACCATCTATTCAGCTGTCAATGTTGCCTCTATGACTGGTGGGTACCTGGACCAGGCCATATCCTGATCTTCACTCCTGAGTTTTTTTCCTCCTCTAATTTTATATTTCTTTGTAGACAAAGAAAACTGATGTTAACTCTCATTCTGGTACATTTGTTCATACACTTTGAACTTTTCAAGCATAAATATTTCATATGCTTCATTTTTGAATAAAACAAAACATTTGCTATACTTTCGTAAGTTTGAAAGAAGTTTGTTATAAATTAAAGGGATATTCTTAGAGACCAAATGAAGGCCGTTCTTTTTTCATAATCTTGGGAAATTAAAAATATTTTTCTTTGTAGATTTGGGTACCTTTGAGTAATTCTGCTTAGTCTTCAACAAAATAATGGATTTAACTTGTTTGAGCATTTAACATTGGTCTGGCATGACTTAAGCCTATATGAGAATTGATTTTTTTTGTGAGATACTCTTTTTCAGACCCTTTCAGTTATACACTAATTCCCTATAATAGAATATCAAGCTCACATTTAAGTAAAAATTATTTTGGCCCTATTAATGTTGTATTCTCCTTGAAGTCTTGATATTTATTTTACTTGTTAATAAAACAAGTAAATTATTAAAATTGGCTTCTCTCACATTTGTGTCTATGAGTAATTCTAACTTCTTAGATGTTGTGAAGTCAAACTCCTATGGGAATCATAATTTCTGTTATATCCTCCTCCTGGAAAAACTTTCTAAATGGCTCATAGATGTTAACTGAGAGTTCAGCTCAATTTCATTTTGAAGTTTTAGTGAAATTACCCTTGAAATGAATAGTAACATCTTGAGTGTCAGTTACTAAAACACAATTTAGAAATGAATAGCGATATCCTAGGTGTCAGTCACCAAAGCCAAATTTGTAGAGTTCCATGTCCCATTATATAATGTAAAATTGTTAGGAATATGTTGTTTAGTTTTATAGGTTGGACTGCCTTCAAAAAGTTTTTTTGTCTTTTCCTTTCCCCTAAAGTTTAGTTTCCTTTGGTAGATGTGAGACTTTATTCATTTATAAGGAAAGTTGGAACAACTGGTAAGTTGCCTGTGTTTGAGAGTTTATTAGAAAACAGTCTTATTCATCTCTTGATATTTTTCTTCTCTCTCTCCTTTCCCCTCCTTCTCTGGATGTAGCTTACAAGACAGCTTTGAATACATCCACCAGGATCCTAATTTGGGAAAACTCAACACAAATCAGAATAACTTGGGTCCTTGTCGTACTGGAAGTAACCTAGGTAAAATCAGCCACATAACTGGGCTCTTTCTTTCTGAATACCACTATTGTGGGTGTGTGTTTTGCTTTATTTGAGTTTGTTGTTTTGTTTTGTTTTTTTGCATTATCTTTAATCTGTGTTTATTTTTGTGTGTGTACTTTGTTGGCCCTCTTCCGTGTGTCTCTGTCTCTAGGTCTGCTGCAAGCATGCGGCAGCAAACTGCTACAGGGCGTAGCTGAAGGAGGACCTCTCCGGCTCACCCGGAGCGCTTCTTTCTTTGCAGGTTTGTGTGGAATGCTGAGAACAGTGTGACCCACACACATTAGTAATAACTCCTGTGCAGTTTCTTAGAAAAAAATCCTGTGTGGTGCCTCTCTAGAAATCCAAGGGGCTCTTGAGATAATAGTTTCAAATGCAGCCAAGTTCACGGTGTTTTGAAAAATTCCACCAATGAACTTCTATTGTAAATGTCTTTGCTAATACCCCAGTGTAAGCTGATTTTGATCTGAAATGAGCCCTTAGTGTTTCTAAGAGGATTATATTTTCTGATTTTCCTGGGCCTCTTCAGGTCTGAACTGTTTTCCTTTCCCATGGTATATACTTCTATCCATTTAGTCACCTGCACCCTCACCTGCACAGAGTTTCTTCAAAAGTCACCTAATAAGAGCATGGAAGACCTCTCTCTCTCTCTCTCTCTCTCTCTCTTTTTCTCTTCCTCAGCCACCTCATCTCTCCCTCTCTCTCTCTCTCTCTACTTTCTACCCCTACTCTCTCTAGCATTTAAGTAGTTTAAATGCAGTTTCTAGGTTCTTTACAGGTATAATCATCTCGGTCTCTCTGGGTAGGTAAATTCTTAGATTTAACTGGCCTTGCCAGCTAAAGCTGTTGAATGTCTGTTGAAGTCTGGCATGATTAACAAGTGTGGGGAATCTTCATTACTAACATTAAAGGTTATGTTTATGACAAATGGTATTCCTCATTCTGTTCTTTGTAGCTGGAAGTGTGCTAAGCTCTATTAGTTAACTGACACCCCGATGAAAGTGACACCTTCCCACCTACTTAGAGTGAGGCTAACATGTTTATATGCTCTCTTCAAAATTATGAAAATAAACAGTCTTCAAAAACTATCTGGAAAGTATAATAATCAGGCAGGGCCCTGGGTTTCTCATACATTGTAAAGCTTACTATAGCAATATGTCCTCTACCCTCTAGCTCAATATGTATGATGAATCTGTAGCATTCCTACAAGTCTGTAATACTTTAGAGTGTTTTCTAAAATTCATGCCAGGATATTCGTTTTTCTCAGTAACTCTACAGTGATACTGGGTGTATATGGAAATGAAATGGAGGAAGAAATATTTGAAAATGAAGGGGTTTTTATCTGCCAAGAGAGTGGGTTATAAACAGAAACATTTTTTAAATTTATGAAATGGTATTCAAATATTTCTGTTTCCTAAGTTGCCTATAGTTACTAATAAAACTGATTATAAAGCATTTTGAAAATACAGTGCTATTTAAATATTACTAATGATGAGGACAATGGCTGGAAGTATCTGCCTGAGAATGTTTGTTCATTTTATCAACTGCATGAATAGTTTATTATTCAGTTTGCTTTAGAAATAGGCACCACTCCAACAAGTTTTTATGCTACAGTAGGGTAAAGACAGGTAATTACTTGGTTCTGTTTTTACTCTCACCATTGTGTTTTATGTATTTAATTTTGCTTTCTCGTTAATTTTCATATATACATGTATGCCAACCATCAGTAGCAGTAGCCTACTTTGAAATGTAAAAATTACTGTAGTGGCTTTTAAACAAGGCCTTCTTTGGAAGTTCAATAACATTGTTACCTTTTGCCTTTATCTTAGCACATAGCACTCCAGTTGACATGCCAAGCAGAGGACAGAATGAAGACCGGGACAGCGGTATTGCTAGATCAGGTATTTGCACTTCCTTTTATATGTTTAGTTGATAGAGTGAACTATCTGTAATGATTAAGTAGGTGGGAAAATAAAAGACAGGTCTCGCCTTCTGGGTTTTTTCCTTTGCCATATTCTTTTTTTTTTTTTTAATTTTTAAATATTTATTTATATTTGAGAGAGAGAGACAGAGTGCAAGCAGGGAAGGGGCAGAGAGAGAAGGAGACACAGAATCCGAAGCAGGCTCTAGGCTCTGAGCTGTCAGCACAGAGCCTGACGTGAGGCTCAAACCCACCAACTGTGAGATCATGACCTGAGCCGAAGTCAGACGCTTCCCTGATTGAGCCACCCAGACGCCCCTCCTTTTCCATATTCTAAGGTAGTCTCATGTGTCTGAAGATCCAGAACGTTGATATACAGCATCTAGGAGTGATTGTACAACATGGACTAGTTTTTTCTAAACCTAAACTCATATGAGACTATATTGTATTTGAGAAATTTCTTTTTTTTTAATTAAAAAAATTTTTTTTAATGTTTATTTATTTTTGAGAGAGAGACAGAGTGCAAATGGGGGAAGGGGCAGAAAGAGAGGGAGACACAGAATCCAAAGCAGGCTCCAGGCTCCAGGTTCCAATCTGTCAGCACAGAGCCTGACGCAGGACTGGAGCCCACGAACTGAGATCGTGACCTGAGCCAGTCAGACTGACTGAGCCACCCAGGCGCCCCTAAGACAGCAATTTTGACTGAGAGTGATTTTGGTTCCATGGTGGTACCCGTTTCTTCTTGCCTTGAAATTCAACCCTAACGAAACTAGCTCCAGTGCCAGCCAGCCCTGTTCAGGTGGGCCCTACCAGGGCAGGGAGCTGAGCTTTGGGACGTTAAGATCTTCAGTACACATTCACAGCCTTTGAGGAACTGATGTACTGATGCACTGATGTAGCTCAAAGCTCAGCTACTCCTCTAGTAGAGAATGCTGACGGCACCCCCTAAGGAATGGGGAAATTCTCCTAAGACCATTGAATACAAATAAAATTTAAAATTTAAAAACAGTGTTCTCTTTAGCATTTTATGAGTTACTCTTTACCTTCTCAGATTTCATGTTTGTACAAAAATTGCTTTAAAAGAAAATGATACAAGTCTAAGCAGCAGGAGTTACATTTCTGACCAATGGCTCAATGCTCAAGTTTACAAAAAAAGATTATGAAGACCAAAAGCAATCAATTGTTTTTATTTCATCATAAATAAAATCCGGTGTACTTTATACATGACATACATAAACAAAGGAAGGGGATTCAGTAACAAATGACATTTCATTTAATAACTCAGGAGCAAAGTTGTACCGAGTGGGATGAAGGACCCTGGTACCACACAAAAGGAACATGAGGACTCCTTTGAGGTGTGTCTGAGGGCCAGAGATGGATACAGAAATGAAAGGAAGGCAAGGAAGAAAGGCATCTGAGGCACTGGCTGGCTGGCCTGTTTGGTGAAGGTGTCCTGTATCACTGGTAAAACCAGTGGGGTGCTCTTAGTCTTTAGTGGAAGGCAGAGGCTGCGTGTCTGATGTGTGCATCAGGCAAAAAAACCCACACTCCTCCAAGGCCTCCATTTCCAGATCACTGCTTCACTGCCCTTCTTCTACAGCACAGAATCTACCTCAGATCTAAGCCACAAATCAAAAATCGTAGCGGAATCATGTACAAAGGCAGAAACCGAGAGATCTTAAAAGCAGTATTAGAAAAGTTTAAACCTTGAAGGAATGAGAGAAGGGGTAGCTAAGATAAAATCTAGATCAGCCTGACTCTAAGACAGAAGAGAGGGTGACTGGCAGGTCCTCCCGCAGAGGTGGATGGATTTACCTCCACAGACACCTTTCTTCCTCTGATTTTATTTTCAATACTCAACAAGCAAATTCCCAGTAAAATTAGCTCAAGGAAGCTTCCTTTTAAAAAGAAATTTCTCATGGGGCACCTGGTGGCTCAGTCAGTTAAGCATCTGACTTCGGCTCAAGTCATGATCTCACAGTTCTTGAGTTCAAGCCCTGCCTCAGGTTCCCTGCTGAGAGCAACAGAGCAGAGCCTGCTTGAGATTCTCTCTCCCTTTCTCTTTCCCTTCCCCACTTATGCACATGCTTTCTCTCTCTCTTTCACTCTCAAAATAAATAAATTGACTTTAAAAAAAGTAGTAAAATAGGCAGAAGATCAGTATGAGAAAAACTTTAACATGTATTCTCAAACATTTTTATTCAAGTGTTTTGAAATGAACCTTCAGTGTAAGAATACACATCATCGTAGTATTCAACTAGGACATGTGTTTTGGCCACTCTGCAGGTACAGGGTAGATCCCACCCCAAATTTGGTTTGGATGTCGAGACTAATGACACCACACACATGCAAGAGGGTATGAAAGTATTTATCACTCAAGTAATGACACTTTCTGGTGAGAGCTGGATGGGCTTCCCAAGCTGGTCAGAAAATGACTTGAGAGGGGTGCCTGGGTGGCTTAGTCGGTTAAGCGTCTGACTTCAGCTCAGGTCATGATCTCATGGTTTGTGGGTTCGAGCCCCACATCGGGCTCTGTGCTGGCAAATTGGAGCCTGGAGCCTGCTTTGGAATCTGTGTCTCCATGCCCCTCTCTCTGCCCCTCCCCTTCCCACATGTGCACGTATTCTTGCTCTCAAAATAAATAAACATTAAAAATAAAATAAAGAAAATGCCTTGAGAGAAAGGGAAAGGAGATGATCTTCAGGTTTTTATGATGGTTAGGGGGTAGGGCCAGGGTGAGGGCTTCCACACACAGGTTGAACTTCCTAGTGGTTGCAAAGGAGAAAGCCTCTAGGCTTTCTCATCACCTTGCCCAGATGTGGGGCAGACAAGGAAGAGGTTTGAGAGGAGAAGCTTAAAAGGTATCAGCAGTCAGACATCAAAAAATGGAGTCAGACTGTTTATTACAATGTGTGTCACCATTGAATAATGCAAAATGACATCCCACTTGGATCTGAATTCTTCACTGATTTAACTGATAGAGTGCTTTGTAAAGAGTGGCAAGAGTCAAGGAGGGTACTGCTTTGTTTGTTGTCTGTGTGGGAGAAAGGCCGTGGCATCCTGTTGACCTTGAGTGTATAAATGTAGGCAAAGGCTTGAACTCACTTTATGTGAGTCTTGGCGGTACTGATTGTGCTCCTCTGGGAACACAGGAGAATGGGAGGCCCCAAGGAGATGCTGGGACATCATCTCCCACTCACTTTCTGTCTCCCCTGGGAAATTGTTGTGAAACTGTCTCATCACCTCCAGGCTTCAGATAAGGTTTGGAGCTTTCTGCCCTGCCCACCTGAGACTAGAAGTGCAGACTAGAGAATTGCTGAGCTGTGGTCTCCAACTGCTCCCCAGCACCAGGGCCTCCTACAACTCAGGGTGTGGGCATCTGATCCCTTTTGTGTCAGTACTGTCCTTTTTGGCGTGTGAGGCAGGGATCACTGGGGACTGGCACTTTTGGTTTATTCTTCTTTCCACAGACTATGTAAGAAACTGTCCCAATCTAAAAATGTCTTTTTACATCATTACTCTCAAGCCTTTACTTTGGGCTTTGCCTTGCCTTCTATATAGGAACTTGGCAGGCTGTAATGTAGCTTGGACAGAACTCCATTTCTTCATTTCTTTATACTTCTCATATTTTAAGTCAGACCTTTGGTTATTCTCCTGGCATGAATGTTTGTTTTCCATTTCACAAATTTGCTGACTCTTTTGCTTTAGCTTTTTCCTTTCTACATTTGCATTCTTATTACCTGTTTAAGAAAAATTAGAATAAAAAAGTAATGCAGATAGCATCCCAAACTAGGGATCTAGAATAATTCTAAACAAAGATGTGTGATACAGTTATGGAGAGATTTTACAACTTTATTAAAAGAAGACCTTCCCTTGTGAAGCCAGACAAAATAACTCTCACTTATATGGAAGAGCAAAGAACCAAGAGAATTTTTATTCTTCGCAAAAGTCTCTGTAGGCACTTCATTCTTAGACTACAGACTATGAATTAAAGGTTAAATAACTTGGCACATAATTGTAGAGGCTTGATCACCAAGGCTCGGCTAGAGTTTATATCCTAACTAAGGAATTAAAATTTAAGGTGCTTTCAATGAAATATTATTCAGTGCTAAAAAGGAATGAGCTATCAAACTGGGACAAAATATGAGAGAAACTTAAATCATATGGCTAAGTGTAAGAAGCTGAGCTGAGAAGACTTACCTATTATAGGAGTTCAACTGTGTGACATCTGGAAAAGGCAAAATTATAGAGACAGTAAAAAGATCAGTGGTTACCAGGAGTGGGGACAGGGGCAGGGAGGGATGAGTAGATGGAGCACAGAGGGTTTTTAGGGAACTGAAAATATTTTCATTGATACTGTAGTAGACGGTACATGTCAGTACACGTTTGTTGGAACTCAAAGTACAACACTAAGAGTGAAGTCTGTGGTGAACTATGGATTCTGGCTGATGATTTTGTTTGAGTGTTGGTTCATCAGCTGTATCAAGTATAGCACTCTGGTGTGTGATATTCATCATGGGCAGGCTCTGTGTATGTGACACCAGGGGCTATATGGACAGAGCTCTGTACCTTCCACTAAGTTTTTCTATGAACCTAGAGCTACCCTAAAAAATTCTCTATTTTTAAAAATTAACGTGTTTGGGGGCACCTGGGTGGCTCAGTCTGGCTCAGGTCATGATCTCCCAGTTCTTGAGTTCGAGCCCTACGTCAGCCTCACTGCTAGCAGCACAGAGGCTCCTTCAGATCATTTGTCCCCCTCTCTTTCTGCCCCTCCCCTGCTAATACACTCTCTGTCTCAAAACAAACAAACAAAAAAAATTAAGGTGTTTTGAAATCGTGGTGGTGAGGACATTTTCTTTGTCTTTTCACTGAGGGAACTTGATAGGAATTTTATTAAAACTTAAAAGCCCTGGGACACTTTTGAGGACCCCCTATAGTCTTAAAATCACTCTGTGGTTTGGTAACTATGATGTGTTAACTAAAATTTGATTTGCCAATTAATGTATTTATTTGGTTTATTGAAAATGGCATTTTCCTACCCGACAATAATCACAGCTCTATTAATTGACCTTTGAAAATGCTTCTGTTCCTTTGTAATGAGAAATACAACTGGTACACTTTAAGGAACCTTGTATTTTTCAAGTGTTGAAGCAAAAACTCTAAGCGAAGTACCATCAGTGTACAGCAAAAAAAGATGATTGCTGTGTTTTGGATGTAGTGCCCTCTGTGCCAAATATAAAAAGTGTTCAGGGTCAGAGCTGTACTACTGCTGTCCATCACCATCACCGCCTCCACTACCACCACAAAACGACAACAACAACAAAAGAATGTTTTGAAATGAGAGTAGGGAGGAAAAAGAGAAAATCCATGTGCTCTGCATACAGCTTTGACTGCAGGAAACTTTTAACGAACTCACACTTTGAATTCTGTGTAGAAATTTGCCTCCCTAATGCTTTGTTTCTGTCATAATTACCGATTGAGACAGACATCGCTGTTCTTCCCATAACCATTTGCTCACTCTTCATGCAGCAATATTTCTTGAGCATCTTATGTGCCAGGCGTTTTCGTAGGATATGGGGATAGATCAGGGATCATCTTGATCCATGATCTCATGGAGTTTATATTTAATAGAGGAAACACAGATAATAGATAGTAAAATGTAGGCAAGCACTTACACTGAGGAAAAGTAGAACATATGGGGTGCTCGTGGGAGGCCTCTCCAAGAAGGTGAAATGTTCAGCTGACTGGATTGCCATGAAGATCAGAGCAAAGAGCATTTTGGGCATGGAACAGCTAGTGCAGAAACCGAGAGTGGAAACAGGCTTTGGAGCTTTGTGTATAAGGAATAGCAAGGAGGCTGGAATGTAGTAAGGGCGGGTGGTATAAGATGCACTTGGAGAGGAAATAAGGGGCCTAATCACATTAACTTAGTCTTCTCACTATGACGGGATTGTTTCCAGATACACATAGACCCGTGCCAGTCCAAGCTGCAGAAGAGACAGAAGAGTCTAGCCAACTACCAAATGCATTAAACGTTAATGAAACAGTTATCTGAATCCACCCTTTTCTCATGAAAATGGCAATGAGTTGTAGACCAAAATTAGGGCTGTTCTCCCATTTGAGAGTTATTAACTATATTAATAGCTTCCTATTGTGTGTGATCGACGATGATATACCATAGTACTTTAACATAAAAATCATATTAAATAGTATTAACATATTTTGATAAGGAAATGCTTGATAGCACTAAGCCAGCACTTTAGCTTAATATTTCACTTATATACCATAAAAAATTTTATTCGGTATTTTATAATGAGAAAGGATTATTCTCTTCTGTGTTTTATTTTTTTTAATTGTTTCCCTTCCCTTTCACATGTCTATTACAAATCCTAGGTTGTTTTCATAATCAACTAATCAGAACTAATAACATTTTAGTACTCCAAAATGTTGTACTTAGCTTTCCTGTTCCAAGAATTATCAGAGGGAGTAAATAGCCAGCATTTATTGTGGGGGCTAATAAGTATTTTGCATGTATTGATTTGTTTAATCCTCACAGGAACCTTATGAAATAGGCCACTGCTTTTCAAACTTCTCTTTTGTCTGAAGTTCATGCTAATTAATGCATTTTATGTTATGATCCAGTAACAAACATCTTTATACATAACAAAAGTTTCATCAGTTAATAGCACTGCAATATTCTCTTGTGTTTTTTCTTTTGAATTTTTTATCTTTTTAAAGTATATTTATTTTGAGGGAGAATGCACAAGCAGGGGAAAGAGAGAGATAGAGAGAGAGAGAGAGAGAGAGAGAGAGAGAACCCCAAGCAGGCTTCGCGCTGTCAGTACAGAGCCCAGTGTGAGGTTCCATCTCACGAACTGTGAGATCATGACCTGAGTTGAAATCAACAGTCAGATGCTTAACCAAATGAGCCACCCAGGCGCCCACTTTTTTTTTTTTTTTTTTTTAATGGTGGTGTCAGTTCACTAAATAATTCACAATTCACTAGCAGATTGTAGTTCTCATGGAAAATACTGAGGTGTGGTGTTTTACTGTCCTCATTTCACAGATGAGAAAGCTAACAGTTTAAGTAAACTGCCCAAGTGTTACATGTAACAACTGGTGAGTAGCAGAGGTAGGATTTGAACCAGGAGCCTGGGCTTTTACTCAGTTTACTAAACTGAATTGTATAGCTATACCTTTAATTTCCAGAATAAATTCGGCCCTCAGAGTCATCTCCATCTTGCCTCTGTGACAGGGAAAAAAATGTTTATGAAACAAGTACTGCCCCTCAGCCCTGTCCTCCACCTGCCAAGAAGTTGAATTGATCAGCATAAGTCAGGGAGAGACAGGGGACCCTGAAGATTTAGGAATAGGGAATGAAGAGTTTGTGTACCTTATGGGGGACTTTTAGAGCTTGAGGATGTGGCACAAATGTCTAATTGGGATTTTTTTTATTAAGTAGTTTTGTGTGATTTTGAGGAAAAACTCTCTTCTATCTCCCTTCGACATTGTCAGGAAAATTACCCACCACTGATATTTCAAATAAGGATTTGACTTTGGGCAGTTAAGTCCAGCCTCAGGGTGAAACCAGGTCAGAACAGAGGCAAGCCTGTTGGGGCCAGCCACATCTGGGTGATACTTTAGTGAAGAAGTGCCATACGTTCACTAACGATTTATTGCCTATTGTGTTCAAGGAGCTGTCCTGGCTGGATACAGGGATGCAAAGCTGATTTAGATGTACCAAACACATTTGTTATGAGTAGTGACTAAATTAGAAGAAAACCATGTCACGCACCTCTGCTGTGCAAAGAACCTTGAGTTGTTTTGCATCTAATTCCGTAGCCTGGCAAGTTCATTGCTATTCATGTAGGTTTGAAGCTCCACGCAGGCGGATGTGTGTCTGTCTTGTCCACCAGTGTATCCCAGTTGCCACACGCAACACCTGGCACATTGTACACACTCCAGCATTTGCTGACTGATTATTGATTAACAGCCAAGTAACTCCTGGGGTATTTAAGAAATCAGGTCAGGGAGTCAGGTTATTTACATCTGCCTATGAAAGCATAAATTAAAATGTAAAACTTTATATGGGAAATTGCCTTATCAAGTGATATCCATGAGCATAATATATTATGTGTCCTGAAGTCAATTTCCTTTGTCCTGTGATCTGCTTCTGAAAACATTGACCAGCTTTCAACATAGCACCCCATTTTCTCTTCCACTGGACTGACTTTTCAGTGTCTAATTCCTTAGCCCAAGGAAAGTAAAAGAGTCTATCTTCTTTCATTCTTCCAAACGAGTAGACCTCCATCAAGCAGCTCTGCTTTGTAAAAATGCCTTTGCCTACCCTGAAAGGGACGGGTCCCTCCCTGCCTGTTAAAGAAGTCTGGGCTGGCATGTCAGCTCACACTGAGAGCCTAAGTGCAGGCATTTAATACTTTGTAGACGAAAGAAGCAGAGAGAGGCTCTGAGGCAAAAAAGTAATCCAAGCAGAAAATATATTTAAGACTAGAGGTTGCTTTTTCACAGCCAAGGAAGTGGCAATGGGGAGCTGGTGGCTGGAGGGAAGGAGCATAAATATGTATTGTGTATTTGGAGATAGGGGATTGGAGAGAGGATACTATGTGGAGAAACCACTTATTTGCCTAGATTTCACCTCAAAATAGAGAATGAAGAAGTAGTTAAGAGGAGAAAATATATGTCCATAAACATTGTATATGACATTAGTTATCAGGTGTATAACAATGATGCTGTGTGAACCGTTGTCCTGGAAATCTGCATTTACATTCTGATGAAGTTAGTATTAATTATGTTGCCTTTTTAATGTGGGGCCTCGTGATTGATGCAGTTGCTATGTCTGTAATCCCTATTTTTTAAATTTATTTTCCTTTTTAAAGGATGTTTTCTTTGTAAGAGAGAAGTCATAGTCTCCCCCTGCTGGATATGGCTGGTAGAACCCGAAAATTTAGGTCACTTGGCATGTATGTTGTGTAGCTACGAGAGGATTCATTTACCTGGACTTTGAACTTTCAAATTTTCTTCCCCACAGCCTCACTTAGCAGCCTTTTGATTACGCCTTTTCCATCTCCAAGCTCCTCCACATCCTCTTCCAGTAGTTACCAGCGCCGCTGGCTTCGAAGTCAGACGACAAGTTTGGAAAATGGCATCATTCCAAGGAGGTGAGTTGCAAGTTTGCTCTTGCCGAGAAAGGTACTAGTTGCAGGCAGCTCGAACAAACTGGCAGTACTCACCTGTTGTCAGTGGAAAAAGAACTAAGACCTCTTGGTTAGCTTCAGCTTAGGCTGAAAATTTGCAAGTGATAAGTTTTATAAAAAGAATAAATATAGAAGCCAAACAGCAATCTGGTTTGGAAGACACTGGGGAATAATGTGGGTCATTGTGCCATGTACGAGCTAGACTTGGTGTTATTTAAGGTGAGTGTGCTCTTTCTTTGAATTGGCTCCCTTCCAGATACAGCTCTTGGGAGCTAGAGGGGTGGAATAAATCTCTTCCTTGGCTTACTGAGACACCAGTGTGGTCTTTGGAAACCTGTGAACTCAAGGATTGGGACGTACTCTTTTCATCAAACTTAAATTCTTAAACTGAGTGGTCATGACTCTGATTATAAAGATGGCCTCGAGGTATATTCTGCCTTCATTGCAGTTGAATTTTAGTTCTAAAGTTTAGTTGTTTTGCAAAATACACATGGTTGGCTCGTTATGATGTTACATCAGTAGCTTCCACTTTCTTCTTCCTACAACCCAAAACCTTAAAGGGAATTAGTATAGGTTGTAGCTATAAAAATTCACATGTAAATTGGTTGATTTAGTGAGTTCGCTAGTAATCACCATGTGTAGGGATCTGTGAAGGTGTAAAGATGATTCAGTTACATGCCTGCATTTGTGAACTACTAGTATAGTTTGTTGACTGGTAGGGAAGGCGATATGCACATAAATAATGGCATAAAGACGTTAAACTGTAGGGGCTCTTGGGTGGCTTAGTCAGTTAAGTGTCCGACTCTTGATTTTGGCTCAGGTCATGATCTCACGGTTCTTGAGTTTGAGCTCCACTTTGGACTCTGTGCTGACAGCATGGAGCCTGCTTGGCATTTTCTCTCCCTCCCTCCCTCCCTGTCTCTTTCTTTCTCTTTCTCTCTCTCTCTCTTTCTCTGCCCCTACCCTGCTTGTGCATGCTCTCTCTCTCAAAATAAATAAATAGACATCAAAATTTTTTAATAAAGATGTTAAACTATAAATGCCATGGGCAGGGCATAAAGCACTTTGGGACTCAGGGGAGGGAGAGAATACCTGCTGGTGGTCATGGGGGGCATGGCAGAGCCATGCATGGAGGAGATGGCACTTAAAGAACAAGCTGAGAAACAAGGGTTAGGGTGTGTGTATAGCACATGTCAGGCTGCTTGCCTCTCTTCTGTTATTCTCACAATCCTAGCAAGCTCGGCCAAGAGAAAAACATATAGCTGCTTCACTCGCTGAGGAACTGTTTGGTGGTTGGTGGACTTTGAGTGGAATGGCGGACTTTGGTGTGAGGACAAGTCCTAGCTCTGCCACTCACTAGGTGTACGTGACAGTGAATTAGTCTGGATTCAAAGTGTTGCTTCGGCATCTGCCTTATTTGTGCTAGTACCAGCCTCATGGTGTTGTTGGGAGAATTAAATGAGATACAGCAAGTCAAGTCAAGCTAAGACAAGACATGGGAAAGAAAATACTAGTCAGGATGACTTATTTGCACTTATTGCCATCATTATCATTACCATCACTACAGTTGTCAAAAGAAGGCATCCCACCTCCCTCCCTGCCATTACAGCAGCTTCTGTGATTGAAGAGAATGACGGGTCTTGAGAAATCTTCCGCTTTATGCATCTCTTTTTTTTTTCTTAATTTTTTTAACGTTTATTTATTTTTGAGAGAGAGACAGAGCATGGGTGAAGGAGGGCCAGAGAGAGAGAGAGAGAGAGACAGAATCCGAAGCAGGCTTCAGGCTCTGAGCTGTCAGCACAGAGCCTGACGTGGGGCTTGAATTCACAGACTGTGAGATCATGACCTGAGCCGAAGTCGGACACTCAACTGAGTCACCCAGGCGCCACTATGCATCTCTTTACTAAAAATGTTTTTCCATCCCTTCAGGATTAAATCTCAAGTTGAATAGCATTCTCCAACTCACTCCTCTAAAAATTCTTCAACATTCTAATTTGAATTGAGATCTGGCTTTAGAAACTAAAGAATCTCTAATGAACTTACAACTAACATAAGTATTTTTAGTTCAAAAATGAAAATGCCCCCAGGGGCGCCTCTGTGGCTCAGTGGCTTGAGCATCCAACTCTTGATTTTCGTTCAGGTCATGATCCCAGGGTCATGGAGTCGAGCCCTGCAACAGGCTGTGTGCTGAGCATGGAGTTTACTTGGGATTCTCTCTCTCCCTCTCCCTTTCCCCTCTCCTCTGCTTGCCTTCTCTCTCTCTCTCTCTCTCTCTCTCTCTCTCTCTCTCTCAAAATACAATAAAAAAAAAAAAAGAAAATGTGGAGCCCCTTTGTTCAAAAAGTAAGGAAAAGTACTATTAAAGGTACTAAAAGGTAAAGATTTAAAAAAATATTTTACTTACAAAATATAATAGGAATAATAGTGAAATATGAAGAAAAACTATAGATTGCAAAATTAATATTTCAGCATCATAATTTTACATAATAATGCTATATCTTGATTCATCATAAGTCTTTCCTGGCTCATTTTTCTATATTCCTTTGTCAGGTTATCAAAATTTATACTTTTTAGCAACTTTGCTTTCAATTGATATAATTGAAAGCAGCATTAGTCAGTCTTGGCAAATGCGAGATGGCAAATGATTTTTGACAATTTTTCGTTTTGAGAAAGATCTTTCTGCTGATGTAACTGTTACTGGAACTTTATGCGTTATGAAAACATTGGATTAAGTTTTTGATAAACTTTCAAAATATAAATTTCATTGCATCCAGATCTGATGATTCTTGTGGAACAGTTTTTCTAAAAAAATTTAATTCTTCGCACAAATCCATTTTTGTATAAGACTGGATTTAATTTTAAATGTAAATTTATACCAAGTTATTTTAATGTCTCCTCTGACATTTACTGTAACTCATGAAAGTCTTACAAGCAACTGAGTTTCTTCATGAGTTGTATATAATTCAAAATGCCTGTTTTTTCATTCTATCACTGCATCTTCAATTGTGAGGAAAATTTGTTTTATTTTATTTAAAAAATTTGTTAACATTTATTTATTTTTGAGAGACAGAGACAGAACACAAGTGGGGGAAGGGCAGAGAGAGAGGGAGACACAGAATCTGAAGCAGATTTCTAGGCTCCGAGCTGTCAGCTCAGAGCCCAATACGAGGCTTTAACCCACAAAGTATGAGATCATGACCTGAACCAAAGTCAGACACTTAACCAACTGAGCCACCCAGGCGCTCCGGGAAAATTAATTTTAAATGGGCTTTCTTATTAATAATTTGTTTATTTGAAGCTTCAAATGAAAACAATGGGTTTTTTTCTCTGTCCGGTGCAACAATCTTTACATTTAATTTCTATGGGGCGCCTGGGTGGCTCAGTCAGTTGAGCGCCCGGCTTCAGCTCAGGTCATGATCCCACGGTCCGTGGGTTCGAGCCCCACATCAGGCTCTGTGCTGACAACTCAAGAGCCTGGAGCCTGTTTCAGATTCTGTGTCTCCCTTTCTCTCTGCCCCTCCCCACCTCATGCTCTGTCTCTGTCTCTCTCAAAAATAAATAAACTTAAAAAAAAAATTTTTTTTTAAATTTCTATTTCTATTGCTGTAGATATATACTTTGTAATGTTGCAGTGCTTTTCAAAACTGTAGATGGTAAACTCTGAAGAATTCTGATTACTCCTGGATGTGCTTTATTGCAACGTCCACTGTGGGCGCTTTGTGATAATTCAGTGTCTTGGGTCTTGGGTCAGAGTTAAATATTTGTGCAGACTCTACAGGGACAGGTTCCGATGATGGATGAGCTAGCTGGCCTCGCACTGTGGGTCATGGCACTACCCAGGTCTTTGCTCTCTCCCATGGCTGTGGTTGCTGCTGCTCTCACAGCCACCAGTCTGGGCCCAGGTCCCAGGCTTGCTGCCTTGGGGCCTCCTGCTACCCTGGACTGCTCAGACACGTGGGCGTGTGCCTGACTGCCTAGCTAGTTGCTCAGCGGCTGGGTTGCACGCCCTTAGGCTGGAGCCCACTGTGCACTCTGGAGCCGGGTGTCTTCACTGCTCGCTCACATGTTTCATTGTACCATCAGACTTTACCTACAGAATACAGGCTCAAAGATAAAATTACCAAGAATTCAAGATGGCAACCGCAAAACATTAAATCAAACCTGGGGCCCATCTGGGAACAGGGCTCTGTGTGAGTGGGGTCTCATGCCCATGAAGCTGGCACACAGAGAATATAAATGTGGCTGACGTTTTGAATTGATCACTGTACCTATGAAGATCCCTTCATTTAAAGTTGCTGCAGTTGATTTCTTACTTTTGGCAGGAATGGAGGTAGGAAAATTAGTTTTTTTATGTTAGACAGGAGAACAGTGGGTACCAAAAACACGATTGCATCTGGCTTTGAGAGAAAAGTCACAGTAATCAAAAACTTCCGAACAGATGAAGATGGAAAGGATGATTTCACAGTCCTTAGCAGTTGGTTCCACGCTGGATACTCATGTCTCCAGGCCCCCTGCTGTGCCAGGCGGTAACTTTTGGTTACTGGTTGGGGAGTTGGGCTTGGACCTTTACCAGCTGGTGGGGAAGTACTACTGCCTGTAATAGAAGAGAAACTGCAGAGATTCCATCCCTTAGTGAAGCTACTGAAACCTTAAAGGACTGAGGTATTAAATTTCCCAGAAGGGCTTTTGATTCGAATTATTAAATTGAACCAACCATATAAAGTTGATACAGGTTTGTTCTTTGACCTATAAAAATGGCAGTTTCATATGTTCCAATATAATACATACATTCAAATTAAATTCAAAGCTGACAAAAACAAACTAAGCAGTGGTGGTATTAATTATAGATGATTGAGATGCACTTACATAATCATAGTTTTTGCTTTATTTATGATCTTGAAGTAAAAATAATGTATGTAAGTGCTTATTCATAAGTGTCAACAAAATTCTACTTGATTTTTTTGTAAGGAGAAGATTAAGAGTATAGCAGTGGGTTTTCCTTGACTTGAAGTCCTGTCAGCTGATGGGATTTCTCCCAGCTATTTGCTGTCCGTGCTCCAGCTGGCAGGATGCACCTGATGGCGTGAACAGCAGCAGACGGATCAGGCATGGGGCAGAATCCCTGCTCCTTTCCAGAGTCTAGGAAATGAGCCCAGACTAGAAGACAGAAACCCGGGGTTCTAGCGCCAGCATTGTCTCTAAGAAGCTTTCTGTTCCTGAAGCAGGTTGATGAATCACCCTGCCTCAGTTTCCACATTTGCAAAAAGATCTGTGTACCTTACAGGGTGATTTGAGGGTGAGAAGATACGGTGAAGTATTTGGGTACATACTCAAATGTTTTAAAACATTCTGAAATGTTCTTTCATTGTGGAATAATTTTAAAAATACAATTACAGTACTATATGATCTGATTTGCACAGTTGATCTAAGACTTCAGAATGAAGCTCTGTTGCGTTAGAATCCAGGAATCCAGTGGAGAGAGGGGCATCTGGGTGGCTCAGTTGGTTAAGCATCTGATTCTTTTTTTTTTTTACATTTAAAAAAATATTTTTCTTTATTTTTGAGAGAGAGAGAGAGAGAGTGAGCAAGCAAGCATGAGCGGGGAAGGGCAGAGAGAGGGAGGGAGACACACAATCCAAAGCAGGCTCCAGGCTCTGAGCTGTCAGCACAGAGCCCAACGTGGGGCTCGAACTCTTGAAACTGTGAGATCATGACCTGAGCTGAAGTTGGACACTTAAACTGACTGAGCCACCCAGGAGCCCCAAGCATCTGATTCTTGATTTAGGCTCGGGTCATGACCTCAGGGTCATGAAATCAAGCCCGAGTAGGACTCTGCACGGGGCATGGAGCCTGCTTAAGATTCTCTCTCTCCCTCTACTCTTCCCCACCTCTCCCCCCACCCAAAAATAGAATGCATTAGACAGACACAGTGAAGCAAGTAAGAACTACGCAGGGCTATTGTAGCTGTGGAAGTTTTTCAGAAATTCAGTAGGTGGCACTCTGTGCTGTGTTAAGACAGAGTTGGCTATTGTTTATACGATAGAGATGAAGACGATGCATAAAAACGCATGGGGTTAAGTGTTTATTACAATTTCATTATTAAGGACCATATTGGCCAAAGATAAGTGGACTGAGATGGTCATTTTACTTGGGAAAAGAAGAGAAGTAGGAGATGCCAGACAAAAAAAAAGAAAAGGTTGTGAGAAAGTGTTGATAAATATAATATCAGAACTTCCTATAAAATAGAAATAAACTGGTGCAAAAAACAAAGTTATAGTACAGGTACTTTGGAAAAGGAGAATATTTACTGTATGGAATTTCTTTGTATGAAATTAAAATTCTAAGATAGGCTCAGGGTCTTTTTTTTTTTTTTTTAATGAGCAGATGATTAGGATCTAGGGATTTTTCAGAGAAAACAGTTGATGATTTATTATAATGCACAGCATTTACAACAGTACCTGGAGATCATGCCTTGCCAGTGGCATGTCTGTTAGCGCCTGTTACTGGCTTATCAACCACATCTACATCTCTGGGATCTTGCTTGAAGTTGACAGAAACAGTAGCATATCTTTCCTGAGGTTAGAACAAGATGTCTGTCCCCTTTCCTTTAAAAGTAAAATGGCTTTCCTGACCAAAACACTTTTTATGCATGCATGTTTTCAGAGGTATGGATATGTTCAAAATCACAGGAACATTATAGGCTATGAGTGGAGCACTAAACAAGTTTAAGATCAAGAGTATGGAGGCCAGCTGCCTTGAATCCTGCCAAGCATAAGTAATTGCTTTATTGTAATTTGTGGTAAAGAAAATAGAGGAAGCAGTCCTCTCCCATATTCTGCAGATATACAAGACTAAATGGTGAAGTCAGTGAGAAAGAGAAAGTTAATTGCATACTTACGGTGTGCCAGGCAAGGTGCTTTCATTTGCAATATATTATGTCCTTTCCTTTTGGTATCTTTGTAGAAAAAAAATTATTTTCGCTTTTGCTGTTAGTAACTATGTGCTAGTTATGCTGTTTTTTTCAGAATAGCTAAATAAGGGGGTTAGGCCATATTTGTGAGTCTTCCCCCTTAAGACAAATTGAGTATATATTCATAATTTATTGGCTTCATGATTCTCTTATCATAGAAGTGGACTCTCTCAAAAGAACCGTAAGTTTTTTTTAAGAATTTACACAGAAGAGAGAGAAGTCTTTCTGCTTGGGGGATTTCCCAGAGAGCTTAATCAATTGCGTGGCTTAATCTGAGCATTTACTGGAGTAACTTCATGTAATGGATTTAATAGCCTTGGGAAAGTCAGCCTCAACTACCAGTAGTTCCAAACATGATGCATTGGTTAAACAGAATACCACAGGATCATTTCCCTTCTAATGTTCTTATCTTTTGCTATCTATCAACCAAAACAAAGGGCCTCTGTTTTGAGTGACCAGATGTGTCTCGCCCCTTCCTAAATACCACCAATCTGATGTAAAATTATCCAAGGGAAAAAGACTAAGAGTCTAACAAGAGCATATTTAAGGTTACTTTTAATTTTTATTTAAGTTTCTTTTTGTGTTAAATACGCTGTGGTAAGTTGAGGTTTTCATTTTTCATGACAGAATTAGAGAAAAGAATGAATTCCAAGTAGATGAAACTCTTGGTTCAGACTCCGGAGTGTTCACATTAGCTTTCTGAATTTCTGAATGGCATCCCCTGGCACTGCAGTTTATCTTCAGTGTGATTCTTTGATGTATGGCAACTTTTCAAACTTACTGTTCCTGCAGGTCAACTGATGAAACATTCAGCCTGGCTGAAGAAACCTGTAGTTCTAATCCGGCCATAGTTCGGAGGAAGAAAATTGCCATAAGCATCATCTTTTCTCTGTGTGAGAAAGAAGAGGCACAAAGGAATTTCCAGGACTTCTTTTTTTCTCATTTCCCCCTTTTTGAGTCTCACATGAACAGGCTGAAGAGTGCAATTGAAAAGGTAATAAGAATGTAATCTAGGGGCACCTGGCTGTGTCAGTCAATAGAGCATGCAACTCTTGATCTCAGCATTGTGAGTTCAAGCCCCATGTTGCATGTAGAAATTACTTAAAAATAATATCTTTAAAAAAAAAGACTGTAATCTTGTGTCAAATAGAGAAGTGATTATAGGGCTTAAGATGGTAGAATCTCATGGTTTATGATCAGATCCCTTTTTTAGAGAACTTAAATCACCTGCAACAGTAATAGATCCTTTAATACATTGATATTAGATATCAGACATTAGATTGTTTTAGGAAAGGAAATGACTGCTTTCTGATGACTTAAGTCATTACTACAGTGAGTGTTTTCATTATACTAGTATTTTATTAATAAATGCCCAGTGGTAAACAGTTATAAAGGAATTTCTTCTCAGAAAGTAAATTTTTTTCTCTCTTCAATGAAGGCCATGATCTCCTGCAGGAAGATAGCAGAATCAAGTCTCCGTGTCCAGTTTTATGTCAGCCGTCTGATGGAAGCTCTGGGAGAATTCAGGTACGTTGACAAAGTCTGGCAAATCCAACAGGATAAATTTATAAGTGGCAGTAGCGGTGGCAGCCATGGATCTGGGGATACATGGAGACATTAATTGGAAGAATTTAGGGGCTGGCGATTACTGGTCACTTTAGCAGCTCCTTCCTTCAAGATGGAAACCCAGATCAAATAGAGCAGAATGTTTAAGTCACACAGCACCACATAATCCACACTGCTGCCTGACAGTCTTTGATTGCTTTTAATGAGATGAATGGAGAAAACTAATATTTATGTGTCTCTTATAAGCCTGTTCATTATTTCATGTCATCCTCACAAAAGCCCTACGAGTAAGCACTATTAACTGACCCCACTTTACAGTTGTGAAGGCTTGAGTTCAGGGACACTCATCCAGAGCATAGCTGGAGAGGGGCACCTGGGTGGCTCAGTCGGTTAAGTGTCTGACTCTTGATCTCGGAGTCATGAGTGTAAGCCCCATGTTGGGCTCCACACTGGGAGTGGAGCCCCCTTAAAAAAAAAATTTAAGGGGTGCCTGGGTGGCTCAGTCGGTTAAGCGTCTGACTTCAGCTCAGGTCACGATCTCACGGTCCGTGAGTTCGAGCCCCGCGTCGGCCTCTGGGCTGATGATGGCCCAGAGCCAGGAGCCTGCTTCCGATTCTGTGTCTCCCTCTCTCTCTGACCCTCCCCCGTTCATGCTCTGTCTCTCTCTGTCTCAAAAATAAATAAACGTTAAAAAAAAAAAATTTAAAAAGAAACAAAAATAAAAAGAGCACAGCATAGCTGGAGAGCATATATGTGTCAGGCAGATATACCTTCCAGCTTACCAGGACAGTCCTTGTTTATACCCAGTGCCCTCTCATAAGTATCCTGGTCTGAACACTAAATTAGTGTGTCTTCATTGTCAGTTTTTAATTCATGATCTTTGTACTTTGGAGACTGGTTTTCTGTAGTCTTTGCTCCTAATATCTGGGTAGGAAGGTGTAGTGTAGAGGGTAGGACTCTCCTTCACCATGCTAACCTGGGGTTCTTGCACCATTTCTTTGAGCCAGTTTCTCAATGGGGAGTGGAATCATATTCCAAAGCCATCATGAACTAATAAGTCAAACTGTTATTCTGTAGCTGAAAGATAAAAGAATTTTTACAGGGGTGCCTGGGAGGCTCAGTTGGTTAAGTGTCCAACTCTTGATTTCATCTCAGGTCATGATCTCACGGTTCATGAGATCGAGCCCTGCCTTGGGCTCCACGCTGACACCCACACCCACACCAGTGTGACAGTGTGGAGACTGCTTGGAATTCTTCCTCTTCCTCTCTCTCTCTCCCCCCAACTCGTGTTCTCTTTCTCTCTCAAAATAAATAAATGAACATGAAAAAAAATTCTTTATAGTTTTTAGAATTTTAGAACATTGGGGTGTTTTTGTTTTTGTTTTTGTTTTTTAGTTTATTTTGAGAGAGAGAGACAGAGAGAGAGAGGGCACACACACTTGGGGAAGGGACAGAGAGAGAGAGAGAGAGAGAGAGAGAGAGAGAATCCCAAGCAGGTTTCACACCATCAGCACGGAGCCCCATGCAGGGCTCAAACCCATGAATCTCAAGATGGTAACTTGAGCCAAAAAGTTGGATGCTTAACAGACTGAGCCACCCAGGCATCCCTAGAACATTTTTTTGATGATTAAGGTATATGCTGGTGAATTCTATATGGCTACTTGAAACAGTATCTCCAGTGGTCTTTGAACCTTGCGTTATGTGTAAAGTACTCAGATAGCACATTTGTCATTATCTGGTGATTGTCAAGACCTAAGTCATATATTTGAGAAATAGTGTGGAGTTGTGCTAGTTTGATTAAAGTATTAATTTTTCAGAGGTCAAGAATCTGAAAGTACAGAACCAGAAAGCCTCACTTATTCAAAGACACGTCTTATTCTTACTTCAACAACCTACCCTTCCAGAAATGGTGACAAAATATAGTGTTACCAATGGGAGACCTAGTTTTAGTAAATAATTCCCAGTTCTGTGTGACTGTAATCTGTCATTGCTACCTAACTCAGCAGATGTGTTTTGGCCAAGATGACGTTCTCTTGTATCTCCGTTGATTTAGGCACATAGCTAGAAAATCAGAATATGTCTTATTGTCTTTATTTGGAGTGAATATATCCTCCAGTGGGGGTCCTAAGCTAAGTTAGTGTGCTCTTTGGAAAAACATTTATGAGTCATGAAGCTTAGAGTAAGGCCTTGGCACCAGGTGTTGGGAAACCTGAAGTCTCATCCTGACCTTGTCATTCAGTGTCTTATATAAGTAACTTAATTTCTCTAGGCCTCAGTTTCTATATCTGTAAAGTGATAAAGCTACATTAGTCAGTTTTGCTAATAGCTTATAGTTCTAAGAATTTGATTCTGTTAGTCCATATAGAAACTCAGTATATATCATGAAGAAGAGCCATTTATGTAGTTTTTTCATCTGAAATCAATAGGGTGCTTTGGCTTAGAGAACTAAGCACTAACTAGCACTTGGGAGAGCTGAGTTGCCTTTGGCCACATTTTTAAATAGCATGTACTTTCCTTCTTCCTTTATTTCTTTACTGTAAAAACAAATGCAAATTTTGATAATAGGCATTGTGAAAACAAATCATTTAAAAAATGGATATTTTATATCAAGGGTTAGTATGCCTTTTCCATAAAGAGTCTCTGTCATAGCTCCTCAACTTTGCCATTCTGCAAAAAGCAGCAATAGATAATGTATAAATGAATGAGCTTGGCAGTGTTCCAATAAAATGTTATTTACAAAAAAGGTGGCAGGTTTGGCCTCTGGATCATAGTTTGCTGATCTCTGTTTTATATCCTGTTTGAATCCCTCAAGGGCTACATAGATCCAGATTATTGTTTTCTTCTTTATTCCTTTATACAGAGATTATCCAAAATAATATTTGTGACAGTTTTATGTCTCCCTTCTCTTTTCTATAGAGGAACTATCTGGAACTTATATTCCGTTCCAAGGATAGCTGAACCCGTATGGCTTACCATGATGTCCAGCACCTTGGAAAAAACCCAGCTCTGCCAGCGCTTTCTCAAGGAGTTTACACTTCTGATAGAACAGATCAACAAAAATCAGTAAGCTTCAAATCTCTGAAGCCTTTTTGCAACTTCCATGGCCAGTGTCTGTGGTGTATGTGACATGCCTCTTCCTGCATTGACTCATCTGGTTGTATTTTCTTCCATTTCTCCAAGGTTTTTTGCTGCCTTACTGACTGCAGTGTTAACCTACCACCTGGCCTGGGTACCGACTGTCATGCCTGTTGATCACCCTCCCATTAAAGCCTTCTCAGAGAAACGCACCTCTCAGTCAGTGAACACGCTGGCCAAAACACATCCATATAATCCTCTCTGGGCACAGCTGGGTTAGTACCTAATTTGACTATTCAGAGACTCTATGGGGTGGAATGGAGAAAATGCTAGAATTTTTTGTTGATATTGGCTTTCCATCCCGGAGATTCAGGAGTTGTCCCTGGACAGGCAGATGATAGGAGACTGGCCCACAGGGTCTAGTTGTAGGGCAACCCCTTCCTCTCCTTCCCCGCCGCTGGCAGCTTTGTTGTGCTCTTCTGAAGCGGAACAGGTAAATCGTTCTCCCATACCACAGTGGCAGTTCACCCTAGAGCAGGGTTTCTTAACCTCAGCATTATTGATATTTGGACCAGATAATTCTTTGTGGGGTGGGGTTTGGGAGGGCTGTCTTGTGCATTTAGGGTGTTAGCAGCATTAGTGGCCTTTGTTCACTAGCTACCAGTGAAACACCCCCTTCAGAGTTGTGACAATCAAAAATGTCTCCGAACATTGTTCCTGGGTGGCAAGACACTCTCTGGCTGAGAACCACTGCCCTCAAGGATGGACTTGGTTAGAGAAAAATAGGAGAAAAAGAAAGTAACATACTATAATTTTACTACCTTTACAACTTTAGCTTGAGTTAGGAACCTTGTCTTTCTCTATACCACTTCCTTGCAATTAGATGGTGGCATTTATTTCCTCAAAGCTTTGCACGTAGGCATGGTACAGAAATCTAATGCTTTGGCATGGTTGGTTATAAAGTTTGGGACTTGTGAGTTCAAAGTGGCATATTTGGGTTCATGTGGACAAGAGCTCTACTCTTGGACCTCTCACTCATCAATCATGTAGAGTAACACAGTTAAACTTGCTGCCCACGCTGATCCAGATCCTATGCTAGATGCCAGGGATATAGGGTTAACACACACTGCTTAGCTTGGGGAAGCTAGCTGCCTAATGGAGGTGGCAGATTTGTATTCAGATGATCTCAAAACATCCTGATTACTCCTTTGATAGGAGAAGGATGCAAGACAGAGACAGTATAGTGTGAAGGTTAAGGGTATAGGTGCCACAGCCAGACTACATAGATCAAATCCAGTCTCCATGGGCAAGTGCCTTAACCTCTCTGTGTCTCAGTTTCTTTTTTTTTTTTTTTTTTAATTTTTTTTTTTTCAACATTTATTTATTTTTGGGACAGAGAGAGACAGAGCATGAATGGGGGAGGGGCAGAGAGAGAGGGAGACACAGAATCGGAAACAGGCTCCAGGCTCTGAGCCATCAGCCCAGAGCCTGACGCGGGGCTCGAACTCACGGACCGCGAGATCGTGACCTGGCTGAAGTCGGACGCTTAACCGACTGCGCCACCCAGGCGCCCCATCAGTTTCTTTATCTGTAAAATGGGATGATAATAGTTAATGGTTGCTGTGGGATTTACTTCTATGTAAAGCACTTTTGTTATTTATGCTGCTGATGAAAATATTAATGTTAGAGAGGCACTGGGAGACAAAGTGAGGGGATGGAGGGGATTTTCAAGGAAGGCTTGCTTAAGGAAATGTTAAAATGGCATTTTCCAGAAGTACGGACTAGGGAAGCACACTCTAATCTTAGAAAATGGCATGTTATAATAACAATAATGAAAACTTGACACTGTGAACCAAGCATTGTTTTAAGTGCTTTTTGCATGTATTAATTAATTAGATTCTCATTCCAAACCTATTATTATTTGTCCTCACATTATAGATAATAAAGATGTCTTGCCCTTGTGACCCGGATTTAAGAAAGAGAATACATGTCTCACAGTTAGGGGGATAATAGGTACATGTTAAATGAATTAATTAAAGAATTTATGGATGTTAAAAATGGACTTAATACAACCAATCAGTACCGAGCTCAGAAGAACTCAGAGTATGCCTCACTCTGGGTTATACAGTTCTGGGGAGGACAGAGCATTATTGTTGTTGTTATGGAACAATAGTCTTGAAAAAATGCAGTATCGTTAAGTGGCAAAGGGAAGGGGGCTAGATATTAAGGAAACATGGTGTTTCATGCTGCCGGGTCACCCATTTAAAAACAATGCTAATTAAACATTGTACATTTAATTAGATGAATGTATTTATAATTAGACACGCTTCCCATTTGAAATTTAAATAGTTGAGAGCCTGTGTTTGGCATTACAAGGCAACGTCCCTTCCTATGAGCTCATAGTCGTGTAGTAGGTCATGTATTATTGCCCTTCCCTCCCCCAGACCATCCAGCAGGGGTCTGGCAGTTGACAGAGCAGAGTCTTGTGATAGCTTTGTAAAGCCAAGTGTAAATGGTGGTTGAGTTTCCATCATTACAAAAAATCAAGCAGCTTCAGTGGGGGAGCCACTTCCAATTATTATTATTTTTATTAAATATTTACCAAGTCCCAGTAAATAGGAAAATACAAATTTCTGGGAATATGCAATGGTGCGGAGGTAATTTTATTCCAGGTTCCTAAGTTGTAGAAAAGACTCTATTTTGAATTATTTCAAAGGCTTATCTGAACGCTTGCCAGAGCGGGTACCACTGCTGTGCCCACCTCTGCCTGGCTCGTTGGCATTCTCAGGAAAGTGGGGAGAGAAGCTGAAAGCAACCAGCCCTTGGGGTCTATCACACCCTCACTGGCCTGCTCTCCAGGAGCTCAGCCATCCTCACCCTGCCTAACATGAGCACTCTACACAAGGACTTTCCAAAGCTGGATCACCAGCCATTAGTGGCTTGTGGAAGCAATTTTGTGGGTCAGAAAAGCATTTAAAAGGGTCAGTACAATAGAAAATATCAGAGTGACACAGGTACTGTTTTGTAAAATGTTTGTTTCAGGGGATGAGTGAGGTTGCAGTATAAAATGTATTTCTGTCGTGGGATGGGTACGCATAGTTTGAAAGGCAATTTCTTTCACCACTGAAATTATAATGAAAATAACTTTAAAAAACGATACGGAGAAAACTCCCACCTGCTCAGAAATTAAACAACCCATTTTACATAACCCAAAAGGCAGATAATACTTCACAAGGGAAATTAGAAAATATTTTGAATTAAATAATAATAAAGATAGAATAAATTACAATGTGTGGGCCTCGGGAAACACTATAGAGGGGAACTTTGTAGCATACACGTTTATTAGAATGTAATCTAGGAGAAAGTGGCCCTTTAAGATCCTTGGCTTCTCTCCTCGTCTCTTTTTAAAAACATTTTCTTTCAGTTCCTCCCTCTGTTTTGGTTTCTCCCTCCATGTTCCCCCCACCTTTCCCACCCTTTCTCTGTCCTCCCCTTATAGCGCTCCTACGTTCTCAGTTTCTCAGCTTTCCGGTTTCTATCTATTCACTGTCCCCTTGATAGTTTTTCATGTCCCCCTCTGTGGGCGTCACCCTTACTGCTTTCCTCACCTCTTTTTGCTTCTCTCAGATTCTCTGCTGTTTGTACCTCTTCACCTCCAACCTCCTTTCTTTCTCCTTTCCTCTCACCTTTCGCTCTGTCTTCCTCTCCTCCTTTTGGACCCCCCCTTTATGTTCTCTGAGCCAGCTTTCCCTTCCTCTGCCTGCTCTTCTCACTCCTTGTTCCATGCTGGTTGTCTCCTTCCCTTTGGGTCTCTCCTCTCCCTGCACCTGGCTCCCTTCCTGCTTTATGCACTCTCTGCCTTTCGTCTGTCTCCTTTACCTTCTCTCATTTTCTTGCTTTTTTTAAGTTTAAATTTTATATATTTTTTCTTTTGGATATATTTTTTAATGTTTCTTTTTAAGAGTGAGAGAGCATGTACAAGCGGGGGAGGGGCAAAGAGAGGGGGAGACACAGAATCTGAAGCAGGCTCCAGGCTCTGATCTGTCAGCACAGAGCCTGACACGGGGCTCAAACCCACAAACCGCGAGATCGTGACCCGAGCCGAAGTCGGAAGCTTAACTGAGCCACCCAGGCGCCCCTTTTTAATATTTATTGATTTTGAGAGAGAGAGGGAAAGGCAGAGAGAGAGAATCCCAAGTAGGCTCCGTGCTGTCAGTGCACAGCCCGAAATGGGGCTTGAACACACAAACCGTGAGATCATGACCTGAGCCGAAATGAAGTCGGACGCTCAAGTGACTGAGCCACCCAGGCATCCTTAAATTTGTATTTTAAATTGTGGTTTTAAAAAAGCCCAGAACATAGCATTTACCATCTCAACCATTTCTAAGTGTACAGTTCAGTAATGTTAAGTCTATTCACATTGTTGTGCAACTTCATTTTATAAAATACTACTCATGAAAACAAAGGAATCTACTCTAAAATTAGTGGCTTTGTCAGTCCAGGGCCCAAAAAATTGTCTTCCAGTTGAAGATCCAGTAAATCTGTAATATTACAGGTCTCTTATTTTCATGATGCATGATTTTATGAAGACTGACCCTAAAATAAAGGCACTGTTTCCACACGCAATTGCCGTCATTACTTTATACAGCTTAAATTATTGTAGATCGTATTTTTTTAGATTTTTCAGAAATGTTTATTTATTTTGAGAGAAAGTGAGAGAGAGTGAGTGGGGGAGGGGCAGGAGAGAGAGACTCTCAAGCAGGCTCTGCTGTCAGTGCAGAGCCTGACTCAGGGTTCAAACCCACAAACCGTGAGATCATGACCTGAGCCAAAATCAAGAGTCAGACACTTAACTGACTGAGCCATCCAGGCACCTGATAAATTGTATTTTTATTTTATTTTTATTTTTTATTTTTTTATGAATACAATTTATTGTCAAATTGGCTTACATACAATACCCAGTGTTCATCCCAAGTGCCCTCCTCAGTGCCCATCACCCATTTTCCCCTCTCTCCCACCCTCCCATCCACCCTCAGTTTATTCTCTGTATTTAAGAGTCTCTTGTGGTTTGCCTCCCTCTCTCTCTGTTTGTAACTTTTTTTTTTCCTTTTCCCTTCCCCCATGGTCTTCTGTTAAGTTTCTCAAGATCCATATATGACTGAAAACATATGATATCTGTCCTTCTCTGACTGACTTATTTCACTTAGCATAATACCCTCTAGTTCCATCCACATTGCTACAAATGGCATGATTTCATTCTTTCTCATTGCCAAGTAGTATTCCATTGTATATATAAACCACATCTTCTTTATCCATTCATCAGTTGATGGATATTGAGGCTCTTTCTATAATTTGGCTATTGTTGAAAGCGCTGCTACAAACAATGGGGTAAACGTGCCCCTATGCATCAGCACTCCTGTATCCCTTGGGAAAATTCCTAGCAGTGCTGTTGCTGGCTCATAGGGTAGATTTATTTTTAATCTTTTGAGGAACCTCCACACTGTTTTCCAGAGTGGCTGCACCAGTGTGCATTCCCACCAACAGTGCAAGAGGGTTCCCATTTCGCCACATCCTCGCCAGCATCTGTAGTTTCCTGAGTTGTTCATTTTAGCACTCTGACCAGTGTGAGGTGGTATCTCAGTGTGACTTTGATTTGTATTTCCCTGATGATGAGTGACATTGAGCATCTTTTCATGTGTTTGTTGGCCATCTGGCTGTCTTCTTTGGAAAAGTGTCTATTCATCTTTCTGCCCATTTCTTCGCTGGATTATTTGTTTTTCAGGTGTTGAGTTTGGTAAATTCTTTGTAGATTTTGGATACTAGCCCTTTATCCGACAGGTCATTTGCAGATATCTTTTCCCATTCTGTTGGGTTGATTGTTGTTTTTGTTGATTGTTTCCTTTGCAGTGCAGAAGCTTTTTATCTTGATGAGGTCCCAGTAGTTCATTTTTGCTTTTATTTCCCTTGCCTTTGGAGATGTGTCGAGTAAGAAATTGCTGTGGCTGAGGTCAGAGAGGTTGTTGCCTGCTTTCTCCTCTAGGGTTTTGATGGTTTCCTGTCTCACATTTAGGTCTTTTATCCATTTTGAGTTTATTTTTGTGTATGGTGTAAGAAAGTGGTCTAGTTTCATTCTTCTGCATGTTGCTGTCCAGTTCTCCCAGCCCCATTTGCTAAAGAGACTATCTTTTTTCCATTGGATACTCTTTCCTGCTTTGTCAAAGATTAGTTGGCCATACATTTGTGGGTCCAATTCCGGGTTGTCTATTCTATTCCATTGATCTGAGTGTCCGTTTTTGTGCCAATACCATACTATCTTGATGATTACAGCTTTGTAGTAGAGGCTATGCAACCACAAAAGACCCTGAGTAGCCAAACTAATATTGAAGAAGAAAACCAAAGCAGGAAACATCATAAATTGTATTTTTAGTAGCTTTCCTTGCTTTCTTTTTTCCCCATTTATTAGTTATTAAAATGTGCAATGCCAAATGTTCAATGCATTGCTAAAAAATATTGTCATTCTGAGTGGCCTTTCTTTCCTCTGTGGTTTTTTTTTTTGTACCAGATTTCAGATATGTAATGGTTATCCTCTTTATTAACATTGAGACTGATTTAACAAGAACATCCCTTGAATTTCTGAAATGACTGATCCCCCTGCAGCAATGAGAGGTCTAGAAAGTTTTCTCAAACAGAAATACTCGTCCTAGCATCAGACTACAGTCTTGAGTTATTCTTTTGAATTCCTGAATGATCTGTCAGTTACAAAAGCCTCAAAGATAAAGCTTGATTAGCCTGTAGTCTTTTTATAGAGAGGATTCTTTAAAGTCATTTGTGTCCTGCCCTTTAAATGTTTTCAGGAGCAGTAGCTTTACACTAGGGAATACTCTCCAGAGGGGGTATTTCCTGATGGTTCCCAGGGGCAAGTACTTCCTGATGGTTCCCATAACTTTTTCCTGTCTCAATCTGTTGGTATAATTAGTTTTATCTAGTATGTGCTCTAATAAAAATGCATTCCCTTCTCTCTCTAGATGCATTCCTCAGATGAGTTCTAACTTCCTGAGCTCTTATTTATAACTGTTACCATGTACCTCCTCTCCTTTATTTAGTATCTTTGCAAGTTTTGACTTATTCCATCATTCTGATTATTCTCTTAATGATTTCTAACTCAGGGTTGGTTATACAAGGATATAAACAGGATAAATCCACGCAAATCACTTAGCACTCTGCCTGCACACTCAGTAAATGTTGGCTGTTTGTTGTAATTGTCAGTATTATTATTATCAAAGCATTTCAAACAGTAATCAGATTGTCAAATGGCAATACTTTCAATAGGCGTTTAACAAATACTTTTGATGGAAAGCTTATACTGCTGGGCTCATTGACATATTTGCTCTTATTAGCCCTTCTTCCACCTTTAAGCTAAATTTTTGTGGTTCATTACATAGTTTTTAATCAACTTGTCAGGATATAACTTATGGGACGTGTTTTCTTCCAGTAGGATTTTCAGGTGAAGTAATGGAAAATAAATTCAGATTCATTATTCATGACTAAGTGATTTCTTCTTGTTAATCACATTGGTTCTACTTGGTGTGTGTGTGTGTGTGTGTGTGTGTGTGTGTGTGTGTGTGTGTATTGAGGGAATTCTGAGCAGGCCATTTCATTAAGTATTTTGAATTGATTCACTACACTTCTGTTCAGAGATCCCTGAATTTGGATTTTACCCCAAGGTCTATTGTCCTGGGATTGTTCTGAAAAAAATCCCATCATTCTTGTTTCCAAGATACAGTATTTGATTTGTATAGTGAGCTGAGGGAGCCAGCTCTAGTGGGGGCTGGCCTGCCCAGCGAGCTGTGTGGGAAGTCCTAACGAGCACGGAGAGGGGCCCTGTACACCAGCACTGTGTCCGTGCACCAGGAGCGGTGAGCCGCAGCCTTACGCTTTCCCTTCCAGAGGCACAGCTAAAACATGGTCATTAGTAGGAATTACCTCTTTGCCCCAGTCAGGTGTGTGAAGAAGCAATCCTAATTTGGGAGTGTAAGTCTTCTGTTTTTCTCTTGTAAAGGTTGACATATCCATGACATGCTTGCCCCAAACAACTTGGTGTGTGTTTTGCTCTCCAGGCGATCTTTACGGAGCCATTGGCTCTCCAGTGAGGCTGACTCGCACGGTGGTGCTGGGGAAGCAGAAGGATCTGGTCCAACGCATACTTTATGTCCTGACCTACTTTCTCCGTTGCTCTGAGCTGCAAGAGAATCAGCTGACCTGGAGTGGGAGTCACAGTGAAGGAGACCAAGTGTTAAATGGGAGCAACATCACCACAGCCTTGGAGAGGGGAGAAGTAGAGGAGTCTGAGTATGTGGTTGTCACAGTGAGAAGTGAGCCTGCTCTGCTTCCCCCCATCCTGCCACCCTCGATGGCTGAGGGAAGGAGCCCCAGGCCTGAGGGGCTGGGTGTGTCCCCAGAGGGCACTGACATTAGAGACCTGTGTCCCAAACCTGACAAAGAAGGAAACAAAAGGGCAGAGCAGAGTTCTCAAGTCTGCGGCATGGAATTCCAAGAGCCAGCATCGGGCAGCTCCTGGAAGTCTCAGGGTGCATTTTGTGGCGAGGAAGAAAGTGAAAAAGAGGCACCACGAGATGACTCTTCAAGACTCTCCAACTGTGAAGTGTTGGGGGCAGGAGTGAAGATCGGCCAGCGAACTGTCAGTGAAGAGTTGAAAGGGGAGATGCCCAAGAAACTCTCAGACCGGTCAGCAGCCTGGCCTTGCCCTGACAGACATTGCTGGGAGAAGCCTCCCTTAGAAAAGGTCACTTTCCACATTGGAAGCTCCGTATCTCCAGAGTCTGACTTCGAAAGCCGCACACAAAAAATGGAGAAGCGGCTAATGGCCTGTAGACAGTATCCAGAGTTAGCCTGCCATCCCTCAGCAGAGTCTGGGATGGCCGCTGACCTGGCTCAGGACCAGCAGGCTTCTCGGTGCTCCTTTACACCTGGCTTCCAAAAGAACATCCCCTGTCCTCAGAACCCGTCTTCTGAGAGGGATGAAGGTGAACTTGAGAGGGGTTTTGCTGAGGACAGAGGCGTCAGAAGCGAGCTTGTGGCAGATGCCGCTGGGCAGCCCGGCCAGTGTGCTGACACGTTGGCACCTGATGGCGGTGCCGCAGGAGCCGGAACGAGGATTCTGGAGAAAACAAGAGGTTTGTATCTGAAGGCTGCGGAGGGACCTTTGATACAGCCTGTTCCAAGCAGGTGTGCACAGCAGGACTCTGGCTTCTCAGGCGCTGCAGATGTCCCCTGTGGGGATGCTGACAGGAAGGCCAACTTCAGGATGGAAGGAGACATTCCCAGGAACGAAAGCTCAGATAGCGCTCTTGGAGACAGTGACGAGGAGGCGTGTGCTTCAGCCTCGCTGAATCTAGAGCACAGCGATGACTGGACTGAAGGAGCCTTGGAAGTGGAGCTGCCTCTGCCCAGGTAACACCGGCAGGCTGGGAAGCAGAAGGAACTGGGTTCAAATACTGGTTTTCTGACTTAACACGCATGACCACATTAGCTGCCCTTGGCCATGTTACACATGATGGCTTTTTTTCTCAGAGCGTTAGTGTTAATCACACCGCTGCACAAGGTTTCGAGCCTGCCTTTTCTCCAAGGGGGATGACAGTGGCTTGGTGCCTCTGAGCTCTCTGAGTGACGAGGCACGCCGTTGCCTTTGCAGCTCTTGTGACATTTTGGGAAGCTCGAGGATATGGTGGAGGTGAGCAGGTATTTTAATTTTCTGTCATCCGCACGGAAGTTGTATGGCTGGCAGCAGATGCCTTGCATCGGAGGCGGTGGATTGCCCTCACCGTGTGGCTTCTCTCCTGCAGCTCAGAGCAGCATGACAGGGTTGGGAAACAACACCTCTTCCTTAACACTCCATCAGGTCGATTATTTGGGCTGTGATGACTGAAAGCAGTAATTAGAGATTTCTGCTGTTCTTCTGCCCTGGTGTGGGCGCCACCCTGTGCAGATGTGTCGCGTTCCTAAAGCCAGGTTTTTGGCAAGTGCCTCCCCGCCTCCCCTGAGTAGACTTTCTCTTTCTTCACTCTCTTGACACAGACTGCCTGGTGGATGTTTGATATGAGGTACATCATGTCAATATGTGACAGAAAATACTGTTTCTTCTACCCTTCCATCAAAAAAGAAATTATTTTTCTCCTTGCTTTTCCCATGTCAATGATCCACTTACTGGAGGATTGGTGAAGCGGACCACCATGAATCTGTTTTTTGCATCTGTGTTATTGGGGGTTTTGTGCCAATGGTGATGTGAGAAAGGGGTACATTTTTAATTATGTATTCTAATGGGCCAATATTGTTTTAGGTCTCAGAGCATTAGCAACACAAATGTAAGAAACTTTGGCCGCTCGCTTCTGGCGGGTTATTGCCCCACGTACATGCCCGATCTGGTGCTTCACGGGACCAGCAGCGATGAGAAGCTGAAGCAGTGTCTGGTGGCCGATCTGGTCCACACAGTCCATGTAAGTAATCCCAGCTTGGAGCCTCTAGCTGCTGACAATATGTCCGCCAGGGTCTGGGCCAGCAGCAGGTGTCTAGACTGAAGGGGGTGCGGTTACAGAATTGTTTACAGAGATGCGGGCGAGATTACAGCAATCAACAAGGGTTGGTGAAGCACCCAGGGAGTAGCAGCAGCTGGGAGCTTTGGGCACACGTGGGCCTGAGGGATAAGTGGCGGGGGGGGGGGGGGGGGGGGGGGGCAGTGACACCAGAACGGTGGAGAGCTGGAGCTGGAAGAGCAGCCACCTGGCTGCATGAGCTCTGGGGAGGGTGAAGGATAACTCCCTGACACCCTTTCCCTTCAGCCTCTGAGCTCTTCTGTACCTCTCACTGGCTGAGCCCAGCTGGAAGCCAGAGAGCAAGGTCAAAACTGATGCAGATATAGTCCCGAGGTCCACAGAGGTCGGCCTCCTGGGGCCTGCACAAGACAGACAAGGGCAAAGAGTGGATCTGGAGGGCGGACGGGCCCAGCAAATAGAATAAACAGCACAGATGGTGACAATTATATGCCGTCACGGGGAGGACCGAAGAGATGTCACATATGGTTTGCTTTTTATCCGATCCTTACAAGTTCCTAAAAGTAATTTATTTTAACTGATTTGTCATTAAGTTCACTTTGATGGCGGCATGAAGATGACTGTATAAAGATTAACAAGTCTTACTGGAAAATTGCCTTGTGGCTGCCGTTAAGTGCTTTTCTGCTATCTGCAGCATGACAGGAACTGAGCAGTTAAGGAAACTGTGTCAATCTGATGGGCCTGGTTTTAATTGAGCTGCTATTGGGCAGATGTGCAAAAATAGATGTTTTGCACCGGAAACATAATGTATCTTGTGCGATAGGGAAAGTCCTCACTGCCTTAAGAAAATTGGAATTTGGCTTGTTACCTACCTCCTCGACCAACAAGTAGTTTTTGAAAGGTGGAACAGAAGGCACCGCATGTTATCTTTGGCCTTGAGCATCTCCTCTGTGAAGACTAAACATACATCAGACACAGGCTAAACAGGCTAAAGATATTTGTGTCAAATGGGAAGAAAAGCTCAGTAGTGAAGCAGATGTCTTCATAACCCCCCTGAATGGGGAGGGAGGAGAGATGGGGAGGGGGTCATTGGAAGCTGGGGAGGCCAGCCCAGGGTACACATTTATACCCGAACATTCCTAACCCCACCCTGCTCTGTGGTCAGACACCACCCCGCACCAGGATATTCCAGGAATGAAGCTATGAGGTTACTTTCGTCTTCTGTAAAAAAAATGTCGTAACATCTTATTTTCAGAGTTGTAATGAACACCGTATACTTGTTTATCATGTCAGTGATCCCTACGTCAGTGACATTAGGGTAAGAACGGTGCCCTTATTGTGTAATACTATCTGTCTAGGTTGTCTCATACCACGGAAGCCTCCATGATTTTAGACTCACATACATTTTGTAGCTATTGGTAGCATGAAGGCAGGGAGGTAGAGGCCCTCTTTTCCTTTTCTATCGGCTGCCTTTGTGTTTATATCCATATATGCAAAACCTGTGGGGTTTTCCTCTCTGTTCTGCCATCAGTTTGATCTGTAAGAACATCGGTATTGCTTGCTGGACCCTTCTTGCATGAAGCCCGGTGTCCTGCTTCTGACAGAGGCGCCAAGAGAGCGAGTATGATCTGGCTGGGTTGTCTTCAGTGCCATTGATCTTACCGGGGGGTGGGGGTGGGGGTGTGTGTGGCCCAAATGCCCTGGACTGGCTCACTTACCACTCTGAAAATATAATTGATTGATAACCGTCCTTGAGCTTATCTGGAAAACCATTCATGACTTTTTTTTTTTTTTTTTACTATTTTCCACAGGCTGACAAGTTCCAGTGTTTTGTGTATATTAGGTGTTAATGGTGACCAGTGAGCTCTGTAATTCTGACATTTGAAAAAAACAAATCCATGTTTTCTCTATTTGTACTCTTAAAGGTTTTTCATATGTTATTTTCCCTTCCTTTGAGAAGTAGTATTTTCACACTGTAGCTTTTCTCATTTTTTCAGACTACGCAATCACCCCGAGAGATCGAAAGTTATTAAGCATAATAACCTATATTGTGTCAAATTGTGGGTACATCCAAAGTGCAGCCATGCATGGGTGTTAATAGGAAATTGCAAAGGGTTCATAAAAATATCTTCGGAAGTTTAATGCATTCAGAGTGCATCCAATTAGCATTAGTAGATTTCTAATTTCACTTGGCACATTCATCATAATGAATTTTGTTTTTGAAGTAGTGTTCCATTTAAACTGCCTCTCACATGGGGACTCTGGTCTGGGACAGTGTTTAAATAAAAATAGCCTTACTCTCAACTGTCATTTACAAATATTTGTTGAAAAATAAATTAGGGTTTTAACATTATATTGAATTTACTGCTCTATAAGTCTAGTAATTATTTAAATTCTTGGGTATGTTGCCAGAGAAAGAAGCAAAGATCCAAGAGCAAATGTTCATGACCACAGTTAGAGCTGGAATAATAATTTGTTAAGGAATAAAAGATTGGGATAAGTTGCTTTACTTAACTTGTGTTCAAAAACCTATTTTTTGGACGTTAATAATTTTTAGTATTCATGCAAGACTTCATTGGGCTTTGATATTCATAATCGTTTTTAGCAAAGGATTTTTATTAACTGTTTGAAAGCAATTGATTTAAGTTATTGATCTATTTTCTAGACCTATGCATGAGTGGATTGTAAAATCTGTCTTATGTAAATGTGCACTTTTATAACTATGATAAACTAGTTTGTGGAATTTCTTCTCTCATCGAGGGATTGCATTCTAGAGCTTCCAATACTACGAATTTCTTTTTATGTTCTTCCTTATTCCAGTCTCAGTAAAGAAAGACATATTAGCTTTATTTTATTTCCATTTTTACTATTGGCTTTTCCATATCAAGCTTGTGATGGTCTTTAAATATTTAAACACATGTTCTTGTTTAATCCATACACTACCTCTTTTCTGTCATTTGAACTATTTCTCCATCTCCTAGCTTGTAGATTATACAGCTGCCTTAAATTAGGCTAAAGTAATATTTAGCTTCATTTTTTTCCTGCCATATCTAAATGTGCATTCTTTCTCTATTTTCCTTTTGACTTTAGATGTTAAAGTGGGAGCGACAGAGTGAGAGAGCCAGCTTCATGCTGTACCTATGACCCTCAAGTAGCTTTATCTCTCCCCTTTTTTCCTCTGGTGTGTTTGTCTGCCTGTGAATACTGCTGTCCAGGGCAATGTTAGGGGTATTAAATTATGGCATAGTAGGGGAGGAGCACTGACTTAACTTTGATGCTGGATTCACGTTTTAGTGTTACCACTCATTTGCCTATAGGTAAATCAGTCGGCATCACTAAGCCTTAAAAAAAAAAAAAAGTGTATTTGGAGGAACAGATGAAATATAATCCAGTGGTTAAAAGTTTGGCTTCTAAGGACAGACAAACCTGAATTTGAATCATGGCTTGCTACTTAGTGGCTTTGTGGCCTCGGGCAGTTTCTTTATTCTTCTAAGCATCAGTTTCAGCTTTTGAAAAATGAATAGTACTTACAGGTCTGGTTTGAAAACTCTGAGATAATGCATATCAAGTGTTTAACGCAGTGCCTGGCACATTACTAATGCCCAATAAATGTTAGCTATTAAAATAATATATGTGAAAGTGCTTTGTAAATGAGTTTCCCGGGACACTCCTACTGGAGATAACGGAACAGAACACATGCACACATTCATTCCGTGCTAAAAGCGTCCACTTCTCTTGGCTGGTGACATCACAAGGAGCAGGCCAGGCGGCTAACTGCAGGGTAGGGTCATCAAAACCAAAATTAACATTACATTGTAATGCTTTTTTGAAAACTATGTTCCAGGGCTTCAGGCATTTTACAGAATAATCTAGAAAACAAAATTAACAGTTGGATATTGCAGGCTCTTTCATTTAATTTTAAGAGTAGCAACAGATTGACTCCAGAAATACCATGCAGAAATCAGTAGCACAGATAAGGAGCTTTGCTAAGAGCTTGGCTGTGATATATGCTCATGAATACCTAATTATGCCATGCAGTGTAATCAACCAGGGAGACTACAAAAGAACAGAAAGTCACATCAAATGGTAAATCATTACCTAAGTAATACAGACAGCATTAAGGTGCCTCAAGTCAACAACAACCTTAAAATCAATAGTGTTGCAAAAGAAACATCCATGTAGGGCAAATCTGCTATTTGAGAACACCTCTTGTTGCTTTCATTTTCCTAAGTTGCATAATGAGAATGACAGTGCCTTGGGCCTACAGCACTGTCTTACTGTGTCGAGAAATCTTTATGTGTGTGTGTGTGTGTGTGTGTGTGTGTGTGTGTGCATGTGCACATGCACATTTGTGTATGGACACACATGTTCACACGTGTAAGTGTGTATGTAGGGTTATGATGGCAAAATGTACATTTTATTGTGGATTGTGTTTTTTTTAATATTTGAAAAATATATCGTTTTGGGTATTGTCAACTCCAATCTGAATCTTCGTGATTCTCTCTCCTTCTCACAGTGACTACAATATAATCTTATTTAAGCCCCCCTTAACCTTCCCAACTAGAAGTCTTGCATCCAATCTCTGCCCCTTTCAGTCGTCTCATACAGTGCCACGGAGGGCCCTTGCCCATCCTGAATGTAATCATTTACTCTTCTGCTCTAATAGTTTTCCATTATTTTAACTCCTTTGCTGGAATTGCCCCCCAGATAGAACTTGACACCTGCGGGCTCCTTAACACATTGCACCACACCTTTGTTCGGTTTCCAGCATCTTTCTACCACTAGGGCTGCAGGCCCTTGAGAAGAGAAGGGAGCCTTAGTTCCTTTCATGTTCCCAGCACCTCCCCCAGTGTACGTAGAAAGTGCTCAGTGATGGTAGTTGACTGTTTCCTACAGAACTGGATTTAGGAGTGTGTGTTTACTGCTAAAACTGTGATGATTAGTGTGTCTTCTGAAGTAAAGAGAAGTGGAAGATAGTCTTTTAAAAATTGAAGGGAAGAGTAACATGTTTAGACATGATGCCTTTGGCCCTTTACCTAAACGAGAATAAAAAGCTTATTATAGGTCTCTCAGGCTTTCATTCTCTTACATTTTGTACATGTTAGACACATGGCTATTTTCAAAGATTTCTGAAATTTTTTTCACTGTGTACAAAGTCTCTGAACATTTATGCCATTCTTTGTAAAAAAAAAAAAAGCTACCAACTCTCTTGCATTTTATTTTGGAGTCATGTACATCATTACATAACTTTAGTCTGATAACTCTTTTTGACCTTGAGCACCTTTCCTAGACTTTAAACTGTTTCTTTTCTAAGCAGGTGGCAGGCCTGATATAAGCTGTGCCCAACATTGCACACTATATCTATAAATCTGTAGTCTGAACTTGGGTGTCAGCCCAGTGAGCCTGGTGATCACAGCCGCAGGCACAAACCCACAGAAGGACAGGTCTTTCCCTTGCTGCCTCTCCCAGACCACCTCACCAGACTCTCCCCTCCTTCCCTCTGCCACCAGGTCCTTATGTCTTAATGATGTCTTTGGGCTTCCCAGAGCCCCCTCCTTGATATACCTACCAGGATCCCTCAGCAATGTCCATGGTCCATAATGATTGATTTTCTCTCCTTCTTCACCTCATTACAATTCTTAAGCCTTTGGTGACTGCCATTGAGTCTGTTTCCAAGAGAAAAATATTCTGATAAACAAATGGCTTATGTGTTTATATGTTATAATTATATATATTTTTTTATTATTTATAATACTACTTATTACCTTTTCTGGTATTTTTATATGTTAACAGTATGCTGGGTATAAACTAGAAGTCTCTGATGGTGGCATGTCATTGATCTGGCTGACTTGTTTGGCCAAAAATGAGGCAGGAGGCTGGAGATGGCTTTTGGGGAAGAGGAGGAGAGTCATGCCTTGGAGATTTATTTTCTATCAGAAAATATTTAGTACTTTTTGTGTGCTGGGTGCTGTTTTTATAGGTACAGTCCAGGTGTAAGGTTGGAGGAGTCCAGCACCATGTTGCCCTGATACAAATGGTGTGCCTCCCCTCTAAAACTTTAAAGATGATGGGTAAAATATTACCATCCCACCTAGCCTCATTGTTATAATACCTGTGTATGAAAAAAAGTGAAAATCCTTTTGTGCCAGAAACAAATTGAAATCAAAGCCAGAACAAGTAAGTTTGGGCTGATATAACCATGGCTCTGTAAGATTTCAGTCTGGATACAGGTCCTAGGAATTGAGTGCTGAGTTTCTAAGATCTACTCAGGATGAAAGATGTGGTCCCATATACACATAAGGCTTGGGACATGGACCTGAACCCTTCCTTAAAGCCTAGAGGTTCGAAGAGCTATCCTTCCATGACAGGGGGACTGGAAAATTCCAGCCATAAATAGCAAAGCAGCAAAGAAACAAGTTGGAAACTTGGGTGGGAGAAAATGAAGTCACCCATGAGATATCAAAGTCCCAGGTCCATTCTATGAGTGGGTTGGAGGTCCAGATTTATTCTACCCAAGTGATTTGGGAATCCCTGCCCAAGAAATAAATATAAAATCTAGAAGCATAGAAACCTCTAGGACTCTGGCAGAAGGAAGCACACTGGGTGCTTTCATAACCACCAGCTTGTTTCCTCTTCTCCACTTTATTTTAACTCTTAAACCATTAGTGACTGCCATTGAACCTGTTTCCAAGAGACACACATAGGACATAAATAACGCCAGCAAGATGGGCTCATGTTCAGAGATTACAAACCATGTATGAGGAAAACATGATGAGGGAGAGTAAGCAAATACAAGCTGGAGAATTAGCACTCCTAGAACAATCTGAAATAACTATTAAGTCACTGTGTTTAAAAATGGTTACAGTCATAAAAAAGAAGGAATCAGAACCTTAAAAGAGACGGGGTGATGTGATAAAAGATGGTTTAGATTTGTAAAAGGACTAAAAAGAACTTCTAAGACTGAAAAATATGGCCATTAGAGTTCAATCCCAAGGAATAAGTTAAAGAGCAGAGTAGATTAAATACCACTGGAGAGAATTTGAATTTGTGACATGGAGGCTAGAATGAGAAAATCTGATAGCATATTCAGAAGGTGAGAACTGAGAAGGCAAGGGAAAACAATATTTGAAGAGAGAGAACAGCTGTGGTATTTCAGACTAAAGAAGCACACTGACTCCCAATCAGGGAGTCTTAAGCTACAGGACACAAAAGACAAAGAAAACTCTTGTAAACAGCCCAAGAGACAATATGGCACCTGCCCACAAGGAGTTTGAAATCTATAACAGGAAGTACAAAGAAGTAAATAAGCAGTAAAACCAGTGTGGTAGAGTCTACTGCAGTGGGAGACACAGGATAGGTGTGGAAGGACTTCCTGGAAGCGATGCCTATACCAGGGAGGCAGTAGGGAGCGAGCAGAATGAAGGGCGAGAAGCGGGGCAAAGGGGGACGATGTGGCTCTTTCAGGAAACTGAAGATTCTTCTGGCTGATTATGTTGATGAGCATTTTCTTAACCTACAGACAAAGCTGGCTTTGCCACCACAGGAGGTTCTGTCTGTCCCATTTCTTGGTAAGGCTGCTGTCAGGAAAGTCTAGATGCCGATCATTTAGTAAAAGACAGTATTCTGCATCATTTTATAGGCCAGATGAAGTGTTTAAGAATGGTAGCGATATCCAAGTTCCCTTTTCCCTGAATGTGTGTGATACTGAAGGGTTTTTAGGTTTTTTTGTGGGGACTTTTGTTTGTTTGTTTGCTTGTTTTCCTAAAAAAACAAAACAAAACAAAACAAAAAACAACCCATTGGTCAACAATCCACACATAGCTGCAGTCCTTACATGTGGTGCTCAGCCATCCAGAAGTGGGGTGGGTTGGCCAACGACTCTCTCACATTGCTTAAGTCTTCGGTTCCAAGGCGGGGAGGATATGGTTATGCAGGTGGGCCTTCATTTCTAATGAGGTAGAAGAAAAAAAAGGTGGATCTGAGGGCATTCAACCAAGAGCAAGTGCAGAGAAGGGCAGCTTCACTGCCTTAGTCATCGCATTGTCTTTGTATGACCAATGAAAGGGCTTACTTAAAGCTATGTAAAGGGTAATATTACTAAGTCATGGTGCTGTAACATAATGCTGAGAATCTTTTTGAAAGGAACTTTGTCATGTGATATCCTCTTATTCAAATTTATTTTAATAAAGTTATAAAATGTACTGGAATCATATAGAATAACAAATTGATACTCAAATGATGCTGAAGAATCTTATGTTTTATTCAGAATATTTCAAAGAAAAATAAAAGATATAGGGCACTGCTTCCAATCCTGAATCATAAATCACCTGCTTTTTTATGTTTGAAAGAGGCCACACAGTGGCTTGTCCCTAGTAATCAAATCTTCACTGTTATAACTAGTGTGCAGATTTTAGAGCTGGTTATGAGTACAGAATGTGTCTACACTCCTGCTGTCTATAATACACCTGTGGGCTGCACATCTTTAAGGACTGATAAAGGGTCAGTTCAGAGTATGTATTGGGCAGTGCCAACAGCATAAATATGGGGAAGTCATAATAGAGGCAACTGTATTTTCTCCTATTTTGACCTTAAGTTCAGACTGTCATTCACACTTCTTGCAATCTTATCTTCCAAGAGATTTCCATCCTGACACGGTCCTAGGATTTCAAAGTTAGAGGGCTTGGCAGACTCATTGAGCTAAAAGTTGAAAACACTTGCATGAGGTGGTAGCTTCTAATTCTGACATACCAAGATATTTAATAAACTCTTATATTTTTTGTCCCCAATGTTTCTATCTGTAGAGCAGTGCTACATTCCTGGCCACCCCACAGGAAAAATGGCATGATGAATTAATAAGTAATTATAGGAAGCGTGTAAGTGAGGATGGTATTTTCCTGCTCTTACGTTAAAAACAGGTGATCGTGTAAAATGTCATTTAAATGTGGTACATGGAAAAGAAATATATTAATTTTCCAGATGACTTAATAGGAACTGGACTGAAACCAAAAATAAAGAAATCTGAATAGAGGGGGGTGCCTGGGTGGCTCAGTCAGTTAAGCGTCCGACTCTTGATTTAGGCTCAGGTCATGATCTCACAGTTTGTGAGCTTGAGCCCCACGTTGGACTCTGTTCTGAGAGCGCAGAGGCTACTTGGGATTCTCTCTTTCCCTCTCTCTCTGCCCTTCCACTGCTCGTGTACACACACACTCTTCCTCGCTCTCAAAAATAAATAAACATTAAAAAAAAGAAATCTGAATAGAGAATTGTTCAACAGAACCAGCATGTATTAGATACTTAGCACGTGCCTAGCATTTTGTTATGCTCATTTCAGAGGCTACAGAAGAAAAATAAAATGTGATTTCTTTCTTTGAGTTACTTACATAATCACTGAGTAGGCAAACAGATGTGAAACTGAGAACCAGTTAAGACAGTGATTAAATGTCAAAATGTAGATTGCAAAAGCTCTCAGAAGTCAAAGGAAGAGCAGTGAATATGGGAAAGACGTCTTGCTGTGGGGTGAGGTGGGGCATGGGGATGGGACCCAAGTTGGGTCCTTGAAAGATTGAAACATTTAGAAGGTAGCAGGGGAAACATTCTGGGCACAGCTTGAGGTAAGAGGCAGGAGTCCTCTCAGCCTGGAGCAGGGGATCCTTAGAAAGTCCTGGAAGTAAATATTTGTGGGTAGATCTGGCCCAGATTGTGAAGAGCTTTAAGTATGGAAAAAGAAAAGTTTGAACTTAGGTATTTGGGTGATAGGGACTAGAGTACGTTTCTGAGTTGGTGAGGGAAATGATAACGTGGTGTTTTAGGAAGTTTGAGGGTTCAGTGGCCATGACTAATAGAGACAGAGGGTGGGGTAAGAGAGTAAATCGAACATGTCGAATTAGTATCTGTGCTACAAGTGTCATATACGTTTTTCTCACAGAAAACCTCCATGAATTTAACCTCACAGAAACTGTGAAGTAGGTCATCTTTTACAACAGATGTAGAAACTGAAGCCCCGGTTAATGAGCTGCTAGGGTCCTGCAGCTAGTGTGTGACAGAGGCGGTGGTCAAGCCCAGCCCTGTCTTCCTTCAGAGCCTTTGCAGTTGTCTTATCATTGCCCTTCACTGAAATATCAGAACCATGGCTCTTCTGATGACTCAAACCTTATAGACATTTCTTGTTTCTGCAAGTTTAAGTTAGGCAGAAGTCACGCGTTTGTAGGTCAAGGCAGCATATTTGCGTACTCAGAGATCGACTCCAGAATGCTAAAGTTGGTATGTCGCAGCCATCTACACTCCTGGGAAACAGACCCACACATCCTTAGTGGCTGTGAATTAACCAGGCTTAACCTGTTGATTCAACAAAATGTAATAGCCAAAGAATATTTGAGAAACCTTTAAAGATCTATATAATATAAAGCATTTCATTTGTCACTGTATCTTGAGAAATCTTCACAGGAGAGTAGATTGGATAAATGAGATATTGACAACGTGGAGCTAAATAAAGACTGTTTCTTTAAAAAAAAATTTTTTTTTAACGTTTATTTATTTTTGAGACAGAGAGAGACAGAGCATGAACGGGGGAGGGTCAGAGAGAGGGAGACACAGAATCTGAAACGGGCTCCAGGCTCTGAGCTGTCAGCACAGAGCCCGACGCGGGGCTCGAACTCACAGACTGCGAAATCATGACCTGAGCCGAAGTTGGCCGCTTAACCAACTGAGCCACCCAGGCGCCCCTAAAGACTGTTTCTAACTCACAGAGCAGAGCAAGGCACAAAAGGCAATGGCTTATTGCCGCTGCCTCATTCCTGCGATGGAGATTGGCCATCCAGCCTCACAGTCGCCTGCAGCTCTACTGATCTGCAATGCTCTCACATCCTCCAGTCCCTGTCTGTAGTTTCTGAATTGTCTGGTCACGTTTCTGAGGGAGGCACAGGAACAGTGGGCAGCTGCCTGGAAGACGTGACGGGAGGGCATTAGGGATCAGAGGGCCGGCCGCTCTGCAGTGCCATCTGGAGTGTGGGCACTCATGAGCTGGGGGCGGGGGGGGGGGGCAGGCCTAAGGCAGCGGTTTTGGACATCTCAGATTATGGAGAATATAGAAACATTGCAGGCTTATCCTGATAAGAGAATTTAACGAACCCTGTGGTTTAGAAACTTACTTTGAATTTGCTTTTCTTCAGTTTGAGAGAGAAAAAGAAAATTGATACTAACAGTGTCTCTAAGGTTTATGAAGTTTTCAACCAAACAAACATTTTAAGGGGAAATGACTGTTTTTAATATTAATATTTGCTTCAGATTTTCATTCAAAACTCAAACATCAGAGGTCTCGTTTAATCTCAGACACAGTGGTTGGGAGGAAAACTTTTAAAAGGGTAAATGTATGATGGGTGTTCTGATGATATTTAGTCAAATTGACAAAGCGCCCCCACCCCTTAAAGGGTTTTTTTAATACTAAGAAGAGGAATCTTACTAAGTAATCATACTTGCTGATAGCTATTCATATTATGTGTTCCTTCTCTTAAGATCCATACGAAGCCAAAGTCTCCATCAGGATGCAGCCATGCCTTACCTCTCCTGCCCATTTCTTTTTTTTCTAGTCTCCATGCCCAAACTCCAAACCCTAAGAATAGTATATGGGTGGGTCAGGCTTTTAATACGTGTTTGAATCTTTCAGAGGTACCTGGATGGATCAGTCAGTTGAGCGTCCGACTTTGGCTCAGGTCATGATCTCACGGTTCGTGAGTTTGAGCCCCACATCAGGCTCACTGCTGTCAGCCTGACAGTTCAGAGCCTGCTTCAGGTCCTCTGTCCCCCACTCTCTCTCTCTGCCCCTCCCCCGCTTGTGCTCTCACTCTCTCTCCCCCTCCCTTCTCTCAAAAAATAAATAAAACATTTTTAAAAAGTGTTTGGGGGTGCCTGGGTGGCCCAGTCGGTTAAGCATCTGGCTTCGGCTCAGGTCATGATCTCGTGATCCATGAGTTCAAGCGTAGGGCTCTGTGCTGAAAGCTCAGAGCCTGGAGCCTGCTTCTGTGTCTCCTTCTCTCTCTGCCCCTCCCCAGCTCGCGCTCTGCCTCTCATTCTTTCTCAAGAAATAAATAAACATTAAAAAAAAAATCTCCCTGACAGATTTCATTATTAATTACTTCTATGATTAAGATATGGCTAAGAAATTAGTGTTGAAAAGAAGGATACATGTAATTTTTTGTTTATTGTACTTCTACATATGCCTTTAAAGTAGAGCCTGTTGTAAGAGGAATTTTAAATTGAATACCAGTGCATAGGGTGTGTGGGGGTGTGTATTTCTGTGATGAATCCAAACATGGTCTTCTGGATCTTAGAGTTCTTTAAATTCTAGAAGCTTAGAGATTGACTAATAAGCCAAATCGTAATATGTTTAAACTGCCTTGTCTTTAGTGAGGTTGTGTTTTCTTTGGAAAGATGTGTATCAGAAACCTCCAGAATTATCGAAACTTAAGCTTCAACTCTCTGACCCCACAGAAGTGTAGACAAGGTCAGTGATTGAGAGCCAGTAGCCCTGGAGCTCCTTATATTGTAGCTAAAGTAGTTGCTCGTGATATTTTTATCATTTCAGCATTTCTTTTTTTTTTTTCTTGACTCTTTACATTTTCCTCTATTTCCATTTACTTTAAAAAGTGTTTATTCAGTAAATAATTGAGTAGCTACTAAATGATATAGTTAGATGGAGACATTGGGTTGTCTGGTGGATATATTCAGGGAGTTCTGTGTTAGACATTTAGTAATCTGAGAATGTGTAATGCTTCAGTATTTCTTTTAAGGTGCTCTTCTGTAACTGTTCGGCTGGTTCTTCTCTGTTCTGGAACCTATAAACATAAAAGTCAGCAATACCGTGCTGTGCTAGGGGGTACGGGATGCTCATCAACTCCCTCATCTGCTTGTATAACCTGTCTCATTTTATTTATTTTTTTAATGTTTATTTATTTTGAGAGAGAGAGAGACAGAATGTGAGCGGGGGAGGGGTAGAGAGAGAGGGAGACACAGAATCCGAAGCAGGCTCCAGGCCCTGAGCTGTCAGCACAGGGCCCGACACAGGGCTGGAATCCAACAACTGTGAGATCATGACCTGAGCTGAAGTCAGACGCTCAGCCAACCGAGCCACCCAAATACCCCTAACCTGTCTCATTTTAATTTAGTAACATTTCTCAAGTGCCAGGTCCTGTGCTAGGGGCTAAGAATACAGGCAGAAAAGATTTAGTCCCCTCCTTCAAGGAATGGGCCCACCAATTCCTGTCAGTTTGTCCCAACCCTTGGATACTTTGTCTTTAGTCTTTCCTCTGATTTCCACCTCCGATTCTGCCTGTTTGATCCAGTGATTTAAAAATGACTCATGCTGGGCTGCCTGGGTGGCTCAGTCTTTTGAGTGTCTGACTCTTGATTTCGGCTCAGGTCATGATCCCAGGGTCATGGGATTGAGCCCCATGTCAGCTCCTTACTGAGCATGGAGCCTGCTTGGGATTCTCTCTTTTCCTCTCTCTCTCCCTCTGCCCTTCTCCCCTGCTCACATGCTCTCTCTTTCTCTTAAATAAATAAATAAATAAATAAATAAATAAATAGGCTCATGATCATTTTTCATGTTTGATTTTTTTAAATATATTTCTCATACCCATTAAGTATCTCCTTTTAGAATAATTGAGCCAACTTCTCTGTCCCTTTTTGTTATCATACCTGGATCTGCAGCCCTTCTAAAGTAACTCATGCTTAGAGAATCTTCCATCCATGACCTCCCCCAATGAGCCACATTGCCCTGATTCCAGGGGCTGGTGATTCCAGGGGCTGGTGATGAAGCAGTTACACTTTGACCAGTTTCAAGACCTTAGATTTTTTATTTCTTTCCTTGACCGCTTGACCCTGTTTGCCCTGTGGCACAGTTTACTAGTTGCCAGCCTGCTTTATCCATCACTACATAGTTACCGAGAATTTTGCATTTTAAGTTATTCATCTGTAGCCATCCTTTGGCCTTTTGGCCTCATCTAGATAGTTGGTTGTGAGAGTTGATTTATGTATGTAGCACGTGGTCACTAAATAAATACTGCTTAATCATTAAAGCTGTAACTTTAAGGGAATATTTAAGTTACCCTGCCTAACCTTCTTTTGGAGAAATGGCAATAGAATCCTATACCTTATTCTAATTGTCTCCATCTTAAAAGGAGAGTTTAGTCTTTCAAAAGGAAAGGAATTTTAATATCTTGGAATATAGAGAGGGCACATACCCTTTGGCTTTCCTGTGAACATTAACAACATTTACGGTGTAACTCCTGGGTGTAAGAAAGAAATATTGATTGAATGCAGTTTTTTATCACATTAAGTTTAAATGTTGAGTTGAGGACACTCCTACTATTTTAGTCACTCTAATACCCTAAATTTCTGTAGCTCCCGCTAGCAACTTCTGAACTTTTAAGCTAATGCGACCTGGAAGCATTCTGAACGTTTTGAGTGCCCCTTGGCAGTGTTGTGGAAAGTTGACCCACTGTGTTTCTCTTCCAGCATCCAGTGCTTGATGAGCCGATAGCCGAAGCTGTCTGTATTATCGCAGACACGGATAAGTGGAGTGTCCAGGTAGCCACAAGTCAGAGGAAAGTGACGGACAGCATGAAACTGGGCCAGGAGGTCTTGGTCTCTAGTCAGGTGTCCAGTTTACTTCACTCCATTTTACAGCTTTACAAGCTTCACCTCCCTGCTGATTTTGTAAGTACTTATTCTCATATTACCAAAGAAATATAGTTAAAAAATACTTTTAACAATATTTTTATTATAAATTCACGACTGAAATGTATTGTTTTTAGTATAATTGGACGTTAGCCTAAGTAAAAATGGAACGTGCAACATAAAACCAGCAAACAGGATAGATTTCAGTAACAATAGTTAAAACAACATGGAGTGACACTGAAATCTTTTTGGATAAGGTATACGGTAAAGGAAATAAGGTATGGGGGAAGGGATCAAACATAAAAGGAAATTTAAATTCTTCCTTTAGAGAACTCATTAGTTTTCCTTTTTTTGGATCAACATCAAGCAAACCAGTCACTGAAGGGATTGTAGTTCCTTTTGTTCAGGGACCATTCTCATAAAATTGTTAAGGATAAAACGGAATATCATTTGTGTAAACATTTAAAATTTTGAAGTACCATACCCATAGAAGATGGTATCAGTTGTGTTCCTTTTCAGGTGGGATTTTAAAATCGATTTCATAACGTTATATTAAAGGCAATAAATAGAGCCCATAAACTCCCAGAAAATGAGAGCTCTTCCCCAGTCACTGGAATGAATATATAAAAAATATATGTGTGTATGTGCAGAGAGACTGAGAGAAAATGTAGTTTGAGAGGGAAGGAGGGAGGGAGAAAGGTCTTAAAAGTGGAAGAGAGGCTTACGGGCACATAGCTGGGAAGAATGAAAGTGAGCTGACCTTGGGGATTTGCACTGAGGTGAAAGAGCACCCACCTTCTCCGCTGTTACCCCTACACTCGGCTGCCCTCTGCAGCATACTCCCAGACCAGAGCATCCGTTACCTCCGCACGAGGTACAGAGCTATTTAATCACAAAGTGAGAAGCTGAATATGAATTACCCACACTAACCATGAATGGAGTGGCAATTTCTCTGAGATCTTGTGACCTACCGTTGCACCACAGTCCTCAGAGAGTCAAGACTTTCATGGCCTTCAAGAAGGTGATTTGAAGTACTGTGTGGTTGTTGTGGCAGTGTGGCATGACAGGGAGACCCTGCAGTGCAGCCAGGTGAAGCCTAGGCTTTGCCATTGTTGAGTTGTGTGACAGTGGACAGTCCTGAGCATCTCTGAACCTCAGCCGTCTCACTTGTAAAACAAAGGTAGAATCCATTCAACAAGCATGTTGTGAGAATGCTCTGAAAATTCGGTCTGAGATACTGCTTTTTAAACTTCCAAAGCACCATGCCCATGTGAGATGCTTTACCAGTCAGGGTACAGCAGTGGCCAATGCATGGCCTTTGGGATCCAGTAGTCTAGGGTCATATCCAAGCTCCGCTACTTCCTAAATGTGTGACTTCTCAAGGTCTGCATTTCTCCATCTGTAAAGCTGAGGAAGTAAGAGAACTTATCTCATATGGTTATGAAAGTGAAATTAGAGGATTCAGGTAAAGCACTTGGAATAGTGTTACATGTGATAAGTTCTCAGGAAACAGGTACTATTAGTGTGACTACTGATAATAATCAGTTTCATGAATAATATTAATGACTGACAACACCTTTTCACCAAAATCTTTATTTGGGCTTTATACTGAAGCATACTCTCGCAGGACCTCTGTCCCAGGGGGTGATGTGAGAAGCACTTACGGGTTATGACGGCCTTACTTTTGTTCTATATTTGCAGGCAGTTTTTCTTTCTAATAGCAAGCTGCATCATGCTGATTTAGTGGCCGAACTTTGCTTTTCTATAAGGAAAGAAAGATATATTCGATTTTATGCTTTTTTTTTTTTTTACGATTTTAAGTATTTACCATGTTTCATATTTTTTTCTGTAATATATAGCTCTTATTACATTTGACATCTTAGTTATCCAAGCAATAAATCACTATAATTAATTCTTTTTACTTCATTTGGGCTAAAGTACGTTTTTTTGGTTTGTTTTTGTTTTTGACAGAAGCATGTTTAGCCACTCAGTAGTATGAATGGAATGACTTATTTAACCTGACAAAACCAAGCTGAAAGAAAATTTCATTTGCAGTTTAAAATTCTCCCTAAAAATCACTTGACTGAAACACATGAGTAAATGGCTATTAGAGCCTTCAGTATAAAAAAATGAAAGTAGCTATTTAAAATTTCAGAAGTTAAAAATTAAACAAATCCATCTCAGGAATAAAATCCCAGAAAAAGGGGAGGGCAGAGCCCAAAGTGGTTCTATATGATAATCAGACCTTTTATAAAAAAAATTCTAAATGATTTGATTTTGAGTTTAGTGTACATTCCATATAGACCAGTGTTCTCTTTATTTCCACATTACAACATACAGCTTTCATGGGGACTATGAAAACACCATAAATTAACCATTTAAAACAAAGGATTCAACATAATGTGAATGTTCTTTTTAATATTTTATAACACTCTTATTAAAAACTTTGTGTTTATAAGAAATTGAAACTTAACGGGAGCTCCTTTTACCGCTTAACTCTGCTTATTTGGAGGAGCATTTCCATGAGGATTGGTGAAAACTTCCTTGCTTTAATTATTACTCTTATTAGACACTTACCAGTTGTTTTTCCTCAGCGCAATACATTTAAAAGATTTTAAGCCAATGAAAAACTGTAAGATTGCATCTCGAATACTTTTTCTATGTCACTGATCAGCCCAGATGGTCAAGATCAACATTTTCAAATGCATCTGTTAATCTTTTTACCTTGAAAATAACAGGCGTAATGGTCTAGAAGAAAATTATGTATGATGGAATTACCCTTGCCAAAGCCGTCAGGTGTCTTACTGAAGATGCTTGGATGGCTCTGCCTGCCAAACGCAAAAGCATTTGCCTCTGGTGAAAGACACAGATGGTTGCTATTCTCTAAAAAATGAAGTTGGACACAATTCCAAGGGTAGAGATGTCCTGAGAATAATTGCCTTTTCTTTATTGTTATTAAAGACCTAGTTAAAATGCACTCTTGAGAGCAAAAACAAAAACAAAAAATTTAAAGTAACCTTGTTCCATTCACTCTACTTTTGGGGATATATTTCGCCAAAATAATCTGAGATACAGGAAACGACAACAAAGATGTTCTTTAAAAAATTATAGCAACAAAAACTCAGATTGCCATGTGGATAAGCAAATAACGATAATTTACATTCTCAGAAATTATTTTGCCATAAAAATTACTTTGATAAAGATTTGTTAGTAACATAGGGAAAGGTTTATTATAAAGTTTTTTAAAAGTAGGAAATAAATGCACTTAATGGAATGATTTCTTCTATGTTAAAAATGCTTTTTAAAAAAGACTAGCAGATATGTATGAAAATCTTAATAGTCATTAGAAAAAGTAAACTGTTGTTTTATATAAACCTTTCCTTATACCTACCAGTGGTAGGGTTTGATGCGGTCCGTAATATTGATGTGTATTTGAAAGGAATGAGGTTATGGGTGTGTACTTAGAAAGGAATTAAGAGAATTCCAGCTCTTAGAATATTGGCAGAGGTTTGAATGCTGCCCCTCATCCTGAATGTTGTTGGCTCCCCAGTGCATCATGCATCTTGAAGACAGACTACAGGAGATGTACCTGAAAAGTAAGATGCTGTCTGAGTATCTGCGTGGTCACACACGAGTCCACGTGAAAGAATTAGGTGTCGTCCTGGGGTGAGTTGTGTGACGTGCCGCCGTTTCTCCCTGTGATGGGGCTGACCCTAACGCTGCTCCCACCAACCACGTAGCCTGTGTCGCCCACAACCTGCGGGCCCTGGCACCCCGCTGAAACGTCATCAGACGTGTGCCCCTGCTGCTTCCCATCTTCGTAGCTCTGACACTGGAGTTTCGGACCTGGAAACGAGCGCAGAACTTTAAGCTAGTGGTACTTTATGTTAGTCTTCTCCCTGGATTATTTTATGCTTGAAAGTGAAAAATTTAACCCTACTCGACCTGCCCATTTCTAGTCATTTCAGTAAGATGTCAAAGGCGCAGCCTCTCAGACCTGCCTTTTGCTCCCTGGAGGAGGGAAGAAAGGCCATGATCCTGGACCTTCAGGGGCCACCTGCATGTTTGCAGGGTGACAGCACTTGCCCCTCCTCCATTACAGGCCCTTTGGAAAAGGAGGCATATTGATGTTACTGATAATGTACATTGTCCTCCACAGGGTCTTTGCCAGAACTTCTCTCAGAGAAGAAATTATGACCTTTGTTAGTCTCTGCTTAATTTTTCAACAAAGAACTAACAAGAAGACACTGTGTTTATGGGGAATTGACCCCCTTAACTATGATGAGGATTCCCCTAAGTTTGAGCAAGAAAAAATTGCATATATGATGTCAGCCTTGAAATTCTCCATCAAGCCTGCTAATCAAAGTATTATTTCAAGGCTCGGGTCTTTGCATTCTTGTCAGAGTTTTTCATCTTTCACACCCAGGATGTGACTTACAGTACTGTGACTCTGGCATTTCCTGTCATACATTTTTTTTTCCATACTTTATTCAAAAAATATTTTTCCCTTTTTAGGCGTTTGCTTTTGCAGTTAACTTGCAACATATCTCTTTGTTGTTGTTGTTGTTATTGTTCCTAGTTTTTGTTTAGCTCTCTTTACCGGCTTCACACTTTGGTCCTGCTCACTAGGCTCCCCACTGCCAGATGTGTGACTTGTATTTCTAGGATCTTTCCCTGGCTGGCAGGTGTCCATGGACACTATTAGAAAGACCAGAAGGATTTATTTACCCCTCTCATCGCCAGGTCCTCTTAGTACGTGATTAGTGGGGGTCACATGCAGCCTCTCTAGCCCCTTCCCCTCCTAGTCAGAGCCAGCAGCACAAAAGGTACTGAGGAACTTCTTATTGTAGCCTGAAAGGAGATCTGTAGGGAGCGTTACTGGAGAAAGCATAGAACATTCCATGAAGTAATGGCAGCTACCTTTTTAAATTTTATTTTTAATTTTTCATTTTTGGAATTCAAGGGGAAAAAATAGGACATATTCCACGGACTGAACCAGTCCTAATTTTTTTCAGGACATTTGGCAGCATTTAGCCAGTGACCACGCTGTAGCCGCTTCTGCTGTAAGAGAGGCAGCCGAAGCCACGTCCATTTGATGCTGTGATGTCTCTTGATTCAGTATCTGTTAGTGTCACTTTGCTGTCAGAATGCTGTGGCTCAGATGCCTAGTGAGGATCTAAATCATGTAACCTGTTGAACAAATCCTCAAGTGTTTTGAAAAAGCTCCCACCTTCATCATTATCCTAAGACTGATTTGAGCCCAGGTGCAGAATCTCAGTATGCGCTCAGCAGTGTTGCCTAGAAGAATGATGAGCCACTGAAGAAAACATTAATTGTCGGGGAATATAGAAAAGTTATGGGCTTAAGATTGAGTGACCTCTGCCTTGGGAAGAACAGCCTTGTGTCCACACTTAGGCATAGCACACCAGCATCTTCCTCTGCCTCCTTGGGCGGCATTCACTGGGAGATCACAATAAAAGAACAAGTTTATTGTCTTTCCATCTCTTACTTTATCGTTAGTTTTAAGCAATGATCTGGCAAACTTGGTACCTACCAATAATACTTTACTGTAAAATCATGCTACTTTAATATTCTTTTCTTTTTTTCAATATTCAGGATTGAATCAAACGACCTGCCTCTGTTGACTGCTATTGCCAGTACTCATTCTCCTTACGTCGCTCAGATACTCTTATAAGCTAAAGCTCAGGACAGTTCTTCCTTGGAAGAAAAAAAAAAAATCAGAGTCTCAACCGAAGGCGAAAGGAGAAAGCTCTCTGTGACGTCAAAAGCATGAGAAGAGCAAACAGAAACCGTCATTCCACTGCTTTTGTTTTGTTTTGTTTTGTTTCGTTCCGTTGCTTCAAGTGGATGCCTCGTTGGACGACTTAGGTTTACTTGACATAATGGCATTTGTGTTTTTCACGAATACTTTTGGCCTTTTGTTACCCATGAATCAACAGAGAGAGTGACTTTTTTGGTAGGAGAAGACATAAACACTACACTAAACACTAAGCTGTCGGTCCAGAGCGCCCGTGTGTTTGGGCAGAATAACGACAAGCGACTTTGGAGCAGGGGTAACCAGTGTACGTACCATTCCAGTAGGAGAATGTTTCAGAGTTTAGGTGTGAGCACTCCAAACGGGAGAAAGTGTAACTTGCTATCCTAAGACAGTCAGAAGAGGTGTCTGGATTCCAGGGCAGGGTTTGCTTTTCACAAAAGGTGAAAGAAAGCAAGCCGCATTGTGCCGTCTTCCCGTCTGGTGGCCGTAGGAGTTACCGCCTGACGCCAAACAGGAAAGAGGATCGACCGTTGGGAAGAGAGTGCTTTAGGGACCCACTGTTTTCACATCTTCTTGGAGTTTACCTTGTTGCAGATGCAGCCACAGGTAGGTTAGAGATGGACTGTTGGTGCAATAAACCCAGGAATCAATGTAGCATCTTAATCTCATCAAGATGTAGTTCATAGCTGCAGAGTGCACAGTCTGATACCATATATTTTATCCTCATACTTTAGAGCTTTCAGCGGCCTTTTTAAGAGAGGCCATTTACCAAAGTTATTTCTATGAGCTCAAGAGTGTTTCTGTTGCTAAATTCTTCCAGCCGAAGCCACTTTCTTCCTAAATAGTTAATACAAATGACTATTTCTACTTTAAAAGGCACAGCTGGCCTGGTGGGAAATGAAACCTGCAACAGTTCAGGATGACTAATGAAAGTAATTAGTTTGTACATTTATAAACAATCCATAAATGATCTAAATTTTTACATTATCATCTCTGTGCCTTCTAATGCCTAAGCCCTTTTCAAAACACCTCTCCAGAAACTAACTTACCCATTATAAAATCTGCCAAAATGAAGGATTGTTTATTAGCATAGTTCACTTAAAAAAAAAAACAAACCTTAATTTTTTGTTAATGTAAAAGGAACTTTACTTAGTGTACTGGTCATGAACTCTGACCATGTCAGAGTGTGTCCCAACATCCAAGGTAAAGGAGGAGAGTTTAAAAATATTGTTAAAAGGCCGGTGCTAATCTAGCCAATCAGAAGATTGTCAGCACCTTGCAGATCTTGAATACAGTTGATTATAACCAGGCTCTCATTTCCTTAACACTATTTTATAAATTAGTTCCAGTCTTTTTCATGCATCCGTTTGTACCCAAGATTATGAAGTAACTTTCCTTCTAGGGCTTAGAATGACTTCAGATTTTTTATTTGATACAGTCCTGATTCTGAACACCAAGTGACATAAATTTGTTTCTTCTTTTACAAATGCAAGTTCATTATGCAAGTACCAATGGAGAAAAATGGGTGTAATAATTCTTTAGGAATAGGTCAGAACTGCTACCTTTTCTTCTCTCTCTCTTTTTTATGATGTGAAATGTAGGTGGGTACATTAAGGCTCTTAATAAGATCTTTAATTTTTATTTTATATCTTTCTTTCGTAAGATTGAAGTTTTCCAGCCTTTTTATGTTTTTCTCATCCCTTTCGTCTAACATCTGAGTTTGGTGTTCTAAAGTCTCCATCCATGATGTCACTGCTTGTTGTTATGTTACCCAGAGAATGAACCTCACCTGTGGCTCAGCTCACTCATCATTTGTTTCTCGTTATGTGTGAATAAATTATAATAGCTGACATTGTATCATTTCCATCTGCACCAGTTTAGAGCATTCCCCTCATCTCTGTTTCCCTTTTCCTTGTTTACACGTTTTGAGCACTTTCCCTCATCCACCACCTTCCACGGTTTCGTAGAAAATAACTAGATACAGAACCAGTTTCATTCAAAATGTGTACGTAGTGGCACGTTGAAAATTAGACCCACATAGGGGGAAATTGGGCTTTAAATGGCTGATTCTAAACTCCATACATAAAAATTTAGCCCAGTTGTCTCAAAGCCTGAGAAAATTTAATTTGCCTCTTAATCTACTGTTCTAAAACTCTCTCTTGGAAAATGTCTGTTGGAAACTACAGGTGGGTCACATGTGGGGGTTGTCTCAGTGACACTCAGGATTCCAGTCAGAACCTAATCCTCACATCTATTGCCTACAAAAACAGACCAAGAATGTTGCTGCTCTTTTATAATCCTCCTCTAAATAACATTCAAGTTTTCTTTGTCTTAAATTCAGCCTCTTCCCAAAAGTGGAAAAGAAAAAACTCTCATGGAATTGTGTTGAGATACACCCACTCACACCACCCAGTGGCTTCATTCTGTCTTAGCCCAAGAGGCAAGAAAGGGATCCCACCCTCTCCCAATGCCCACTTCAAGAAAAAATTAAAATTAAAAAACAAAAAAAAAAAAAAAAAAAAAGAAAAGAAAACTACCTCAGTTGACAGGATTCCACCTTTAGGGTTTCTTCAACTTTTAAGTCTTACCTGTTGAGTGTAACTTTTGTAGCATCTTGCTTTTTTAAGCAAGCTAGTGAGGCATGACAGAGCAGAAGTGTGTAAATGTTACTGTGATGGACCTCTTTCTAGCATGTTGCAGTTTTATTTTTAATAGATCGACGAGTGATATGAATGTAAAGATAATTGTGTACGTTTAAACATGACAATGAAAATTTAAAATGTAGCTTCCATACTTGTGCATAATTCCAAAGTATTTTATTTTTATCAGTGTTAAATAGCTTTTTGTACAGGCTTCAATCCATTTTTCTGAAGTGTGCTGTTTTTTAATAAAAGTAACTATAATCTTTTCACATCCCATGGAACTGCCGTTTACACATCGCAACTTTTTAAACTTAACCATATTTTTCAAAAGTAACTTTTTTGGAGGGAGGAAAGTCCCTGCTTGCTAAGTGACACTAAACTGTCGTTTAGGCTCTTATAATTAGGTCCTGAGATTTTATAAAAATTTAGTCTGTAGCTTTTTAGGTTCTTCACTAGAGTTGGTTGTACATAAAAATAAAGAATATAAAGCGGCCCTAAAATTCTTTTAAATGTCTGGATTTTCCCACTAATATGTACTTTTGAAAGTATTTTGTTCATGCATACTTTCACCATTAAATTGAAAAAGTCTTTAGCTTCTCTTGGTAAATGTGAACCATTTGTTTTTTTATTGTGCTGTGGGGGAGGGGATATTTTAATATAATATTTACCTAAATCAAGCAGCCCCCATCTGAGTGTTAATTTTTAAATGTCAGAAGTTTGGTGACTATATATCTTGGGAGCAAGGTTGCAATATGCTTACATTTAAGTGGTGTTTAAAAAAGGAGAAAATTCTGGGATTTGTTATTATTGAAGCTCCAGTAAGACAAATTGATAGGTCTTTATATTTTTGATCAGGTAAATAGATATCAGTGTCAATGTATAGAATTTTTTTCTTAAAACTTGTTCATGTATTATTTTGATCCATTTTTCTGTGGCATTTGGTGCAATAAACCTTTTGAATTTATCTTGAACATTTTCCTGGTACTGCATGTGGTTTGTTACATTTAATCTCGGAACTTAAAAACCTAGAGGTCTCATTTCCATTAGTTCATGCTGAAACAAGTTGGTAATATATGTCAGTGATTTTCAGCAGGGGTGTTTGGGAAATGTAGGGACATTTTTGGTTAGCATAATGGTGGGTGACAGTTACTGGCACATAGTGGATGGGGGCCGAGGATGGTAAGAGAAAGGTTGTGTAATGTACAGGACACCCCACGGAAGGAGAGCTTGTCCCACCTCCTGCATAACTTTTATAAATGTTCTGCCGGACTGTCCTGTGGGTGAAAAACCTGTTTATAATTATCTAGGCTGAGAATTTAATTCTGCTTTACGTAAAAGCACAATGTGTTTCTCACATGATTTTAATATATGCTGAATTTTCCAGGAATGCCACTGTCGTATAAATCGAGGGAAGACTTTACTTTGTAAGATTCAGAATTTTACAAGAATTAACATAAATTTGGAAAACAACCTTACCGACCGCTACTGTATTCATGAATTTGAGTCATTTGTACATCTGCATCCGTCTTCCTTTGTAATTGTAGCATTCCTGCAGACGGCGTATAGATGTAAGATCTGCCTGCTCTGTTACATTTCCTGTTCTAATCTAGTGTTTCAATGTCTGTGTATTAAAATATATTTTAATAGGTTACTTTTTAAATAGTACATCTAGGGCATTATATTGGTGTGTTATAAATTATGTGTGGAAGTAGGTTATATTCTATATGAATTTTATTTTAGGAAAGTAAAGGGCATTATATAATATTTGCTATGTAAAAGATGAGGTCATTCATATATATATATATATAAAGTCTCAGAAAAAGAAAATGCTTTTATGTATAATTTTTGTAACATACATAATACCATACTGAATCGTGTCATCTTAAAGACCATAGGGAGAACTAACATTAGGTATCTCAAACTCCCTTATTGATTAAATGAAAATTTCAAAAGTGTTTCCCTACTCCCTCAAGCAACTTTAAAATCATGCCATTGGTAAAGAACTTAAGCACATACATACATACATGCCGCCTTGCTTCTCAGTTCCCTGGTGCCTAGACTGTTCTGTCAGGTGCGTTATAGAAAATCCCCACACCTGGATGAGATGGGTACTGTGACAGTTAATTTTATGTGTCAGCTTAGGTTAGGCCATGATATCCAGATATTAGGGTCAAACACCAGTGTGGAAGTTTCTGTGAAGGTATCTTTTTAGATGAGATTGAGATTTATTTTCTAAGCTTGGTTGATATATTCTTTAATCCTTATCAATTCACTCATCCATTCAACAAATATTTCGGTGCTAGGTGCTGGTCAAAGTGGAAAAAGCAGTCCAAGTGAGATCTTCCTGGTGGCCAAAGGGGCGGGTTGGGGGGGCGGTTCTGCATTATAGACTGAGCACCTATAATAACCTATGGATCAGGGATCAGGCCGTGCCAGCTACCTGAGAATCTGGAAACCAGGTTGGGAGGCAGAGGGGAATGCCTCCAGAGGGGGTGGGAGGGGGAGGTTGCTTAAAACATGTCCCACTTTGGGTTGTATTAGTAGGACCTGGTTTTCAGCAAGGAGATGAAGGTTCAGGGAGGTGACTGACAAAATTGCTGTTTCTCCCTACGTGTTTGCTACCTGAGGGCTGACTTCCCGCAGGGCATTCCCACAGAGGGCCTTGGAGCTACCAATCAGGAAAGTAACAGAGTCCCGCTAACAAGTGAGTCACCGAGCCCAGAGCTGAGGCAGGGTGGGGCGGGGACGAGGCCCAGAGCTGAGGCAGGGTGGGGCGGGGACAAGGCCGCAGACGTCGTCTGCCTCTAGCAAAACCGTCGGTTACAGGCTTCGCACCTGCAGACCCGCATGTCTGATCAGCAACCCTTCTCCCTTCCAAGGTCCACATTGTCTTCTTACAGCTTCCCTCTTGTAGACTCCTTCAGTTAGCATGGCCCGTGCTCCAGATGCAGGTGGTGTCTGTGGACAGGGTGAAGGTTGGCTGTCTGGGTTCAGATCCTGACTCGGCTGCCTACTAGCTATGTGACACTGGACAAGTTTCTCAACCTCTCTGGCCTCGATGATCACAGCTGTGAAATGAGGGTGATAATAGGTTCAACCTGCTCTAGGATCCTGAGGATCCAGATGGATACTAACAACTACAGGGCAGCACACCTGGCTGAGCTGCTGTGCGAGCAGGGTTCTTTCCCCACAGAGGGGACAGACCTGAAGAGCCCATTAGGTTGGGGCACGTTGTGCTAGTCTCAGTCCTCACAGCTAACTACAGGCTTTGGGGAGAACCAATGAGGAAAGAAATATACGCCCGCCAGGTAAAGCCAGGGAAAGGGGAAGGGTCTCAAGCGAGACAGGAGGGGAGGCGGGTCGGACAGAGACCCAAGCACAGTCACAGAGGTTCCCGCTCCTGCTCCCGCTGTAGTTCGCTCCCCGCCTGCCCCAGCCGGGCCCTGCCTGGTGGCCAGTACTGAAGCTCCTCTCACAGAAGGGGGCTTCGAGCATGCAGACTGCTCTCATCCCAAAGCTCCCCTGCCACAGACTGCATCCCACGCCCCAGCCCCAGTTCTCCTGCCTTGGGCCAGAGCTGGGGGTGGAGTGGGGGGAGGGGCTGAGGCTAGCGCTCTAAAGAGATTAACTTTTAAATGAATAGATTTTCAGTAAAGCAGATTACCCACCATCACGTGGGTGGGCGTCATCCAGTCAGTTGAAGGATTTAAGAGATTGAAGTCCCCAATCAAGAGGAAATTCTGCCTCCACTCTGCCTTTGGACCTGAGCTGCAACGTCACTCTTGCCTAGTCTCCAGCCTTACTGGCCTACCCTGCCCATTTTGGATCTGCCAGCCTCCACAATCCTGTGAGCCAATTCCTAATTCCTTAAAATCAATCAGTCTGTCTATCTGTCCATCTTTGTGGTTCTATATCTCAGAAGAACCTTGGCTGATACAGGTATTTCAGATATAAGTAGGATGATATATATTATGACCCCCCACCCCCAAAAGCAGTTGGGTGGTCAGAATATTGTCATGCCAGATTATAAGAAGCAGGCTTTGAAGCAAAGATCTTTAACACAGTAAACAGTACAGGCAGCAGTTATCCTGTAAAAGCTGAGATGCAAGTCCTATATAGTCTTTGGGTATATGCGGCAAGGATAGGGAAAGTGTGTTAGAAATAAGCCTCTGAGGGGCACCTGGCTGGCTCAGGCGATTAATAAGGGTCCGACTCTTGGTTTTGGCTCAGGTGGTGATCTCACGGCTTCTCTGTGAGTTTGAGCCCTGCATCCGGCTCTGTGCTGACAGTGTGGAGCCTGCTTGGGGTTCTCTCTGTGCCCCTCTCCCACTTGCACTGTCTCTGTCTCTCTCAAAATAAATAAATAAACAAAAAAAGAAAAGAAAAAGCCCTCTGAGATGGCAAGGAAGGAGGTAGCACTTCCTTCACAGTGGGAGCAAAAAACCCCCCCTCCCTGTAAGGATTAACCCCTGCAGTGCTGTGTTAATTCCTAGAGCCATGCATCTTGCTCAGCTTTCTTAGTACCTTCAGTCAGCATTTATCATCCATCCCCCTTTCTCACCTGCACGTTCTCAATCTACAGACTATAGTCAAAGTGTAAACAAAAATGGTTTCTCCCTTGTTAAATTTTTGTTCTGTGTCTTCCTGCGCCCTCTTTATCCCAAATTTCTTTTTCCGTTGGCAATTAAGTGTTTTATAGGGCACTGGCTTCTTTGCAAACTACTCATTCTCTGCGTGTTGCCCCCTACCCTGCCCCCACCCCTCATGAATTCTGCGGTGTTCTTTGGCCTCCTTCTCTTCCCATGGGGAGAACTGTTGAATCTGCTACTTTCTTTGTGTCTCAGATGCATCACCTCTTCTCCTTTCTCTTTGCCTTCTTTCAGTCCCTCTTCATTTCTCAACTGAGTTCCCAAAATGCCTCGGAACTCCTCTTTCTGCCATATCAAACAGTTGTAATCAGTCTTCCAGGCTGATGTCTAAATCCCTCCAAAAATGAAAGTTTAATACTGTTACTTCTGTTTGAAAGCCCAGCAAAATCCAAGCTTGTTAGCACCATGCACTCAAACAACGCAGCTGGTTCCTCTTCCCCAGCCACTTCACGAGATACCCTCTGCGTGCTATTTATTATCCAGCCATCTTGAACCACATGCACTTCCCCAAAGGCACTACACAAACATTGCCTTTGCCCTGCCTGTCCTTTCTTGTCTCCCTTTCCCCTGTGGTCCAAGCCCCTCCAGTTCCTAGCTCAAACTGCAATTCAAACCTTGCTGCTCAAGGTCCCAGACTAGCAACGGCTGCATTGCCTAGAAGTTCATAGAAATGCAGACCCCAAGCCCTGTCCCAGCCCGGCTGAATCAGAATCTGTGTCTTTATTCGGTCCCTAAGTGATTGATACGCACATTAAAATTTGAGAATTATTGACTTTGGATTCAACGTGAGTGAACAGATGAGGGAAAGAATTTACCAATTACTGAGATTATGTCCATGTATTGGAATGAAAGGGGGTAATGAGAACATTTGCAAGCAAAGAAATGAAATAGAAATGGATGGTGCTAAAAGTGCATGTAATATACACGTAAAATTGACAACACTTAAGTGGCTATTACTTATGTGAAAAAAAAAGTTAACCAAAAATCAAGAAGGGAAAATAACATAAACTAGAAGATTGAACTTTAAATTAAAAAAAAAAACAAACAAAAAAAAAACGGGGGGAAATACAGTAGAAGAAACAGTGTAGAAATTTGCCCCATATGTAAGAGCATTTTTAAAGAGCATTTTGTTTTGGATAAATGTATAAAGAATGATACATAATGTTAAATATCATAAATTGTACTTTTAGAAACATTATAATTAAGCTTCAAATGTAGATTTATAAATAAAGATCCAAACTCAAGAATGTGAATATAAAATATCCCATTTTCAACCATCTATCTTCATGAGAAAAGGGATTTCCCTCAAAGCCCCCCAGTACCATTGACATTTATTTCATTGAGGCTGTTTTCAGTACATGGTTTTGAGTCTTGCAGCATAAAATGGAAAATGTGCTGGCATCCCAGGTAAGTGTAGCAGTGGTAACCACTCATTGGTGGCTGGTGTAAAGCATTATGTTAGAGGCTTGACACATGTTATATTCATTATTGGCTTTTGAATATATAAGAACAGTTGCTTCAAGTCATTTTCACTGAAGAGGATTTACATTACGGGGGGGGGGGTGGCGCGGGGGGCAGGCTGGAGTACTTGTTGAAGTATCATCCACAAGAATCCTGTGAGATGGTCCAAAAACTGGACATAGGGAACAAGTTTCTAATGTATATCTAGAAATTTAGAAGAAAGACTAGTTTATAAAAAGAAAGATTATTTGGGGTGATATAGTATTTTGTTTATCTCTGGAAGGGAAAAGATGTGTCCAAGTGATTAATTAACCTTACTAACAATGAGTTAAACTCTCGTCAGGTGCCTCTTTGATGTGAAGCACTGAGAATGACATGATGTCACTTAGCTGAGGTTCCTGCCCAAAACACATAACCAGAATCTATTCATGAGAAACCGTCAGATAAACCTAAGTTAAGAGATATTCTACAGAACTGGTCTAGACTCTTCAAAAATGTCAGTGCTATAAAAGACCAAGACTGAGGAACTGTTCTAAATTGAAGGAGACATGGGGACTAAATGCAATATGTAATTCTAGATTGGATCCTGGATGAGGAGAAACTACAAAAGACATTATTGGCTCAATTAATAAAATTTGATTATGAGCTATAGATAATTACATTGTATCAATGTTAAACTCCCTAAATCTTAGAATTGTACCGTGGTTATATGAGAGACCACCTTTGTTCTTAGGAATATACCCTGAAATGTTTAGGGGTAAGGAAGAATCATGTCTGCAACTTAACCTCACATGATTTGGAAAAACAAATGTACACACACACACATTTAGAAAGCATTAAAGCAAATAAACAAGTGACTCTTCTCGATAAAGAATATCAGAGTTCACTTTGTACTATTCTTGCAACTCTTCTGTAAATTTGAAATCATTTCAAAATAAAAAGTCTTAACACTTTTTTTTGTTTTTTTGTTTTAATGCTCAACTCTCCATTGGATTTAGTGAATGATAGAAGGAGACATTTGGGATTGTTTAATCCATGATTGCTCTAATCCTACACAAAATTAGTTCAGTGACGGAAGGTAACTAACCCAACCTTCATCCACACACACTACAATAAATCATTTCATTTGGAACCAGCCCAAAAATCAGACCACAGAGGAATGTTAGCAGCTGAACTGCTCCCTTTTTTTAATACAAAGTTCCCCTGGGGTCAGGATCTACCAAGGAGGACTTCCATGGCTCCTTCACAGAATGTTTCAAATAGATATAATTAATTGCTAATGAATCAGATCTCTGGTGATGGAGGTCAAGCAGTCGTCTTAGGGAGTTGGCAAGATTCTTCGATGGAGCAAGGAGACTGTCTTCATGTAGGAAATAGGAATCTTTGGATTAATGAGAGCTATCCCATTTCCTTTCTTTCGTGGGAATGAGACTCAATATGTAAATGAGACTCAATATGGAAATACTGGATTACTATAAAATGCATTGTGCTGTGGAATTATGCAAAAGGACCCTAGGAAATAATTATTCATTTGTATATACTTACACATTCTTTACTTGATTCTTACGAGCAGTCTTATCAAATATTCTGTACAAATACTAATTCCCCACTTCACTTACAAAAAAACCCATATAGAGAAACTATGCAACCTGCTCAAGGTTTCCTAGATAGTAATGGGAAAAACTTGAATTTGAACTGATATACTGTTTTAGGAAGTGTCACAAAACAGTCTGCAACAGTCTTGACAGGACTTACAGATTTACCTCCATTTCATACGCTGAGAGCTTTCTCAGCTTTTGCAAACCAAGGAGAAGGCTATTTTCTCCAGGTTCACCCATATGTTAAATAAGCACTTGTAAGGATTGAAATCTACAATATCTTGTTTTATTTAGCTATAAAATGGGAATAATACCCAGCTACCCACAGTATGGGCATTACTGTGGAAATCCCATATAAATTTCAAAATGTTCTCACGGGTTAAAAGGAACCACAAAACTGATTGTTTATCAGTATTACTATTAAATAGCATTCTCTAATTCATGTTGAAATAATTTGATGTTTTCTATGATGATTCAGGAAAGCAAATGATCGTACCTCCTTTCTTGGTCGCTTTGGCAGCTTCGCTTGTTTGGAAGCTCTTGGCAATTCTGCCGTGCTCTGCCTGACAAGGACAGCCGCTTTGGAATTTCTTTGATCGGTGTTCTCATAATCACCCATATGCCAGGCAATAGAACCACGACTGAATCTTCCTTGCATATCCATAATATAAGGTTTTGGTTGCCTGAAACAGGAACAAATTGGTTGGTTCTCAAATTGGAAAGATCTAGAAACAAGGTCATTAGTTTCCAGAGACTTGAGATTTGTCTGTCTTATGATTCAAGATTTGTCTGTTTCTCTTGTGATTCGAGAAGATTTCTAGCCATGTGGCTTGACAAAGCTAAGGACCTGAGCCATCAGCCAGTGTTCTGAGAAGTTTCTGGACTCTGCCTAGGCCACTGCCTAGGCCACTCCAGCCAGCTGCTGGAGGCTGAGGAAACCACCTCCTAGGATAGATACCTATCTAGGAACCTTGTTCATGAATTCACCCCTGTATCATGACTGCTCCTCATGTCCTTCAGAGCCATACATACAGGATGCTCAGGGAGGCATGTTCAAGCTGAGACCTCATGAGACCTATGAGTTCTGCAGGACATGGTCTCTCTATCTTGAGATCTCAGGGGAATTCAGAAAAAAACCTAACTTCATGATTCCAGAGTCTGACATTGGACAGTATTGTTAGAGGAAAGATCTACGCTTCATTCTCTTTCCCCATTGAAATCCTGGTCTAGGTTCCAACATCCCTAAATTAGAATACTATCTAAGTCCTGCCTTCCCATTATAAAGGGCCAGCTCTGAGGTGCCTGGATGGCTCAGTCAGTTAAGCATCCAACTTTGGCTCAAGTCATGATCTCACAGTCTGTGAGTTCACGCCCTGCATTGGGCTCTGTGCTCACAGCTCAGAGCCTAGAACCTACTTCTGATTCTGTGTCTCCCTCTCTCTCTGCCCCTCCCCCTGCCTCACAAAAATAAAAAATAAACATTGAAAAAAAAAAAAAAGGCCACCTCTGGGGAAAAAGCAAAAAGGATCCTAGGATGGGATTTACCATCTCATTTGGAAGCCTGTTGTTCTGGAGAGCCTCTTGGAGCCCCTTACCCCACCATTCCTCTGCCTGGGGACTCAGAACCTCCTGGCCACTGCAAATTTCCTTTCCTAGAATCTGGGGTTTATGGGTTCCCAAGTTCTTTGGACCAAGATCAGTGGCAGGTTTGTATTACCTTCACTCTTTCAAGAACATAGGTGTGCTTACTATGCCCGGCACCAGAACGAGGTGCTGAGGAGACCGCAATAATAGAACAAAGTGTCTGTTATTATTATAGAGCTTATATGCCAGTATGGGAGGCAGACAACAAACAGGCAAGTCAGATATTTAGGAAGTATCATGAAGACAAAAGCCAGATAAGGAATAGAAAATGCCAGGCATGCTGTTTTTGTGGGGGTGGGCTGAAGAGTGGGAGGTATCCTTCCAGCAGGGAGCTAACTGCAGGGAGAGAGCCAGCAACTGTCCCAGTGCAGGGGGTGGGGGGAGGGGCCAGACACTCCCTTCCACTCCCTAGAATCACAGATCCCTGCACAGAGAGGGAGCTGACCATGTCATTCTCCAGCAACCCTCCACTGACCCCCCATAGTCTTCAGGATCAAGTCCAAATTCTTTAGCACAGCACACAGGGGTGTGTGATGTTGCTGTTTGTTTTTTGTCTGTTTTCTTTTTTTAAATGGTCTGCCCACATGGGCCTTTCTGGTCTGTGCTCAGCCCATCCCTCCTCTCAGACACCCACACAGTGCTGCATTGTGCATGCACCCTTTCCTCTGGGAACTCTGAAGAAGTCACGCTTTCAGACTTTCAGCCTTGTGCTTCAGTTTCTCCTTTTGCCTGTAATTCCCTCCCTCCTCCTCTCCTGACAAACTGCAGCCAAGACTTTAAACATCACCTTTTCTGTAAAGACTTTCCTTATTCCTGTCAGGCAGCCATTTTTCTCCTTTGATAGTGCATTGTATTTGACTTTTTTGTAGAAACTATTAGAATATACCTAAATGTCTATGCAGCCCTCTCTCTCCCTCTGAACTCAGTGCTCCTTCCAGAGCCCAGCATGTTCCTCGTTCATCATTGGACCCCCCAGTGCTCATTACTTGGAATGACTCATAGTTGACACTCAACTAGTCTGTGGTGGACGAAGTAATGAGGAAGGGGGGAGAAGATCAGAGCTGAGTTACTGCAGAGGTTCTTTCCTGCCCACTCCCCTCCAAGTGCCTGCCAGCCTCTTCTCCCTCTTGCCACCAGCGGGCACGCAGAAGCGGATCCCTACAGTCTGGTTTGTCTGCGTTTTGTTATTTAGAAACGAGATTAATAGCTGGGAATCATTTCAAGAAAGGTTTTTTTTTTCAACATTTATTTATTTTTGGGACAGAGAGACAGAGCATGAACGGGGGAGGGGCAGAGAGAGAGGGAGACACAGAATCGGAAACAGGCTCCAGGCTCTGAGCCATCAGCCCAGAGCCTGACGCGGGGCTCGAACTCACGGACTGCGAGATCGTGACCTGGCTGAAGTCGGACGCTTAACCGACTGCGCCACCCAGGCGCCCCATCATTTCAAGAAAGTTTAAAGGACTAGCAGTCGCTAGTGGGTAGAATGTATGAACAGGTATTGTTTATAGTTTCTATTAGCTTGATTAATGATTCATAGGAGAACTACTTCATGCAAATGTGCCACATTTTCATTAAAAATAATACATTACAACCTGAAACTAGTATCATACATTATGTTAACTAACTGGAATTTAAATAAAATCTTGAAAAATTTTAAGTAAAAATAACGTATGCTAGAAGTAATTATACCAAATAGAAAAGGAAAATCCTTGCATGCAAGCAGCCTTCATTTCAGTGCTAAAATATTTTATAATCTTCTATTTCAAATTCAGAATATCGTACATCCCCGAATCTTGAATCCCCAGGAGCAATGGAAAGCTAAAAATAAGTTGTAATCCAAAGATTTTGAAGAGCTTATAAAAACAATAGCCACATCAACTATGGAGATTTATACGCACTATATTGAACTTGACAACCGAGTCACAAAAGTCAAAAGAGGTAAGCCAAGGAGCAGAAGGTTTGGCTCCAGAGGGGTTTGGAGAATGAATGGTAGGCCATCATCAATGATTCCACGGTATACAAACACACAGCAGCCAATACAAACACAGAGACCCCAAAATAAATAAAACCAAATATTCTTAGTATAACAATCTTACTATTAGTTCTTATATTAAGTAGGCCCCTAAGGGTCAGATTTATTTCTTTTTGAAATAATTTCAAGCTTGCAGAAAAGTGGAAACACAGTAAAAAAGCTTTTTTTTTTTTCCTGAACAATTTATAAGTACATAATTGACATGATATCCATCATTCCCAAATACTTGAGTGTGTTAATTCCTACAAATAAGGGCATTCTACATAATTTCAGTGTAATGGTCAATGTCAGAAGGAAATCAGCACAAGCAATAAAAGCAAAAATAAACAAGTGGGACCACACTAAACTAAAAAGCGTCTGCACAACAAAGGAAACAATCAACAGAGTAAAAAGACAACCTACAGAATGGGAAAATTTATTTGAGACCATATATCTGCTAATGTGTCAATATCCACAATATGTAATTCATACAACTCACTAGCAAAGAACAACAACAAATAGTGCACCCCCCTCCAAAATGAGCAAAGGACCCGAATAGACAGTTTTTCCAAAGATATACAAATGGCTAACAGGCACATAAGAAGATGCTAAACATTATTAATCATTAGGGAAATGCAAGTTAAAACCACAATGAGATATCACCTCACGCCTGTTCGAATGGTCATCATCAAAAAGACAATAGACAAAAAATGTTGGTGTGGATGTGGAGAAAAGGGAATCCTTGTGCTCTGTTGGTGGGAACGTCAACTGGGACAGCCACTATGGAAAAGAGTATGGAAGTTCATCAAAAAATTAAAAATAGAACTACCATATGGTCCAGCTATTCTATGTCTGGGAGGATATCCAAAGGAAATGAAAACATTAACTGAAAAAGATAACTGCTGTCCCATGTTTATAGAAGCATTACTTACAATAGCCAAGACACGGAAACAACCTTAATGTCCATCGGTGGATGGAAGAATGAAGAAGTTGTGGTATACATACACAATGGAATAAGCTTCAGCCATAAAAAATGAGGAAATCCTACCATTTGTGACAACATGAGTGGGCCTTGAAGGCATTATGCTAAATTAAATAAGTCAGACAGAGAAAGACAATGTGTGATCTCACTTATATGTGGAATCTAAAAACAGAAACTACCAAACTCATAGGAAAGAAAAAGAAAATCAGACATGGAGGCAGAGGCATGAGTGGGGGTTGGGGAGGGGAGATTAGAAGAAAGTAGTCCAAAGGTATAACCTTCTAGTCACAAGATGTAGAAGCACTAGGGAGGTAATGTGCACCGTGATGACTATAGCTTAACACTACTGTGTGGTGTACAGGAAACTTATTAAAAGAGTAAATTCTAGGAGTTCTCATCACAAGGAAATTTGTTTTTCTCTTTTTTGTATCTACATGAGATGCTGGATTTTACCTAAACCTGCTTGGTGATCATTTCAAAGTATATGCGAATCTAACTATCATGCTCTACATCTTAAACTTATGCGGTGATGTGTGTCCATTATTATTCCCCAGTGAAACTGCAGGAGAAATCAGAGGAAATCAGAAAATTAACATGTTTGTACTGCCACTACCCAATCCTCAGGCACCATTCAAGTTTCCCAATAACGTCTGTTTTGCAAACGGATCCATTTAAGAACCGCACATTGCATTTAGTTTTCTCATCTCTTTAGTCTTAAATCTGGAACCCTTCCCTGATATTCCTATGACTTTCACACAGCCTTGATACTTTGGAAGAACACAGGCCAGTTATTTTGTAGATGTTCCTCAGTTTGGGTTTATCTTATGTTTTCTCTTGACTAGATTCAGGCTATGCATTTTGGGTCAGGAATAACACAAAATGGCGATGGTGTCACATCCTATTATTAGCGAGATTCACTAAGGTCACTTGGTTCAGGTGGTATCTGCCATGCTTCTCTTTTGTAAAATTACTTTTCTCTTTTGTTTTTAGTATTTTGTGAGAAAAAGCTTTGAAGTTATGTAAAAACCTCATCCTGTGTCAAATGTCCAATTAATTAACATCAGTTTGGACTCATGATTTCCTATTTTATTCACTGGGTTATAATCCATTCATAACATTCATTTTCATGCTCAGGTTGTCCCAGATTTGGCTAGAGAGAACTCTTTCAATCTGGCTTCTGTGTCCTTATGACTGCTCCTATCATTCTTTGAGCACTTCCTTACTTTTTAACAAAAAAACATGTTCCAGGTTCATCTATCCCTTCCCCAGCTCCTGAACAATCCATTTCTTGAAGAAGCTCTGGTTTCCTTTAATGGAGAATGATATTTAGAAACCAAGATCGGGGTATTAGGTATTCCTCTTAGTGTTGAGGTATCACTGTCACACAACCTTCTGAGACAACATTACACAGGGTGCATTAGAGGGTTTATTCTCATTTTCTCCCTTTACATATTTGTAACTCACTTCTCCTATGGTGGGAAACCCGATTCCCATTCTCTTTATGTATTTACCTATTTGCTCAGTCCTCCTGTCAGTAATCAATGTCTCATTGCTACCACCATCCCCACCTTGTACATGTTCTCCTCACCCCATTTGGGATTCAACACTCCACTCTAGGATACCCTCTTGTAGCCTTTATCACCCTACTTTGTACCATCAAAGTTTGTCTCCTAGCTTTTTGTTGAAAAATCCCCATTTCAAATAATATAATGCCAATTCTACACATGAGATTTCTTTCCCCTCCCTAGGTCTTATTGTTGCTGTTTGTTGTTTAAGTGATTTTCCTGGACTAATTGTCTAAATTTTGTCATGTGTGCCTCCTGAATTTCCTGCCCAGTTAGCTCAGTGATCATCTACTGATTGGATAGAAATTTCCTTAGATGTCTCAAATCAATATGTCTTCTGGCCGTTGTGTGTGTAGAGACCGTGCCTTTAGTGCTTTGGCAGGCAGCTGACAACTCCACCTTAGCCTTCATTTCCTGCTTGCACAGAGCTTCAAGATTAGCCAAAGGTGAAAGATTAGGACCTTCTTGGGTTTTTCCTCAGCACGTGCACAGCATTGTGCGTGTGCATAGCCTCATAGATTTCTAGGCATACGTTGGAGCGTTTCAAAATCCCCTATGAACATCTCACTTCTCAGTTTTTCACTTTAATTTTGTAGCCCTCTCCTTGTTTGCCCCACTGGTGTTGTCCCCTCAGGCAGCTGTGGTATCAAACAGCTGCTGCTAATGGTTTTTGATGAATGCCCCTGAGACACAGCTGCTTCACACAGTCAGGTCAAATAACGACAAGCCCTGAGAATGGAACTTTTCCAGGGATTTTCAAGATGGATCAAATATGACATTTCTCTGAGCATGAGTTTTTTTCAAGGAGCTTTAAACCCATGTTTCCCCTCCAGTGACTGGTAGGCTTCTAGTTTTCACAGCTACCATGGTTGTGAAGCTATTGGTTTTTTCAAGGCCACCATGGAGCTGAGAAGGGAGAATGGGAATAGAGAAATTTATTTTGTTTTTAATTTCTTTATTAAGTTTTTTATTTTAATTCAAGTATAGTTAACATACAGTTTTATATTATTTTCAGGTGTACAATATAGTGATTCAACAATTCTATACATTACTCGGTGCTCATCATAAGTATGCTCTTTAATCCCCATCACCTATTTCACCCATCCCCCCACTCACCTTCCTCTGGTAACCATCAGCTTGTTCTCTATAGTTAAGAGTCTGTTTCTTGGTTTGTCTCCGGGGAATAGAGCAATTTAAATTTACAATACCCAAAGATCAGGGCACCTGGGAGTCTCAGTTGGTTACGCGTCTGACTTGGGCTGAGGTCATTATGAGGTCATAATCTTGCAGCCTGTAAGTTCAAGCCCCGCATAGGGCTCTGTGCTGACAGCTCAGAGCCTGGAGCCTGCTTGGGATGCTGTGTCTCCCTCTCTCTCTGCCCCTCCCCCACTTACGCTCTGTCTCTTGCTCTCTCTCACTCTCTCTGTCTCAAAAAATAAACGTTAAAAAATTTTAAAAATACCCAAAGATCATTGTTCTTTCTGAGACACAGTGATTTTTTTCTTAAATAAATACTCCATGGATCATTGGAAGTATTTGTTTATTAGCTTCCAATGTTTTTTAAAAAAGTAATTTTGACAATTTTTGCCCAGTGCTCTTATTTCTTTTTGGAAGAGTATATTTTTGGAGGTCCTTAATGCACTATGCCTGAAGTGCTTCCCAAACAGAATTATTTTAAAGTGTCATGGAGGCTCACTGTTTAAGGAGAAATTGTCTGTGTCTTCTGTTTCCACTTCTTCATTTGCACCTCCTCCATATTCTGCCTTCTGCTTTCTGTTGCATTACTTCATTGTGATGATTCTTACCTCAGCCAACAGCAGCCTCCTTCCCATCTGCCAGATCAAACCATCTCTTCTCAGACTTTCTAGTATGATTTCCCAGAAGCTTTTGCAGCTGTTGACATTGCCCTCCTCCCTCTTTTCCACTTGGGCTTCCAAAGTTCTTCTCTTTATGTCTCTCCTCTCCTTATATTACTTCATCTACATTCTTTTAGAAGAATCTCTTACTCTTTTTGCTTCTTTATCATTGGTATTCCCCAGAATTCCATCTTTGATTCTCATCTCTTGGTATGCTACCACCCATCTCCAAACCAGGAAATAGCATTTACATCCAGTGATCCAACTCACATCAAAATACTGATGTCAAAAATTTCTACTTTCACCTCTGTAATTTAAACACAAATTCCAAGATTCTTACTGATCATAGTACCAGGGTATCTCATAACTAGTAATAATTTCTAGCATTCATTAAGATATATGAGCTTCCAGGAACTATGCTAGTTGCTTGATATGTATTACCTCTAATTTTCATAAGAATCCCATATGGTAGATATAATTTTCTGCTTTTTACAGCTGAGGTTAGATTGACTCAGCAATTTATCCAAGATCAGTTAAAAAGCAGTTGTTGGATTCTAAGCTTATGCAATCTCATCTGTAAAATGGGAGTAATATTATAATACTACTCTTCATGAGTTTCATGAGTTAATGTTTATAAAGCACTTAAAACAGTATCTGACCCGTGGTAGAAATTCAGTGAAGTGTTGGCCATTTATTGCCTCTCACCTCATTTCCCCATCTCCCTACCTCTGCTCCTCCCTCAAATACCCTCTCCTTCCCATATTCCCTATTTTGAGGAATGACATAACCCTATACACAGCCACCCAAAAGAGACAATCAGAATCGCCTTCGACTTTTACATCTCCTCCGTTCCTCCACATTTAATTGGTTGCCAAGTCCCACTGAGTCTTTCTCTAAACCATCCCGCCATGCCCACCTCTATAATTCCGGCTCCCTTCATTGTGATGATTACAATATCACCAGTCTTCCTTCCTTCGGCCTCCCCTTTCTCCACTCCATCCATTCAGCAAACAGTTTTCTACGCTCATTATGTGCCAGGTATTCTTTCTAACACACAGATTTGATGATATCACTTTCTTACTTGAAAACATAAAAACAACAGTTTGTTGCCTCCAGAATTAAGCGCAAAATCTTTGGTTATGGCATTTGAAACAGTACACAATCTGGCCCCTGTCCTGCAGTTCCAGTCTTGCCTCCCACCGCACCCTTGAACCAGTACCCCGTTTTAGCCACACCTCAACACATCATGCCTTTGCTTATGCAATTCCTTATGGCTGAGGTTCCTTTCCTAGCTCCACTTCCACGTTCTCCTTTTTATTTCCCACGCCTTCATAATGTAGCTCGTGTTACATCTTCTACAAGGCCTGACCTTCCACAGTGGGCCACAGTCATGACCTACTTTGTTCCCCATACTACGTGGTATACCTATTATACTGGTGTCGTCATGGTGACTCTCACTCTCAGTAAATCTGCAAGTAAAAGGAAGGAACTGTTTCTTACTTTTGTGTGTTTCCAATGTCTAGCAGAGTTCCTGACCTAGAACATGTTTTTTGTCCATTTTGTTCACTTGTATAAAGATACAAAGAAATAGCTTTGTAGTTACCTCCAGCGGGAGGGTCTGTGACAGTCCGTGATGGAGGGTTTGGAATGAGGTGGAATTGATTTTAAATTCATACTCTCTCTTTTGCTGTTTGAATTTTAAAAGCCGTGAACATGTATTCTTTTTATAATAACACATGTCTGATTTTCCTTAAAAATTGTTGGTTACTTGGGAAATGACCAAAATTTTCCTAGCAGCCTGGACAGCGGAGAAATGGGCTGAGAAGATAAAATAGATTTCAGTGCTAAGTTAGGAAATGACTGGCTGGGCCTCGCTTATGTAACTGTCTAAAACTGATGGGACAAACAACTTTCATTTAGACACTTCTGCCAGAGAAAACACTCTGGATAGCTGAGAACAGGGCTCTGCTAGGGCTGGTGCTCTGCTCAGTCTTTGGGGTTCCCGCCTTTTTTATAACTAGAGTTGAACCCATAGGAAACTCTGGGCAGCCTCTTTGATTCATGACCCAACAATTCAGTGAACTCTCAGTATGTTGGCGAAATAACCAGCTTGAATTAATATGTTTACTTAAACTGATCAAAGTAGCTGCTTATTCTGGAGATTGACCACCCAGCATCAGTCTTTCCCAAGAGCAAAGCTTTTTCCACTATTTGGACATCTTTTGGATTCCCTCTGGTTGGCTAAAAATAGTTCTAATAAGTGGTAAAATTATGGTCTTCTGGATTCCACAGTTAAAGAAACAAATTACTAACTGTTTAGGTTCCAGTGAGTCAGTCTGGTTGTCTAATACAGACCCAGAAACAGTTATTCACTTGAGTTTCAAAGAGCGAAATATATGGAAACTTCCCCTTAGGGCCTCAGCATCTTCCCTGCAGCATCATAAAATGATGTAACTGTGTATATCTGGCCTGTGGAGAGACTACTGCTGTATCTGTATGGTGACTGAAAAGCGTGACTACCTATTTTCTCAGCAGGCTAGTTCCCTTAAATGTTTGCTTTCTCACAGGGTCATTGATTTCTGCTCTTTCCATTTCCAGAAGTACTCAACAGCCGTGGATGGCACATGGAAATTTTTGAGAAACACATTTAGAAATCATTTGGCAGGATCTATGCTTTCTGGGAGAACAGGCCTTCTCTCTCTCTGTTATTTTCTCTTTGGAACATTTGCAAGAAAATAAGACCCCTGTTTTTTTAAAGAATCTTTCTGAATTTATGGTGTAGTCTCCACCTAAAGTCAGAATCTGCCAAGGAATTACCATTAGGGCTTTAAAGATGTTTTTAATTGTATTTTTTCCTTTTCTGAATTGGCCTTCTACATAGATGGAGTGGGTGTTCCTGCTGACATAGGCAGTCACATATGTCGTATGATTTCAGACACCAGCTGCCTGAGAAAATACTCCCTTAGACTCTGCCTTGCTGTTTCCTTTTATTCCACAAGCAGAGACCAGGCTTCCAGTTCACCCAGTCAGGGAGAGGTACTATAAAGCGTTATTACCTGGCCCTTCTAGAGAGAATATATCTTGAAGGGGCAGTACCACAAAGGAAGAACTGAGGAAATTTGGGTGCTGCAAGTCAGTTTTAGCCATATCCTCATTTAGTTAAGTCCAACCTTATCGCTTATACATTGATCTTCTTTCCCTGCCCCTATAGAATCATGCAGGATGATGCTGTGTCTTGTTTTCAAAAGATATAAACTTAATCCTCTGGGATAACACTTACTTGATCCTAGATCAACAGCTGTCATAGAGATTATTAAAAACATATTTTCTGGATATTTCATATTTGGACAAACAAAATGAGTGTGCAATTATATTCAGCAATTATTCATGGAGAAAAATTTAACGTCAATAGAATTTATCCGAGGTTCATTGTTGCCCAGGAGATTCCTACTGAGTGGAAAGAAAAAGAGGCTTATAAAAGAAGCTAATTTTTAGTAATTCCTATTCAAAGGAGCTTATAGAGATTTATCTGGAAGGCATATGTCATGCTTACTTGTTTAATGTTCTGTCTTCAGGATACTAGGAAAATTGATGTGCCACCTCTGAGTTGTAACTTAACCTATTTAAGATACATGTTCAAAGTAATATTCAGCTGAATGATTAGGACAATTTGGAATAATTTATAGCATCAGAGATCCAGAGCTGTCTATATGCTGATTCTGTCTTTAGACAAGCAGACAACTAGAACTTATTAGCTATTAGTTTTCTTAGCTAGAGTTTATTGACCAAACGCCTGGTCTGTGTTTGTTAGTGTAGCAGGTCCTCTGGGAGACTGTAGAGAAAGCTGGCAGTCCATGTAAAATGGACACATGGCAAAAGGGCAAAGACATTAGTATATGAATAAACAATTGCTTATTTACTGCTGTACCTGGATGAATGGAATGATTACTAAGAGGTTATTTGACTACAATACACTTCGTGATGAAGTTCATCATTCATGATGAAATGTAGAAGATAAGCTTTTATGTTTGTTTGAATCTTTTATTCTTGGTTAATAGTGCCCTTCTTCCCCAAAGAGCAAAAATGCCTATGACCAGTTCTATGTCATTAGCAATTCAGAAACAAGTTTATTAAACAGGTCTCCGTATCTATGGGCACAAACTGTTTTTTTTTTTTTTTAATTTTTTTTTTTTTTAACGTTTATTTATTTTTGGGACAGAGAGAGACAGAACATGAACGGGGGAGGGGCAGAGAGAGAGGGAGACACAGAATCGGAAACAGGCTCCAGGCTCTGAGCCATCAGCCCAGAGCCTGATGCGGGGCTCGAACTCACAGACCGCGAGATCGTGACCTGGCTGAAGTCGGACGCTTAACCGACTGCGCCACCCAGGCGCCCCACAAACTGTTTTGCAAAAGTGGATAGGATTATTTAAATGTATAAACAGAAGTGTGTAATTCACATTAGTATGAAACATATACTGCCTCAAGGATAGAAAAGAAATTGCTTCCCAAAGAAGTGTTTGGGAAAACACAAGAGAAGTCTTCCCAAACTGCCAGCATATTTCAAACATAAGAATATTGCTTAAAAGCTATTTTTAAAAGAAAGAGATCGCGAACGGTAAGAATATTTTTCTTTTAAGTAGAAAAAGCCCACTCTCAGACTTTCTTCTAGAAGGAAAGCATCAAAGGCTTGTGCAATTCTGTAAAATTACACACACCATATGCTTCAGACCTCGGATTGTGATTGTTTTGGTTTGATTTATTGTGTTACTTCATAGGAAGTGAAACCACTTTATTCAAAAGGCTTGTTAAATATTCTACCACTATGTTGAAGTAAAGAATTAATTTAAACAAGAAACATTTCACATTACCCTAAGTGAACACTTTTTCATTACTTTGCCAGATTGTCTTCTCCGAGCTCCAGAATGTGAAAAATGCTGTCCTTGCCACAGTGATGTCACCAGCACGTTGCTGGTTGCCCTTCTGGGTGCCAGCTGGGCTTCCAGTTCCACGGGTTATGCAATCGAAATCAAACACGTTGTCTTCCTTTGCGGAATAGCTTACTCCACAAGGCTCCTGTTGCCGAGAGTGTGTCCACGGTGTAGAGGTACACAGAGGTGTTCATTGACTCTCATTCAGTATTTTAAAATGATTTATAGGAAGTGACTGTCTCTCCAGCACATAGACTCAGAGGCAGCTGTCCCACATCTTACCAGAAATGGCAGCATATTGGATTGACTAGGAATTGACATTTTAGGAATGTGGAATATAATTCCTAGTGTTGCTAGAGAAATGAGAGATTTTATATACGACACTCAGGAATTTTTGCAATTTCAGCAGCTAAGGACTTCTGAAATTATCAAGTCCGGGGCTTCTCTTCATGCTGGTGCTTCCTGGGCACCACTTACTTATTTGTGTGAGTATCAGAGAACCAAAAGGCAAAGGAAGGAGAGCAACATTTATTTCAGCTGCTTGACAGCCATCCAAGTGAAGGTTAGCTGGAAGACTGTAACAGTATTGACTCAATTTAGTTTTGGACAAGTTTATCTATCCAGATGGTGAATCTTGACCTTCATTAACTAAGGATAAAATTGATACAATTCCATTTTAGTCACTTTGGAGATTTGAATATTATACACATAAGAAGAGACAAATTAGTTTAAAGATCCCTAGGTACCCATCACCCAACTTTAAACACTTTAATTTGTAGCCAGTCTTATTTCCTTTCTATCCTACTTACTAATCTTGCCCCTCTAAGATATCGTATCTTTCTGGTATGACTCTCAACAATTTAAAACCTCTTTTTCTTGGGGCGCCTGGGTAGCTCAGTTGGTTAAGCATCCGTGACTCGTGAGTTTGAGCCCCACGTGAGGCTCTGTGCTGACAGCTCGGAGCCTGGAGCCTGTTTCGGATTCTGTGTATCCCTCTCTCTCTGCCCCTCCCCCATTCACACTCTGTCTCTCACTCTCTTAAAAATGAATAAGCTTTAAAAAAAAAAAAAAAGAAACTTAAAAAAAATTTTAACAATTTCACTGTATAGTCAGCATTCAGAATTTTAGTTCCTTCTGTTTGTATGTTTTTAGCAGAATCCAAATAAGTTTGACGCCTTCAGTTGGTTGATAAATCTTTTGAGTTTCTCTTAATTCGTGGGTTCTATTTCATCTCTTTTCTCCTTCTCCTTCTATACCTCCCCCCACCTCTCCTATCTCTTCTCTTCTCTTTCTTGCTATTTATTTGTTGAAGAGACTGGGCCACATGTCCTATAAAACTTCCCACAATACGTTCTTCTGACATCTCCATGATGTCATTTAACATTTTCTGCTGCCAGCTTATTTCCTGTACATTGTTAGTTGGATTTAGAGGTTTGATCTAAGTCACGTTGGGTTTTGGGGGCAAGACTGCTGTATTAATTTGCTAAAGCTTCTATAACAAAGTACAACAGACTGGGTGGCTAAAACAATAGAAATATATTTTCTTACTATTCTGGAGGCTAGAAGTCCAAGATCATGGTGTTGGCAGAGTTGGTTTCTTCTAAGGCCTCTCTCCTTGACTTGGTGGTTATCACCTCCCTGTGTCTTCACGTGATCTTCCCTGCACGTGTGTGTGTGTGTGTGTGTGTGTGTGTGTGTGTGTGTATGTGTGTGTATGTGTTCAAATCTCCTCTTATAAGGACATCTGTCATATTGGATTAGGGACTAATTGATGGCCTTATTTTAATTTACATATCTCTTTGAGGGATGCCTGGGTGGCTCAGTCAGTTAAGCTTCCAACTCTTGATTTTGGCTCAGGTCATAATCTCACAGTTGGTGGGATTGAGCCCCGTGTTGAGCTCTGTGCTGAAAGCATGAAGCCTGATTGGAATTCTCTCTTCTCTCTCTGCCCCTCCCCCACTCATGCTCATGTTCTCTCTCTCTCCCACTCTGAAAATAAATAAATAAATAAATAAATAAATAAATAAATAAATAAATAAACAAACAAACAATAAAAATAATAAATAAATAAATAGATAGTCCCTCTTTGAAGGCCCCATCTCCAAATACAGTCACATTTTGAGGTACTAGGCGTTAGGACTTCAGCACATGAGTTTTTTTTGGGGGGGGGCAGTTCAGCCCACAATAACTTTCTAGGTGGTGGTATTTCCATCAAGAGGTACATAATATCTGACTGTTTCTCTTTTGTGATTTTGGTAGCCATTGATAATCAGTGCCTAGATTCATTAATTTATTACAGTTCTCAAAGATGTGATGTCCTAATTCTGTTGTTCCTTCTTTATTAGCTAGATTATATTGCTTATTAAAAAGTTATCTCAACTTCTATTTGGTTTGCAGTGGTACAGTTAATATTAGAAAGTCAAAATTAATATTTGATTATTTCCTTTTATTCACCCATTTTTAAAATAATAAGTTGATTTATTGGAATCCTCCAATATGACCAGTTTGTTGTATGTTTTTAAAAAAATTTGGGCGGGTGGGGCGCTCCTGGATGGCTCAGTCGGTTGAGCATCCGACTTTGGCTTAGGTCATGATCTCATGGCTTGTGAGTTTGAGACCCACGTCGGGCTCCGTGCTGACAGTTCAGAGCCTGGAGCCTGCTTCGGATTCTGTCTCTCTCTCTCTCTCTGCCCCTCCCCTGCTCATATTATTTTTCTCTTTCTCTCCAAACAAATAAATAAACTTTGAAAAAAAAATGTTTTCAATGGGGAGAGGGACAGAGAAAGAGCGACAGAGAGAATCCCAAGCGGGCTCTGTGTTGTGGGCAGAGTGTGACTCGGGGCTCAGTCCCACAAACTGTGAGATTATGACCTGAGCCCAATTCAGGGGTCAGATGCTTAACCTACTGAGTCATCCAGGTGCCCCTGTTGTAGTTTTTAAAGTAGCCATTATAAACTCATAAATGTTCATGTACGTGTATATGTATGTATAATATCTATTAATCCACTGTGGTTACTACCCTTTACTTAAAGTTGTCCTATTTTTGGCTGATGGGATCCTCTTCAAGTTTGGCTCCTAGGTCCCTTAGACAGGACTGTAGCAGTTTTGGGTAGCTTCCTCATCTGGTATGGCATGATGTACCATGCCTATGTTTTCCATTTCCTTCTCCAGATCCAGAATCAACCATTTCTCCAAAATCCCCAGTTCCTTTTAGTGGAAGAAGTATCTGAAGAGTAGAATCTGGGGACACCTTGCTGGCTCAGTCGGTAGAGCATGCGACTCTTGCTCTTAGTGTTAGGAGTTCAAGCCCTATGTTAGGTGTGGATCTTACTTAAAAATTAGTAAATAAATAAATGAAGAGTAGAATCTGGGTAGTAGGAGAGCTCACAGCTACTGAGTTGGTTCCTATGTCTAGGCCTTCATAGAAAATTGAGCCATGAAAAAATACATAGAAACATGTACAGTCAAACATATGTGCACATATATAGCTCCCAATCCCATTCTGAGTTTGATTTTTAGCTCTTTTATCTTAACATCTGTATTTCCTTTCTGCCACTTCAGGAATCCTGGCAATTAACCAACCCAGTAATGATTGAATAAGAACATCACATTCTTGCCCATTTGCTTTATCCCACAGCAGTCAGAGTAACACAGCCAACACTTCTCCCAAGCTTATTGAAGTTCTTTTTGTTCTTAGAATATACCCCGCCAGACACTGTACTCAAACTACTACTCTTTAAAGTCCCTTGGAATATTTCGTCTCTGTAGGCTAAACCATCAACTGGGTACACATCCAGTTTTTTTTTTTAACTTTATATTTAAATTATTTTATAAATTAAAGGGAAGATATAAGGTAACACACATATCTTACCTGTAAGATATGTACATGGTTCCAAAGTCAAACCAAGTGTGGAACCAGTATCATTTTCCTATTCTTTCTTGTTACCATATGCAGCTAACAACCAAAAAATAAAAACAAAAAAACAAAAAGCAAAAAAATCCAGGGTCGGGTTGTGTCTTGATAGATTTGGAGGAGGAGGTGAAGCCTGAATCATGTCCTACTGAGCAGCTGCAAAGAGTGACTTAGATTCAGGGAGAAACTGTCTTGAAGGCCTTAGCTGGGCTCAGGGTAGAAAACATTTGTTCTGCCGCCCACCATGTAATTCATCTGTGAATTTTAATGAGTTAGCCTTTAGGCTGCTAGACAGAAAGCAAGCTACAGCATTCTGTAAAAACCCTACCATCTTTACACATTGCTATGGAGGCCAGAAGTGAAAAGTTTTTGTCAAATATGTGGGAATGTGCTTCAAGGTGATGTATCTGAACATGTGAAGGTGATGTGTCTGAACATGATGTATCTGAACATGTGTCTGGACATCTGAGGTCATGTATCTGAACATGATCTCCACATCTCTAAAGAGATAGCATCTTGGAATCTTAAAACAGCAGTTCTAGAAGCTAACTCCTACACATCCTTGCAGCTCAGGGGACCTTAGGGAGCCTTCCTGATCCTTCCTCAAAGTTTCGTATCCCAGATACGTGTTTTTGTTGCACCCTCTAAAATACTCCCTATTTTGCACTTTGTTGTTTCACTTTGTTAAGTGTATAAACACAGTACCAGACCTAGTCAGGCACAAATATGTAATCAATAAATCTTGACTGACTCAATATTCTATCACTGCATCCTAATATACTCTAGTATAATTATCTGTTTATGGGTCTCTTCGCCCTAAATGATAATTTTTTTGAGGGCAGGAATTGTCTTATTTACTTGGCACTATAGTTGTCCACGGTTTGGATGGAATAAGGAACAGGGGTGATACTATTGAAAATTGAATTCAAATTATTTGGTACAAACCCAAGATGCTCCTAAGGATCCTATTGTAAGTATGAAGCAACATTTGGAGGTAAAGTGATGAAGAGTACACTCTCAAACTCTCGACTGCGGCTTAATGCTACAGCCTGACATCTCTGCACCCTCAGACTATGTAAACATAATATGAATGTTCCTGTATATTTTATTCTATAACATTTCACTTTTAAAGTGGTTAATTGTTTAGTCCCTCTGGAATTTATCTTATTGTATGTTATGAGGTACAGATATAATTTTCCTTTTCCAAAATGTGGGCAGTTACCCTGACTCCAGTTTTTCTTGGCTCCTATGTCAAGGTGGATATGGGACACTGGATATCCTTGCTGATGTAGACATGTAGTCTCCAACCTCAGTTGAGCCTTTACTACTCTACAGGACAGCAAGCTTTTTAGTTGTCCTTAGTGAATGTCTTCAACAGCTGTCCTAGACCTTCCTTGTTTCCTCAAGACTCCTACTCGTATCTCATTCCCACTACTTTCATTGGTTCTCGAGGACAGAGCCTTGCACAACACTTCATGAGCCATCGAATGTACACTTAAGAATGATTAAAATAGTATTCTATGTTATGTATATTCTACCACCATAAAAAAAATCTACACACAAAAAATACTCCATGGAGAACACTGAGGCCATCAGCTCTACACTCTTTCAACCACCACCATCAATGCCTACCCCACATTCACATGTACAAGAACATCCCCAACTACCTAGTTGAGGAAACCCTATCAGTCTCTGGGAATGAGGGGGTTTTTCTCTTCATCTGTGGTCTCCACATTGACCTGGGCCATTGAGCCCACAGTCGCATCACCACTTAACCAAGAATATTGCTCCACAGCAGTGAAGCCTTCTCTAGGATAACGTTTCTCCTATCCTAAAAAAGCCTACACTTGACCCTTCACCTCCTCTAGTTACTATTTATATTTTCTTCCTTTCTTATCCAAATTTTCCAAAACCTTGCCTTGTACTTGTTGATTCCACTTCATCTCCCATTCATACCTCAACCCACCCTACTTGAGCTTCCCTCCCTCTCTTCCTGCCTCTTCTCCCAAATTGTTTTATTTGTTCTGGTCTCACCACGGTCTCCGATGACTTCCTGTCTACTTTCTTCAGTGGACATTGTTCAATACACATCGTATTTCGCTTTGGACATCTGATCCTCCTGTTTCTCCTTTGTTTCTTCTAGGACATGGTTCTTTTCCTTTTTTAAACCGAGTTTGAATTCCTTAAAATTCTGTCTTTATTCCTCTGTTCTTCTCTCCTCTCATCCACCCACGTATTTTCAGATACAACATAATTATGATGACAGAAAAAGCTCCTCGGCATAGTTCTTTCAAATAGTTTGACATATTTATCTATCTGCCTCTTACTGGATGTCCCACTGGTACTTCACATCCACCTGAACTCAGCATCTCCTTACCTTCTTCTCTTTAATGGAGATGCTCCTTCTGTGCTTGGTCTGAGTTGCTCCACTATCAAATCATTCATGGGGTTCCTGTGGGTGGCTCGGCTGAGCATCTGATTCTTGATTTCAGGTCAGGTAATGATCCCAGGGTCATGGGATCAAGCCCTGTGTCAGGTCCATGCTAAGCATGGAGCCTGCTTAAGATTCCCTCTTTCTGTCTCTGCCCCTCTCCCCTGCTTGCTCGCTCTTTCTCTCTCTCTCTCTCTCAAATAAAAAAAAAAATTATTCACTCAAACTAGAAATTGGGAGTTGCCACTGCCTTTAATATTACTTTCATCTTCTACACCTGATACCTAAGTCTTGACAATTTTCATCCTTTTTAATTCTGGAATTTGTTCCCTCCTCTCCATCTTGACTCCCATCCCTGCAGATTGCCATCATTCTCCTGGCCCTAACAGACTCCTGCCTGTTCTTCCCTGTCTCCAGTGATGCCCCCTCATATCCATCCCCTATCCAAAATCTAAACTTGACTTTACCACTTTGGGTACTGTGCAGAAAGGATAGGTGGATAAAATTTAAGTTGCTTCTTGGAGTTCTCCATTTTCTAAAAGCCAGAACTCAAGAGTGAACTCTTGAAACTAATATTATACTGTATCTTAACTAACTGGAATTTAGATAAAAACTTTAAAAAAAGTGAACTCTTCATAATCTAAGTCCTGACCACAGTTCTGGCTTTACTTGCCCCTGCACCATTCATTACACTTTGGGGTCCAGGAGCACTAAAGCATTTATGCATCCATCAATGTTATTTATCATTTCTGAATGTCTATTGCTGATGTCTGCTCTTCTGAGAACACTCTGTCCCTGCATCCCTGCTCATCCTCTATTACCTAAACTCACCTTTTCACACTCCTCCACAGGGAGCCTTCTGTAACTCCTCTCCTCACCCCTGTGCTGGGTTATATGCATAATACCCCTGTGTGGCTATAACCTTGTTCTGTCCATGTTTCCAAATTATCTGCATGTCTATTTCCCCCACAACACTGTGAGCTGTTTGATGGAAAGGAGAGTACCCCAAACATATTTACTGATTTATTGACTCAATAAATGAGTGGTCCAATTAAAGCCTATAAACCAAAGTAGTCACAAAAGTGTATTTACTCTTTGAATATCAAGGAGGCTATTTAATTTGGATTAAAATTCATGCTGAACAAGAGAAGTCCTTCTGATTATTAATAATTTCAAAACATCCCTGCTACAGGGACTCTCACAGCATTTTTTTAATTTGTTTTGTTTTGGTTTGGTTTTTGTTTATTCATTTTTGAGAGAGAGAAAAAGCATGAGCAAGGTAGGGGCAGAGAGATGGAGACACAGAATCCGAAGCAGGCTCCAGGCTCTGCATGATCAGCACAGAGCCCTATGTAGGGCTCGAACTCACAAACTGTGAAATCACGACCTGAGCCAAAGTTGACACTTAACCTACTGAGCCACCCAGGTACCCCTTGTTTTTAGTCTTTAAATAGCCCATCTGAGCACTGCAGGTCTCTTCCCCATCACTGTGCTCAATGAATGTTTGGGGAAATGTACCCATCACAGACCTAATGCTAACATTGATGATAAATGATATACCACAGATACTAAATTCACCACTACAAAAAGCTGAAGTTTTTCCAAACTCAAATTCTTTGAAATGGTTTTATTCCCTACCAGAAAGATGGAAAAAAAAATGTTAATGATAATTTTTTTATTAAAAAATTTAAGTTTATTTATTTTGTTTTTTTATTTTATTATTATTTTTTTAATATGAAATTTATTGTCAAATTGGTTTCCATACAACACCCAGTGCTCATCCCAACAGGTGCCCTCCTCAGTGCCCATCACCCACCCTCCCCTCCCTCCCATCCCCCATCAACCCTCAGTTTATTCTCAGTTTTTAAGTTTATTTATTTTGAGAGAGAGAGAGAGAGAGAGAGAGAGAACACAAGCAGGGAAGGGGCAGAGAGAGAAGGAGAGACAGGATCCCAAGCAGGCTCTGTGTGACTAGCACAGAATCCAACATGGGGCTGGAAACCATGAACCACGAAATCATGACATGAGCCAAAATGAAGAGATGGATGCGTAATCTACTGGGCCACCCACGCACCCCAATGATCATTTTCTTTTTAAAGCAGAAAGCAAATAATGTATCTCAAAACAGTCTAGTGCTCACTGACAAATTTTATGGAAGAAAATAAAATTATAATTAATCAATTTAGGGGCACCTGGGTGGCTCAGTCAGTTAAGCATAGGACTTCGGCTCAAGTCATGATCTCACAGTTTGTGAGTTTGAGCCCCACGTGAGGCTCTGTGCTGACAGCTCAGAGCCTGGAGCCTGCTTTGGATTCTGTGTCTCCCCCTCTCTCTGTCCCTCCCCTGCTCGTGCTCTGTCTCTGTCTCTCTCTCTCAAAAATAAACATTAAAAAAAAAACTTAAAGAATTAATTTTGAGGTGATAGTTTTCAAAAATGAATAGAAAGACTTAAGGAAGTGGCCGATTCTGTGGTACTTTTGAGACTTTCTTAAAATGGGGAAGGGAACTAACCTTTTGTGTGTCATATCCATGCTAGGTATTTTACATATATTGTAGTACTCTCCATTCTCAAGAGAACCCTATGAGATAGATTATCCCCTTTTTCCTTGAAACTGAGGTTTAGAGAGCATCTACATTTATGACAACATAAGATCCACATCTTCTCATGTGCGATAAGGGAATTAAGCACAACCCTGTCCATTTGCAGAGTCTTGATCTTCCAGTTACAGAAACCTAAAATTGTGAGTGGGCTTATAAAAAAGTAAAGGAAATAATGATAAGAAATGATAGTAATGCACATTAAATGGGCTGAGTGATTATTATTCTGTTGCTTCATTTGGTGCTACAGATATTAGCTAAGTGATACTGTTGATCTCTTGTAAACCATTTATATAAATGTTGGTGATGTAAGAATGTTTAAGATTATCATGATCACGATATGCTTGTGGCTTTACCAAATTGAATAGGTAATAGTGAAATAAAAACATGCTGAACACTTATACCTCATTCTTGTTTTTCTGTACTCTTTTCAGTATGTCAACTCTCTTTGCCTGGGCCTAAAATTTTAGCTCATCTGTTTACTATTAGTTTGCAAGGCATGCTTGAATTTCATTGCCATAAACCATGTTGTTGGGCCCAGCAGCTGCTCTCTCAGTAACCCTGGTCTTCTGAACAGGCTCTAAGAGCTACAGTTCTGACATCTGAAATGCTGAGAAATTATAGATGATAGGCCAGGGAATTGATAGTGCCTCTTTCTTACACACTTCAGACACCCGTATCTTTCATAAATTATACGGAGAGTAATGCGTTGTGAAGAGCCACGTTCTGAAAGGAACACCTGGGCATCAAGTAATAGCCTAGTAAGCTTCCTCTTAGGAGTAACAACACCATCTCTTATTTGGCTCACTTTTCTTTCAAAAACAGTAGATTTTCCAAAATGGTTGCATTTTACCCTTTTGCTGTAAGTGCTCTGTCCTGTGATGAGGAATATTAATTTATTCCATAAGAAACATTTACATGCATCCTGCGTTCCTCCCTATGGCATGTCCTACAATTAAATTATCCATCTTGTTTTAGGCTGTTTCTGCCCTGCCTTCCTGATAGAATGTAAAGACGGCAGGAAATAATGTCTGTTTTGTTCACACCCGAACCCCCAGACCCAGCACTGTGCCTGGGACACAGTTGGCAGGTGGACATTTATTGAATAGATAAATGGGCACCGGCTATTTGTGTGGTGCTATAGCGGTGACAGCTGCGGGTGTTCTGTGCTGACCTAACAACACCTGCAGCTTCGATGAGAAACCCCCACATCCCTCTCTACCCAGCTGAAGAGGAGGCTGGAGGGGAGGAGGCTTGGTGGAAGGAAGTGCAAAGACAGCTTTTAGGTAATGGACCAAAGGGGCCGAAACAGAAGCAGGTGCTGATGATTTCAAAAGTTACAGAATATTGTTACTTAACACTCAACGGAAATCCCTCCAGTGGGCCAGGCACGGACAGCCTTAAAAATAGAAAGCTGTCAAGATTTATGGCTGTTTTGAGGAAAACAGCTCCGAGAAAAAAAGCACACGTTTATATACCAATATATTTTAAAATAGTGGCTGTCATTAAGTCTGTGCTAGTTTAACGACTGGTTTTGGCAGTGTTTCATTATGGAATAAAACCAGCAATTTTCTACACATCCCCTCACTAATGCCAGATACAGGCACATGTTACACCTTTCGGAGTCAACAGAAAGCCCTGTTTATTCAGGTCAGTGAATATTTCTTTAATACTAGAAGTTCTAGTTTAGACAGAAATTTTTTCAACTTAAGGGCCCAAACTGCTAAAGTTCTAGTTGACTATTCTACTTAACTGTTATTTTTATCAAAATAAAATGCTTGTACATTGTGCATAATGCAGTGTTAATTTTTTTCAATTTTAATGAAATAATTTAGGTATAGGTACATAATACCTATAAATAGTACTAAAAAGCTTGTAGTAAAAACAATACTCCCTTTCTCTCCCTGCTCCCTGCTCCCTGCCCAATGTTCTCTTCTCCAAAAGCAACAACTTTTTAGCTCATTTAGTTCTTTTGGAAGTTAACCCAATGTTTGCATACAATAAACGCTCTCTCTGAAGCCTCCATTTGTCGTGTTCCTATCTGATTTGATAGATCCCTGGGCCCTGTATAACCATATTCCTGGTATGTTCCTTTAACACCACCTTGAGAATTCTCTTTGCCTGTCAAAGGAAATTTGTTTCTTGCATTGAGTCTTTCATTTCTTGCGTTGTCTTCTTTTGTCTTTTCTTGATTTATACCCCCATTGTCTTGCTATAATATTTTCCAGTTGCTTCCTAGGACAAAATACTTTGAGGTGTATTTATTTTTTGTACATACTTGTCTGAAAATATTTATTTATGTTTTTATTTATTTATGTATTTATTTATTTATTTATTTTATGTTTCATTTATTTATTTTGAGAGAGAGAGTGCAAGAGCAGGGAAGGGGCAAAGAGAGAGAGGGAGACGGAGAATCCCAAGCAGGCTCCACCCTGTCATCACAGAGCCCAACAGGGGGCTGGAACCCAGAACCAGGAGATCATGACCTGAGCCGAAATCAGGAGTCAGAAGCTTAACTGACTGAGCCACCCAGGTGCCCCGAGAATGTCTTTTTTCTACCCTCCCTCTTGATTGTTTGGCTGGGTATAGAATTCTAGTTTGGAAGTCACTTTGTGTCAGATGTGGAAGGCATTGTCCCATTGTCTTTTAGAGTTTGGTATTGCTGTCAAGAAGTCTGATAACTTATTGATTCCTGATAATTTGTATATATCCCATTTGTCCTCTCCAAAGTTTTAAAATGGTCTCTTCATCCCTATGATAACCAAGTTTGTCAGTGACATGACTTGTTATATTTTGTTTTGTTTTGGATTTTTTTTTTTTTGCTTTGATGAAAACTTTCAATTTGAAAATTCATATTATTCCCTTCTGAGAAATTTTCTTGTATTATTGATTTCCTTCTGTTTTTTTTCTGGTCTCTTTCTAGATCTCTTATTGGTAAGTTATTAGACTAATTTAATTTTAATTGATTTTTTTTTCATATTTTTCCATTTTTCGTTTCCATCTCTTGGACTTTCTGTTCTACTTTTGGGAGATTAACTTAGAGATATAGTATGGAATTTATATCCCATACTAAATCTCTATACTGTTTGTTTTTAGCTAACAATATGTATAATATGAATTCTAATAAATGCATTTGCTATATTATTTCAATGTACTTCATTTATTTAACTAATAGAAACATTTATTAATAGAGTAGCCTGATTTGTTCAGTTTAGTTTGTTGTTCAGGTGACCCATTTGATTAGTTTTCTGTTTCACTCTCAAAAGTATCCTGTACTGGGTGATAAGTTACATGGTCACACTATTTACTGAGTACTTAGCATGTACCAAGTATTTTCTATTTTTTCAGATTTTATTTTTAAGTAATCTCTACACACAATGTGGAGCTCAAACTCACAACCCTGAGATCAAGAGTCTCATGCTCTACCAACTGAGCCAGCCGGGCGCCCCCACAAGTGTTATTTTATTTATTTATTTATTTATTTTTCCACAAGTGTTATTTTAAGTGCTATGTATATAACAATACATCTATGTAACAACCCAATGGAGTGGATTCTGCTACCATCATTATGTATATTACGAAATTGAGGCATACATAATTTAAATAATTTTTCCAAGGTGTCTCAGCTAATAGGTGTTAAAGCTAAGACTTGAACTCAGGAAATCTGTCTGCAGAGCCCAAGCTTTAATCACTGTGATACTGCTTTCTAACTCTTCACAGTCTCCTATTTGGGAGATATTAGGTTGTTTCTGACTATTACTGCAAACACTGTTGGACTTCCTTTTAGCAAAACCTTTGTGATCTCCTTTATTATTTCCTTGGGAAGGATAAATTCCTAGCAAAACCAGCTTTCTTGATTTTCAGCTCAGCACTCTTTCAACGATGCCATGCTGTGTACGTCTTGAGGATGGTGCTGACTAGCAAATCCTGTCATTTCGAGAAGGCAGACAATAAGAAAGCAGATCGGGAGAAACAGCACTCTGGAAAGAGCCGTGTCTCTGTGACTCCCAAGTAAATGAAAAGATAGAGAAGGCTGTCGTTATTTCTGATCCTTTAAAACTTTTGCTGCTCTTCTTTTCCTGGCTAACATCGTGTGTGCTTGTCTTTACCTTGGAATTTACAGCCTTCTTGACAACTGCCCTCCACCCCCATCTACTGTCCACAGGAACTTGAAGTGTTCATTAAGACACCATCCCTAAGATAAATCTACAAATTAGCAAATAAGTGGCTAATATCATGGGCTCTGGTTGGCAAAGAGGCAACTTTGTCATGACGTTAGGTCAGAGACAGGTCAGCAGCTCCTTCCTGGAATGATATTTACCTGTGAATAATTCTGTTGAAATAATCACCTCAGCAAGTCTTTCATTTGCATGAGTAAAAAAATCCACCCAAGGAGGCAGCCAGAGATTTTCCTAAAATCTTCCTTCTAAACCCAGCTTAAATTTCATCTCTCTCAGGAAGTTCTCATTGCTTGAATTCCTCCAGCTTCTCTGGCCTGATCTATACCAATTTGCACCATTAGGAGTATAAGAACTAGGATTTGTCTTTTATATCTGATTCAGCAAATATGAATGGAGTGCCCATACATGCCAAGCACTGTGTGAAACAAGGAAAAGAAGAAGAAAACAAAATATTTCCATGCCCCACTATCTTCAGTAAAGGCGTGCAGCTTCCGCAGAACTCACGTAACTTCTTAAAATGAAAAGCCTACTGGTTCACTGTTTACAGGGCATTCTCCTATGACCTCTTTTAATCTGACTGTAAGCTATTCTTTCATTTCCTATCTGTGCTTTTTATGCTTCTTGTTGAAATTAGAAATACCATATGTATATAATGGAAAACACCCAAGTGCAAATAGAAGAGACCGTATGAAAATGAGTTAACCATAGGGTCCTATATCTAGAGAAACTTAAGATATTTGAAACAGGAGAATGTTTTCTTTAATTCAGAAGGGAAAATAGAAGTAGCCCACACACAGTTACTGCAATTGTTCTCCATCAACGTATATTGTTTTAAAATCTTCTGTTTACATCTCTTGTGTGTGTGTGTGTGTGTGTGTGTGTGTGAGCTTTTGGAAAGGAAGGACCTTGCTTATTAACTCTTTAATTCTGAGCACCTGGCACAGGGCAGGTTTTCATTTCATGTTTGTCAAAGTATATCTTTATTGGCCTTTAGGATGCAATAAATTGTGTAACACACCGTTGATTTAATAACAGCTTTACGTGGGAGGGAAAAAAAAAGAGGCACCACATCTGTATACAACATTTGTAAACAGCTATTATAAAACACATCCTGATTTCAAGAAAGCCAAAGTTTAAAAAGTATGCCTCAGAATGGAGGAAATCCTTTAATTGTCCTTTACTGGACTTCTGGTCTCAAAAACAGAGTAAACTTGCCTCCATTATGTCAGCGAACAAAAATTCTTCTTCTTTTTTTTTTCTTTTGGACAAAAATTCTTTAGTGCTGGTTGTGTTGACTCAAATCATCCTACCCTTCCTTCAGTGCGCTTTTGAGACCACTGATAACTTCCAAACATTTGTCTGTTATTGTTTTCCTGGATTTCCATTTCCGTGTATTAAACACCTCTGTTTGAAATTCTCCAAGCCTTCTATTGTCTCAAGGGCCCTTCCTCCAGGGCTCCTTTCTCTTACTGTAGCTCTCATTCATCTGGTCCCCAATGTGGGCACCCCCCAAGGCTCAGTCCCCTTCTTTCTTCACTAGCGGTTCTCAGCCCAGGCTGCACATTGCAATCACTCAGAGAGACCTTTTAAAATATCCACACCCAGATCCCAACCCAGATCAATGGGATCAGTCAATTTGGCTGAAATATTTAGCACTGTGACCCTTGGTCATGGAACTTAACCTCTGAAATTCAATTTCTTCACTTGTACAGTTAAGATGATGTTAAAATCTGCTTCATCTGAATGCTGAATACATTCTTATTCCCCATGATGACTGCAAATACCGTGTCCTCTTCTTTTTTTTTTTTTTTCCATTTATTTAAAGCCTGCATTTCCTTGAAAACTCAAATCCTTCCTCCTCCCCCATAGCCTCCATAATCACAACTTATTTTGGTTTGTTTGCAAGTTATACTGAAAACTCAAGATGGGCCTATGAAATAGTCTCCTTGCTGATCTTCCTACAAGTTTCAATTCTTTCTCTACATAGCCGTCCAACATTCCAGAGTAATCTTAAAAATTAGATCATGTTGCTTTCTACTTTAAATCACCCAATGCATTCTCTTTGTTCTTAAGTTGCAATCCAAATTCCCTAACCTAGCTACGAGGTTCTATGAAATCTGACACTCATCTTGCTTCCCTCCCACTGATCCCCATAGTCTAGCCCCCCAGGTTCTAATCTGATATACTCTTTCCCACCTTGGAGATTTGCTCATGCTGTTCACTCTGTCAGGAATGATCTTATGATCATCTTTCCGAAGTCACCTTAATAATTACCTACTTGGTGAACACTTCTCTGACCCTCAGGCCCAGTAGTGTCCCTAGAAAAATCAAGTCTTTATATCCCATAAATATCCTTTGTAATGAAATATTTTATCATGAGTTGGATGGAATAGAGCAGGTTATTAACTTTTTCTTAATAAACCTCTATATTGATTGATTTGTTGCCACAAACATGAATTATATTTGTAATGTTTAAAAGTTACTAAGAAGCATGAGAGGGGTGCCTGGGTGGCTCAGTTGGTTGAACATCTGACTTTTGATTTTGGCTCAGGTCATGTTCTCGTGGTTTGTAGGATTGAGCCCCCCCATAGGGCTCTGTGCTGACAGCATGGAGCCTACTTGGGATTCTCTCTTTCCCTCTCTCTCTGCCCCTCCCTTCTCTGTCTCTTTCTCTGTCAAATAAAAATAAACTTTAAAAACTTTTAAACTTTTCTAGTTATCATTTTGTAATTATAATTGTCTTCATTACACAGTCAGTATTTAACATATGCAGATTGATTTTGTAATTTATACAAATATATATATATATAATCTCCAATTTCCCAATTGAATCCACAATTCCTTAAGTATAGTCTTTTCTTATAAATGTTTGCATGTCATGACCTGGCATAATCCATATCATATTCCCTAAAAATGAATATAGCCAACATTCTTTCATCCAAGGAAAGTAGTCAAAGCTTCAATATTTCTCAGATATTTTACTTCTTTTCTTTTCTTTTTTTATTATTTTAGAGAGAGAGAGAGAGAGAGAGTGCACAAGCAAAGAAGAGGGGTAGAGAGAGAGAGAGGGAGAGAGAGAATCTTAAGCTAAATCCATGCTGAGCGTGGAGCCCAGCGTGGGTTTCGATCCCATGACCTGAGCCAAAATCAAGAGTCTAATGCTCAACCAACTAAGCCACCCAGGTGTCCCTCTCAGATACTTTCTAACAAGTTTTCTATGTTTAAATAAATACAGCAGATTTTCATACTTCTATCACCAAAGTTGTTGAAGTTTCTTTGATTTTCAGTGGACTCTAATGAGGTTTTTGGCTTAGAAATATTTGATAGAGCATTTGTAGATAGATGCCTGCAATGTTATCTGATCAAGTGAGGTGGATATTTTAATGAGAACATGTGCTTTGCAAGAAATAAATTGTAACTATTTCTCTATGGATTTAAACATAGGCTTTGCTTTGTAAGTTACAGGAATTGCCCAATGAGATCTTTTGTTGTCTTGGATTGTGTTGTAGTGACTAGTAGGTTTTTGACATGGGGTTTGAGGGCTTTTCTCTTTTTGGTAATTTATGTTGTTGTGGTAGAGCAAAAAGAGACTGGAACTCATTAATTTTGCACATGATAATAGCTATATCCTTCAACAAGTAAAAATGAGTGAAACAGGCTCCAGAAACTCTCACCTCCAAAAATCTAAGGATAACAAAGACATGTTGAATCTGCAGTCTTGTAAAAGCAATGCTGATTGATCCCTTCCCTCTTAGGAAGCTGAATTATATGTGACAAACCTACGTTTTGCTCTTTTCCTGTAATTTAACATACCTTGAGGTGGACATGTTTAATTTAGGTTGCCTTATGATAGCATGAATTCAAGTGGATGTGTGACTTCAGTAGAATTACATTTATTAACCAAGGTTACCCATGATGATGGTTTCTAGGCCAACAGCACGAAATGAGGGGGTTTTTTTTAAACCAAAAAAGATTATATTGTTGCTATTTCACAGAAAGCATTATTTATATAGTTAAATCTACCTTATCATCCACTTGCCACTCTTAATAGCTGCAGGCTGGTTCTCTTTTTCTTCACAATATTCTAATAGTTGCTTACTCTGTGCCTGTTCTGCCCCTCTTTCCTGCCCTTAATTAAACTTAATAGACCATGAAAATTGTGTTTTTATTAGGAATAAAAATTCATAGCTTTATAAAGAAATGTACCTGAAATAAAAAGAAATAAAGCGTTAATATACTTAAAGAAAAATTAACCCTATTACTAGTTTAGGAAGGAAACACATCAATTAATTGGCTAATTAATTAATTAATTTAAAATGTAGTAGCATGTGCTTACCATGGATTTTGGTATCTGTGTCCTATTTTATCAATAGTGGCTTGACTTTGTTCTCCATACTGCAAAAGAAAGAAAACTAATGTAACCTAATTCCAGGGCAAATTGATATCAACATGTCTAACAGTTTATACTCCTAGTCAAAAAGGGAGTCAGTCTGGGAAGTTAAATATCAATGGTAAATACAATGAAAAGAACATAGCCTTTGATTCTTGAGTGGAGTAAAAAAATACAAGAAGTAAAATAAATATGATCCTGTGTGCTTACTTTCCCCGTCTGTAAAACGACAGATATTAGCAGCAGGAAGAGTATAGTCCATAGTCTCTAAGCTCCTTTCTGTTTTTATGATTCTCTCTCTAAATACGCAGGTATTTTAAACCACTTTTCAGACTCAAACAGTCTAGCTCTTTTCACTTCACCTTCTCTTCACAGAATTAGCAAGTGTGTTGGCAATAATGTAGGAAAGAGCTGGGTTATATACAGCCTGTGGTAAAGTGCAGATCTGAAAACTCCTTTCAGAAGGCGTAAGTTAGAATGTTGATAAAATATTTGTATCTTAGAACCAGTTCCCACATAAAAAAATAATCCAATAATCCCCACACTCTCTCATGAACATTGAAATGATCTGTTATCACTGAATAAATGACCTCTCTATATGGGCTACTTTACCCCAGTAACTAACCAATGGATGGCACATCTTTTTTTTTTTTTTTTTTTAATTTTTTTTCAACGTTTTTTATTTATTTTTGGGACAGAGAGAGACAGAGCATGAACGGGGGAGGGGCAGAGAGAGAGGGAGACACAGAATCAGAATCGGAAACAGGCTCCAGGCTCCGAGCCATCAGCCCAGAGCCTGACGCGGGGCTCGAACTGACGGACCGCGAGATCATGACCTGGCTGAAGTCGGACGCTTAACCGACTGCGCCACCCAGGCGCCCCTGGATGGCACATCTTATGAATAAGCATGGGGAACAGAGGTGACAAATTTTTATTGAAAAGAGTTTTGGTTTATAATCATTGCTGAGTTTTCCATACTAGGGTTGGGAAACCATGATATGGATTATAAAAAGTATTTCACTTCAGTTTTGGAATGCATTTTTCACTTACGTTGATATGGGAGGCTACATTCATAACATCTCAAAAAGTAGCAAAATTATAATTCCAACATCAGAGGAATTACTTAGTCCTTTTTCTTTTCTTCCCCTTTTCTTTTTTTTCCTTCAAGCTTACTTTAGGACATTCCTGATCAAGTCCTTCAGAGTTATTTGTGTTGACAAAGCAGATCTATTTATTTAAGTCATCTTCTCAGGGATGAAGATGAAATGTTGGTCCCTTCTAGCTCTTTAATATTCATGTATAAAATATATAAACAAAGGAAGGGACAAGAAAAACAAGGTTTAAAGATTTTTAAAAATATTTGTTTATTTTTGAGAGAGAAAGACAGAGTACAAGGTGGGGAGGGGCAGAGAGAAAGGGAGACACAGAATCTGAAGCAGGCTCCAGGCTCTGAGCTGTCAGCACAGAGCCAGACACGGGGCTCGAACTCACGAACCTGAGCCAAAGTCGGGACTTAACCAACTGAGCCAGCCAGGTGCCTCAAGAAAAACAAGATTTAAATGCAAGGTCATCCCATTACTCCATAGAAAATATGAAAAGTGGCAATCTGTATACAGTGGTAAGATCATGATATAACTTTGTTTCTCAGTTGATTCCTGACATGTGATGCCCTAAAAATTGACCTTATCAATTAACTTATAAATAACTTTATTATCAGCATCTTGACAAAATTTCCAGGAATTGGACAATCTTCTTTGATCTTTGTTCTCATTTTTAGTAATCAAAAATTGCATCATCTTAATCTAGACAGACTTTTATTAGAAACAGGCAATAGGGGCACCTGGCTGGCTCAGTTGGTAGAGCATGTGACTCTTGATCTCAGGGTTTTAAGTTTGAGCCCCACACTGGGTGTGGAGCTTACTCAAAATTAAAAGAAAGGAAGGAAGGGAGGGAGGGAGAAAGAAAGGAAGAAAGAGAGAAGCAACAGATTCTTTTGCCACCCTTTTCTCTTATAGCTATTAGTGTACATATAATGTCATAAAATATTCACCTAAAATAAACTGATGCTTCTCATCTTAATTTATTGATGAAATCCATCACAATTTATTTGGACAGTGGTGTTAAATCTAGTGAAATGCAGAATCAAAAAGATGGGGTTTTTTTTGGTTTTACAGGTGAATTCATGAAAGACTGATTCAAAAACTAATTCAGCATCTCCATAGAAACAGGTAACAACTGATTAGTACAGTCTCTCTCTCTCTCTTTTTTTTTTTTTTTTACTTCTGTTGAACACATCTCTTGAGGTTTTTTTTTTTTTTCTATAATTTATTTTTTATAATTTATATCCAAGTTAGTTAGCACATGGTGCAACAGTGATTTCAGGAGTAGATTCCTTAATGCCCCTTACCCATTTAGCCCATCCCCCCTCCCACAACCCCTCCAGTAACCCTCTGTTTGTTCTCCATATTTAAGAGTCTCTTCTGTTTTGTCCCCCTCCCTGTTTTTATATTCTTTTTGTTTCCCTTCCCTTATGTTCATCTGTTTTGTCTCTTAAAGTCTCATATGAGTGAAGTTATATATTTGTCTTTCTCTGACTAATTTCACTTAGCATAATACCCTCCAGTTCCATCCATGTAGTTGCAAATGGCAAGATTTCATTCTTTTTGATTGCCAAGTAATACTCCATTGTGTGTGTGTGTGTGTGTGTGTGTGTGTGTGTGTGTGTGTGTGTTTGTACACCATATATATATATATATATATATATATATATATATACACACCACATCTTCTTTATCCATTCATCCATCAATGGATATTTGGGCTTTTTCCATACTTCAGCTATTATTATTTTTTTCTAATTTTACTTTTTATTTTTTAAAATTTACATCCAAATTAGTTAGCATGTAGTACAACAATGATATCAGGAGTAGATTCCTTAGCGCCCCTTACCCATTTAGCCCATCCCCCCTCCCACAACCCCTCCAGTAACCCTCTGTTTGTTCTCCATATTTATGAGTCTCTTCTGTTTTGTCCCCTTCCCTGTTTTTATATTCTTTTTGTTTCCCTTCCCTTATGTTCATCTGTTTTGTCTCTTAAAGTCCTCATATGAGTGAAGTCATAGGATTTTTGTCTTTCTCTGACTAATTTCGCTTAACATAATACCCTCCAGTTCCATCCACGTAGTTGCAAATGGCAAGATTTCTTTCTTTGTGATTGCCGAGTAATACTCCATTGTATATATATACCACGTTTTCTTTATCCATTCATCCATCGATGGACATTTGGGCTCTGTCCATACTTTGGCTATTGTTGATAGTGCTGCTATAAACATGGGGGTGCATGTGTCCCTTTGAAACAGCACACCTGTATCTCATGGATAAATGCCTAGTAGTGCAATTGCTGGGTCGTAGGGTAGTTCTATTTTTGTTCTTTGAGGAACCTCCATACTGTTTTCCAGAGTGGCTGCACCAGCTTGCATTCCCACCAACAATGCAAGAGAGATCGTTTCTCTGCATCCTTGCCAACATCTGTTGTTGCCTGAGTTGTTAATGTTAGCCATTCTGACAGGTGCAAGGTGGTATCTCATTGTGGTTTTGATTTATATTTCCCTGATGATGAGTGATGTTGAGCATTTTTTCATGTGTCTGTTAGCCATCTGGATGTCTTCTTTGGAGAAGTGTCTATTCGTGTCTTTTGCCCATTTCTTCACTGGCTTATTTGTTTTTTTGGGTCTCGAGTTTAGTAAATCCCCTATAGATTTTGGTTATGAACCCTTTATCTGATATGTCATTTGCAAATATCTTCTCCCATTCTGTTAGTTGCCTTTTAGTTTTGCTGATTGTTTCCTTTGCTGTGCAGAAGATTTTTATTTTGGTGAGGTCCCTATGGTTCATTTTTGCTTTTGTTTCCCTTGCCTCCAGAGACGTGTTGAGTAAAAAGTTGCTGTGGCCGAGGTCAAAGAGGTTTTTGCCTGCTTTCTCTTCAAGGATTTTGATGGCTTCCTGTCTTACATTGAGGTCTTTCATCCATTTTGAGTTTATTTTTGTGTATGGTGTAAGAAAGTGGTCCAGGTTCATTTTTCTGCATGTCACTGTCCAGTTTTCCCAGCACCATTTGCTGAAGTCTTTTTTTTTTTAATGTTTATTTAAAAATGAGAATGAGTGGGGGAGGTGTAGAGAGAGAGGGAGAGAGAATCTCAAGCAAGCTCCACACTGCCAGCTGAAAGACTGTCTCGGGGCTCAATCTCACAAACTATGAGATCATGACCTGAGCTGAAATCAAGAGTCAGACACTTAACCAACTGAGCCACCCAGGCACCCCAGTATAGTCTCTATCTTAAGGAAATTAGTTAATTTGAATGTTTTTATCCAGCAAAAATAATCATAACTCAAAAGTCGGTATTACCTATCAAGCAATCTTTAAATAAGCTGTATTAAATAAGACATTAATAAAAGGGAAATACCTGCTAACTACATTCAGGTACTGTGAATTAGATACAATTTCTGAAATGAATTAAAAACTTAAATTTGAGTTAGTTAATTGCAGACATTTGGGGCCCATTCTAGTTAGCAATTAGAATCACTGCTTAATACATTCACTTTTAATCTCAAACCACCTCTAGTCTAGTCCTGACATACTTAAGAAATCTTTTTGGGACTGATCACTGAGGAATCCTCTTGGTTTTTTTGCTATACTTGAGTCAACATGCTTTTCTTAATATATCCAATTTTATTTATTTATTTATTTATTCATTCATTCATTCATTCATTTGTTTACTTACTTACTTATTTATTACTATAAAGAACTATTTTCCATCTCTGTAACTATGAGGTCTTTCTTACCAGTATAATGAATACAATGGCAATGCATTTCAAGAATGCATAGACACTAGGGTTTCTCTTCTCTATCTTCCTCCTTGGTAACATAGAGCTCTTAGTACCAAACATTTGAGTGGAAAATTCCCTAAGGCTACCCTTTCTTATGCTAATGTATTTTTTTTCACTTGCCTCAATTTGCAAAATATTACTGTTAACCCCTTAGGTGTCTTTCTTCCAACAGCCAGTGAGAAGCATTCTTATTGTTATAGCTGGATCACTAAATTGCATAATGTTGCCTATTCTAGACAGAAACTATTGAAGGGAGAAAGGGGGCATAAAGGCCTTTGTATGAATGGAGCATTTGAAGTATTCATTTTATATTCAGAGCATGAGTAGAAACAAAACAATTCTTTCTGGAAAATGTCAGTGTTTAAGGCATGGATTCTGTGATGCATTTTTTTTTATTAAAATGCAAAAAATGAACAATACAGAGACCTGTAATTCATTTTATGCTACATTATACATGGGCTTGAGTTCCAACATAAATTATATCCTAGTATCTCTTTTTTTTAACTGCAATGTTTTTAAATAATTTGAATTAAAACATCAACTTCCAGCAAATAGATTAAGCATTGGGTTTTGTGAGTTTATTGACTATGGCCCCAGCATCTCTGTTTTCTGTGGAGTACCCAAATAATGAGCAAGATATTCCATCATGGTTTTAATGTGCTTATAATAATATAATTCAAAAATCCGTGTAGGCAAGAAAATATAGTATATATAAACATTAGTGATACTGGATCCCCTTTATTGAAACATTATCCTAGATATTATGAGAAGAGCTGTACACACATATTGAATCCATTTAATAATACTCTAAGGTATAATCATCGTCATCATCATCATCATCATCATCATCAATCCCTGTGTTAGGCAGAATTCTAAGATGACCCCCCACTATTCTCATCTCTTGGTGTATACACCTTCTCTCAGATATTCCACCAAGTACTAATATAACTACTGCTGTGAAGGGATTTCACAGCTGTAATTAAGACCCTAAATCAGTTGACTTGAAGAAAGGGAGATTATCCTCAGTGGGCCTCACTTAATCAGGTCAGCCCTTAAAAGGGTCTGGGCTCTTTCTGGAAAAGGGGATTTGAAACATGAGAGGGATTTGATATGAGGGAAATTCTCTGTGGTGGTTTTAAAGATGGAGGGGGCCACATGATAAGGAATGTGGGCAGCTTCTAGATGCTGAGAACAGCCCGTGGCTAATAGCCAGCAAAGAAGTGGGACCTCAATCCTACAGCCACAAGGAACTGAAATCTGCCACAACCACATGAACTTGGAAGAGACCCCCAGCCTCAGATGAGATCACAGCCATGGAAGATACCTTGATTTCAGCCTCCTGAGACCCAAGCAGAGAACCCAGCCATGCCTTCTGGGACTTCTGACCTACAGAACTATGAACAAATAAGTGAGTGCTGTTTTAAGCTGCTAAATCTATGCCCAATAGAGAGCTAATACAAGTCAGAGAAAGATAAAGATCATATGATTTCACTCATAGGTGGAATTGAAGAAACTCAACAGATGAACATAAGGGAAGGGAAGGAAAAATAAGATAAAAACAGAAAGGGAGGCAAACCATAAGAGACTCTTAAATCTAGAGATGAACTGAGGGTTGCTGGGAGGTGTTGGGGGGGATGGGCTAAATGGGTGATGGGCGTTGAGGACACTTGTTGGGACGAGCACTCAGTGTTATGTGTAAGTGATGAATTACTAAATTCTACTCCTGAGACTATTAAAAAACAAAATTTTTAAAAAAGAAAGAAAACTAATACAATTCCCATTTTATAGATGGATAAACCAAGACATTATAAAAAATAGGCAGCATAGCATGCAAAGAGAGAAAAAGTGGAAGATGAAAAGTCCTTCAACTGGCTATTTTGCTTGTAAGTTACATTCCATTTTTCATTAAGGCCACAAACATAGATTTGTCCTGAAAAGCATTATGAATGCTAGTTGCCCCATTTATTCTCAGAAAACAAATATCTGTTTTTTCCCCCCATACTTCTCCAGGGCTATAAACATTCTCCTTATTCATTCTATATTCAAGGTACTCAAAGATGTTCTTTTAAAACAAAACTAGAACTTGTTCTGTTGGAAGTTGTTAGGATTTGTGATGAGTAGCCATTCTGCTATCAGCCCTTTATCCAGAGTGGGTTGATGATTCCTACCACGGTCTGAAATCTGAGCGGATTCAACTATTCGCACTACAGAAAAGCTACATGAGAGTTTCCCAAGTCTCTCTTTGTGCTTAGTGCACGGTTTCTGATATATAATCAAGTGCCTGTTTTGCAACAGTTCTCACCCTTGGAGTTTTCTAATGTGTTGGCACTGCTGTTAATTCAAAGGCTAAGAAGTGTGCTTCTCCCAAGTTAATTGTCCAATTAGCTTTACAACACAGAATTGCACCAGACTTGGCAGCTCAGGCCGTATGAACAGTAACAGTATAACTCAGTTTCAGTACAAAAAAAAAAAAAAAACAAACAAAGATGGCAAATAGTTTTCAAATGACTATTGAATAAGCCAGGAGTAGAATAATTCTCAATCTAATGCACACTTAAAACGTCATTTCTTCCCTTCTGCAACTTAGTCTCTCGACAAAGACACTGCAGACGTGAAGCCATCTCAGCACCCATCCCCCATCACTTCCGGATAATCATCTTCACCATCCTAAGCAGTAGAAGTGGTGTTGCTGTTGTCAGTACAAAGTTCAGTAAAACCCATCTCAGACCTCAAGTTGCTTAAAGCCATTTGGAATTGTGGCCGGATTGTGCAGTCCTGTTGCTGACAAGAGCCACGCTAAAACTTCAACAACACAGAGAAAACTTTCCTGTGAGTTCTCCCACAACTAAGGGGGCTCACGTGAATTCCTAACAGCACTTACTTTCGGTGCCATTTTCTTGGTGCCCAAAGACAGAGATGGGACCACATAAGAGGGATCCCCTTATAGTTAATGAATCGTTGTCAGTTTGCTCAGCTAAGATTTCTTGATATCCTAGGTTCAGTCTTGGAAAAAGAAGAGATTACTCCAGATTGCTAGTCTTGTTTGCTATGCATTCTATGCATTTTTGTCAATACCACCGAGGTACTCTGGGAATGTTGTACCTGAATGGCAGGGGGAGCTATAATCCTAAATTGATAATAGTTAGATTAGACTAGAATTTCTCCCAAAGATCTTCAAAAGCCAGGATAAGTGCCAGATTTAGAAAACAGATGTCCTGGTATTTTAGCCACTTGTGCTGGGGAGATTAGATGGCGCCCAAATCTCAATTCGTTGACGATATAGTTAAAGGAGGCGGGCCTTCGAGTTAAACCACAGGTTTACTAGAACCCATTCTCATTTATATAGTCTTTTCTTAGCTTTGTATTTCTTTATCATCATCAAATGATATTTGTTGAAAACCAATGGTCTTTGCTTAATTGCTAACTTTAGGTAGTGTGATTTAAAAAAAAAAAATATGTTTACCACTAGACACATACTAGAGATGTTATGTCAGGCCCTACAAAGTTAGTAACCACCATGGGATATTTTAAGCCTTCTTTAATTAAGGAATAAGATCATCCCCTAGGCACTAAATTACAAAGTTCTTTTTCTTTCTTTTTTCACATTTCCACATCTTAACAAAAGATGTGAAAATTAAGATGTATTTATTTCCCGGTTCACCAGTGGTATCTATAAAGTCACCTCAACAGGAGAGAGAAAGCCCTGTGCCTGGTTGGGGCACCAGGTCAGCAGGGTTGGGGTGTCCAGTAAGATATAAAGTGGCAGTGTCCCTAGCTACCAACACAGATGCTTTCCATCCCATAAATGTTATTCCTCATGGAACTGCTTTGAACACAATACAGAATGCAAAGCAGTGATACATGCCTCCCTTATTGTTTTCATGGTCTGTTAGAGAAAGGGAACATTCAACATAAAATTTATTTTCCAGAAGTTCAGCTACAAGTAAGATGTTATAAGGAAACTAGTTCCTTCAGTTTATCTGAGGCATCCTATAAAGCCAAGTTTTGTAAAATGGGGAAAATATAACATCTATGTATAATGTATAAGGAGGTTAATGGTGTTAATACATTATTTTCAAGAAAAGGGAGGGTTATTTGGCCTCCCTCGTCAATGTTCCTCCTCCCTCACAGATGGTCAGCATGTGGCGCTCCCTCACAGAAGGCTTTCTGTGGTATCAGAAAATGCATGACTTTATACAGCACCTAAGGACGAAAGGTGTTAATGTAATTATTTTTATATTAAACCACAAACTGTTAGGATGCAAATAACTCTAGGAAGTATAAAGTGAGAGCTAAACACACACGCCCATCTGGAGCAGCAATCCAAAGAGGTGCCTAATTTTAGAAAAGCTATTTCCTGTTTTCCCTTTATAACTTGGTTAATAAAGGGAGCTTTATTATCTTTTTAAAAATCTTCTGTATTGATAATAACATCTGGAGATTAGGAGTGTGAGATCCTAGGAATTCTAATGAGACTGTTCGGATTTATCTAAATAAACCCAGAGGTAAATAAGAAATTTGATGTGAAAAACCCTCAGACATCCTGAAAGATGTAATTGGTGGTCTACATAGTGATCACCTCCACACCGGCAATTCTTTTTCCCAGGTGATTTTGAATATTTTCTAGCATACTGTTTCATGAAGGTGGACACTTTGGAAGAATGCATGGGGTTGGGCTAGCACAAGAAAGGAAGGGAAGGTTCACTAGGACCTCATTCTCTTCTCTTTTTTTTCCCACAATGCTGAAGATTGTATTTGATGATATGTTTTGAAGCACTACAAAGTGCTTATTAAATAGAAATTCAAAATTAAAAAAAAAACTCAAAAATATCAAGCTATTTCTCATTATATCAAATAGGTGGGTGATATCTACTCATAATTCATTTTAATATTGTAAATGAAGTCTGTGGGGTGCATATGGAGCAGAATGGAAAGCTGGGAGAAAATTGAGAGAACCATGAAGAAAGAATTCACACTCTATAAGAGAAGGCAGTTGGGATTGCCACCACCCAGACCCTGTCTTACAGAACAGCGACAACACAGATGTGCCCTTCACATGCTGGCTTCAAGTCGAAGGTTCTGACTCCATTTTCTGTCATTTCACCTCAGGTGGAATACAGTACTCCTGCTAAGTAAGTCCTTGAATTCATAGCCTGGGTTGAAATCCCAGCTCTACCAATTCCTAGCTGTGCAGCCACGGACAAGGAAACTCACCTGTCAGTACCTCAGTTTTCAACTGTAAAATGCAAGTAATTACAGAAGCCTCCTCACACAGCAAATACTCCAGCTCTTCCCACATTTACTTTCTCTAAATAAATTCACAAAGAGAAAATGTCTAATGAAGCCACCAATCTTGGATTGGTCTATTCGCAGCCAGCAAGAAACACAATGTCTCATCAAAAGTCTGTTCAAATATCCCTAAAACTGTCACAGAGAAGACTTCTATTTCATAACACTGGAATTTGTGGCAGTTAAAAATGAGGCAGAAGTCTCAAAGTCTTGAAGATTATACTTTTTATTATATTATACTGTATCACATATAAATATATTGATGGGCTTTTCTAGTTCTCTTTATTACTTCCTATAGACTTTCAAGTTGTTATGCTCCATGATATATTGGTTGTAATATATGTTATGATTAATTGGTTTAATATTGTCTTTGGGAATCACACTCTTGAAGAGTTAGTCGTCAAGTCCGGTATAACATTATTTCTGTGAGAAAAACCAAATGACTTAAATCCTTTGGTTATGAGGTCAGGGTGGGAGAAGAAAATGGCCATCAGAAAGCCAGCTGATACTATTGAGGTTTGGGTTAAAGAAAGACCAGGAGAGAGGAGACGTGCCCAGCTAAGAAGGAGTTAGAAATGCCCTTCAGTTTAGCACGGGGTTTGAAACCAAAAGAATTGTTTCAATCAATGATCTTCACATATTCTTGCAGAAATGACACATACATTTTGGCAGAGGCTAAATCCATTTTTTTTAAAAAGAAGAATGTACTGCTCTTCCATCTAAGATAATAGCGAAAGCAATGATCTTTGCTGGTTTATATACACATGCATTATGATGACATTGCATCGCATATAAAAGTGAGGAGGAAATACCTAAACATAAAAAAGATCCAGAAGAGAAACCCAATATTGTGATTTTTACTGACCTCTGTGATGTGGAGAAATTTTTCAGGTGTCACTCAGCCTGGAAGTTATTATCTTTCTACCCAAATCCAGATGATCTATAGAACCCTCCTAGTGCCCCAAATAGGAGAGACCATTGCCAGGTAGGAAGCAGCTGCCCCAGGCATTTTGCCAAGAGTCTAGTGGAGGTGCCTGAGTTTCCTTAGCTGCCAGTCTTCTCTAAACCTGGAGCAGTGGATTAGGAAGAGCAGCTGTTCAGGCTATAAACACCCACTAGGTGAAGGTTTGTGTTTCAAACCAAAATTCTGATCAATTGCAGTGAGAGACACTGAGGAGTCTCTGAAGATGGACTGAAATAAAGTGCCATCTTGATTGGGGTTATTATGGACAAGGATGGTGGAGCGATGTAGAAGGGGTCCATTGAAGACAAGGAACCAGAGAAAGAACAGGAGGTGCCTTGAGATGTTGCCCTAAATTACATCAAACTAAGGAATTACAACCACCTGGTGAGGAGGAAGGTGAGTTAGTGGCAGGGACTCTCATATACTGTTTGTAATTAGGAGCTCATTTTTATGAATGGAGTGTATGTGTTTGTAACAGCTGACATGTCAATTCACACCAAGTCATATTGACCAGAGGTAGCTGCCTGAAGCATTGGGTTGATGAGGAATCTAAGTCTGAGGCTAGACTCAAAAACGAATATAGCCATCTGCCTTGAATGTCGAGAGGCAGCCATGCCTGGGTGTGGAGGGGAGCATTAGCAGCCTTGATGACAAAGTCTAGGCCTTAACTGCTGGGTAAATTGCATAAATTATGGTTATTTGCTAATTATTATTATAAGTTATGGTTATTTGCTAATATGTACAGTTGACCCTTGGACAACATGGGTTTGAACAGCACAAGTCCACTTATGTGGAATTTTTTTGGATAAATACATTACAGTTCTATAAATGTATTTTCCCTTCCCTATGATTTTCTTAATAACACCTTTTTTTAGTTTTAGAATATAGTATATAATAAATATTCCAAATGTCATCATCATCATCAATTATTTTATATTATCCTTAAGGCTTCAGGTCAACAGGAGGCTGTTAGTAGTTAAGTTTTGGGGAATCAAAAAGTGTACACAGATTTTCAACAGTATGGGAGGTGGTCGGAACTCCTAACCCCTTCATTGTTCAAGGGCCAACTGTAGTCATCCTCAGTGAATCTTGTTTTCATTATGAAGTTCTGTGTCCGACGAATCCTCTAATATATGTTCAAGATTGTTATAAGACAGGTAAACCTTTGAAAACAATTCCCGCCAACAAGCCAGAGCCAAGAAAGTGCACCAATGATAAGCAGCAGCTCTTATGGCTTATGCCAAAGAAGACCAGCTTCTGAGTGTGTCACAAGTTGGAGAAAATCAATGTATGGTTCAGCCTCAATCTCACAGGGGTTAAGAAGACAGTGCTAACCAAACAGAGCAGTGATTTAAAGCTGTGTGTGAAGTATGAATGAAAGAAACAGAATAAATACCTTCCTGGAAGACTAGCTCGTGGCTGACATCTCTTTTGGATTCACAGCTTGCTTCAAAGTCCAAGGAATACATGAATACGCTTCATTTGAATAGACAAATGTGTTCTTAATTTAAAGATAAAGAAGGAAGGGAAGCTATCTACACACTCAAGACGGGCAGACAGATTGAGGGCTGTATACGAGAGCAAGGTGTCACTGAAAGAGAGGCAAAAAGGCAACCAAAGTTATGGACTTCATTCCAACAAGCTACCTTGCTTGCTCTTCTCCCTGGTGGCCAGTTTTGATATTTAATCAAATGTCTGGTCTTCATCTTTCTTGCTTAAGCGAATAGGACACAGTTTAAGAACTGAGCATTTGTTCTGTTTAAATGACACTGAGTAACATTAAATGCAACAACCACAGTACTGAGAGCTGACGTTTGTCTGTCAACCACTTGCCAGGCATCATGGTGTATTCTTGTGTTCTCATTATGTAATCCTCACAACAAAACAAAAATACTATTAAATACATAGAGTACTTGATACGTGCAAGGCACTGTTCCCAGCACTTTGAAAATATTAACTTGCTTAACGTTTACAACAGCCCAGTAAGGTAAATACTAAGATGCATAACGAAGACCTAGAAGAACAGAGGTTAAGGAACTTGCCCAAGGGCACTCACAGCTAGTAAGCAGCAGAACTACATTAGGATCAGGTGATCTTACGACGCGGGCACTCACTCCACCCACTGCCATGTGGAAGAGAAGGGAGCAGAGACATAAAGGTGAACTCGCTAGCTCAGGGTCACAGAGCTAAACCTAAGTCAGAGTCAGGATTTGAATCCAGGGTCCATCTGACTTCAAAGACTGAGCTCCCAACCACTTTCCTGTACTGCCGTATGTTGGGACAGAAAAAGGTTTTTCTTTTGTTAGCCGGTACAATGTAATGCTGTACCATATTGCCTTAAGCATTTGAGAAATTCCAGTTATTTCATGACTGATACATGTTCAGTCTCCAGATAATGCAAAGGCCTGCCTGGGGAAAAAGTCTGAATTCTCAGATTTTTCTTCTAAAGTCACCTGGGTTCTCTCTTGTTTCAGAGGAGACTGTATGGGCTCGTGCCTATATACACAACACCAAATGGAAATAAGACAAGATTTCTAAGCACCCTTTGGCTAATTACCCTGGCTTATTTGATACAAGGTCATTATCAACACAGTGCCTTTTAAAGATCTGGGACTCTCTAGGCTTGTGGATGATGTCCAGCACAGGCTTCTTTTAATACCACCCACTCATAATGCAGTGCTAGGATGGGAGAAGTACGTGTGAATGTCGCGGCAGAAGTGTGAATCTGAATGCATTCCAAAGCCAAACACAAATGCTTTTGGATTATGCACAGCTTCCTTTTCTTCACGCCTTTCCTCTCATGTATTAAAGGAACTAAAAGAGAATGATAGCAAGTCCATTTATTCACACATTTATTTTCCTGAAAAACTCAAATCCCATTATTTCTCAATGACAAATCAAGAACATGACATTTTTTCTTTTTTTTTTTTTTCAATATATGAAGTTTATTGTCAAATTGGTTTCCATACAACACCCAGTGCTCATCCCAAAAGGTGCCCTCCTCAATACCCATCACCCACCCTCTCCTCCCTCCCACCCCCCCATCAACCCTCAGTTTGTTCTCAGTTTTTAACATTCTCTTATGCTTTGGCTCTCTCCCACTCTAACCTCTTTTTTTCTTTTTTTTTTCCTTCCCCTCCCCCATGGGTTCCTGTTAAGTTTCTCAGGATCCACATAAGAGTGAAACCATATGGTATCTGTCTTTCTCTGTATGGCTTATTTCACTTAGCATCACACTCTCCAGTTCCATCCACGTTGCTACAAAAGGCCATATTTCATTTTTTCTCATTGCCACGTAATATTCCATTGTGTATATAAACCACAATTTCTTTATCCATTCATCAGTTGATGGACATTTAGGCTCTTTCCATAATTTGGCTATTGTTGAGAGTGCTGCTATGAACATTGGGGTACAAGTGGCCCTATGCATCAGTACTCCTGTATCCCTTGGATAAATTCCTAGCAGTGCTATTGCTGGGTCATAGGGTAGGTCTATTTTTAATTTTCTAAGGAACCTCCACACTGCTTTCCAGAGTGGCTGCACCAATTTGCATTCCCACCAACAGTGCAAGAGGGTTCCCGTTTCTCCACATCCTCTCCAGCATCTATAGTCTCCTGATTTGTTCATTTTGGCCACTCTGACTGGCGTGAGGTGATACCTGAGTGTGGTTTTGATTTGTATTTCCCTGATAAGGAGCAACGCTGAACATCTTTTCATGTGCCTGTTGGCCATCCAGATGTCTTCTTTAGAGAAGTGTCTATTCAGAACATGACATTTTCTATGGAAGGATCCTCAGAAAGGATTCAAATCAGAAACAACATGCTATGAAGAGCATATTTAAGAGCAATACCTTGATGTGAAAGCCAGTCCAAAGCCTTGTTTGGTTGATAAAATCATACTCTGGTATTCCCCAACCAATTTCACCAACATACTCATATTTATATTTTGCCGGTAAGCATCTGTTTGAGGCAGGCCTCCATAAATATCTGAGATCTCCAGTCTTTTCTAATGCTGGGCGCTTTTCTCCTATATAGGAAGTGTGCTGATGAATTTTTGGTAGATGATCCTTTATATAATCTGGGCCTTAAAAAGACAGAAAGACTTTTTTTAAAAACTCTATACTTTATTCTAAAATGCATTTGTCATTTTAAATGGTGAACATAATAATACTAATGATTATATGATACTTATTAGGTTCTGGGTGCTATTACAAGCCTTTTAGATACATTAATCCATTAATCCTTATAATAACCAAATGAGATAGGTAGTAGTGTTTTCTCCAATTTTTAGCAAAGGTGGGGGGAATGAAGCAAAGAAAGATTGATTACTTTTCTAGAGTCACAACTAACAAGCTCTTCATTGCCAGACAGGCTGTCTCACAGTTGGGTTCTTATTTACCCCCCATCCACTGCTTTTTTTTAGAACTAATTTAATCCAGATGTATCTTTATTTTTTTATTTTTTTTTAATTTTTATTCATTTTTTAAGAGAGAGAGAAAGAAAGAGATAGAGACAGAGCATGAGCAGGGGAGGGGGAAAGAAGGAGGGAGACACAGAATCCAAAGCAGCCTCCAGGCTCTGAGCTGTCAGCACAGAGCCCCATGTGGGGCTTAAACTCACGAACCACAAGATCATAACCGGAGCCGAAGCTGGACACTTAACCAACTGTACCACCTAGATGCCCCCAATCCAGACATATCACTTGTGCCACACTTGCGGGATGTAGGCCTTCAGACATTGGGGTGTCTGATCTAAACAGATAAAATCTTGAAATGAGAATTAGGAAATTTCCCAAATGTATCAGAAGCAACTGGAAAGTAGAGAAGACTCTCAGATGAGAAGAGCAGCTTATAACGGACGATGACCAAAGGCAGAGACACTTAACAAATATTGGTATATTATTTTATTTTTAAAATGTTTATTTTTGAGAGAGACAGAGTGTGAGCAGGGGCAGGACAGAGAGAGAGGGAGACACAGAATCTGAAGCAGGCTCCAGGCTAGCAGCAAAAAGCTCGACGTGAGGCTCACACCCACGAACCGGCAAGATCATGACCTGAGCCGAAGTCAGCCACTTAACTGGATGAGCCACCCGGGTGCCCCTAAATATTGGTATTTTAAATATAAGACAGTGAACAAAAAGAAATCCATGAATTGTGGAAGTGGGTAAAATACACCAAAATATGAGAAGGTCTGGAAAGGATCACTTAAATGAACCTGGTATTGAAAGTTGAGGATGTGAAACATAAAGGGGAGCAAAGATCTATGGGAAGAATGGTACTGATTTAAAGTAGAAAGTAAGGGGCTGGCCAGGAGGAGTTTCAGAAGTCCCAGAACCCACATTGCTGCAGGATCATATGGACAAATTAGGGACACAAACAAAAAACTCCATTCCTGTTGCCAGAAGTCGACCAAAGACGTTGGAGGCAGAAGCTATGTTGTGGTTGTGATGTCAACTGGGCCCCTCTTGGCCCTGTGACTCCTCTCATTTGGCTCTTGGGTCAGGGGGCTCAGTGTTTGCAGAGTTTATGGGTGGGCCGGGGCTTTGACCAGGTACTCGGAAGGAATGGTCAATGTGCTAACAAGTCTGTGCTTAGAGAAGTCGTCTAAACTTTCCAAGGTAGTGGGAAACGTGAAACTGCTCATCAGATGCATGATTTTGGCAGATGTTTTCACAGCCTCCTAATCAACATCACTCCCCATGGTGCGCTGAGTACTCACTGTGGCTAATTTCCCTTGACAGATACATGGTGGCTTCACTTTTATTCATGTCAGGTTTTCACTCAGGTATAACTATTTTGGTAAAGAATAGAATGGCCAGAGCATAGAAAACCATTTTCTTTCTCAATGTGACAGGTGTTGTGGTCTTACCTACAAAACTCCTGTCAGAAGGAATTTGTGCAGCAGGCTCCTCTGAACAGGATGAAATACAGAAGAATGGGGGTTAGTCTTGCTGAAGCTTCTATGCACACTAAGGCCACCGTTTTCCCAAATGTGTCATCAAATGCCACTTCCTTGAGTGCACGATGAAAATATATGTGTGTGGGGTGGGGGTGCTTTATAGTCAAAGACTTTGGGGAACACCGCTTGCTACTTTTGCCTTTTAGTTGCCCACAGCACATGAAGGCTTATTAAAAGTTCTGAGAAGTCCTACGGTAACTAAACCTGTTTACACTTAGGTGACCCAGTGTTTCCCAAACTTATTTAAGCATGGGTCTCTGTCAGTGCAGAGCCCAAGGTGGGGCTTGATCTCACAAACTGTGACATCACGGCCTGAGTGAGAATCAAGAGTTGGACGCTGAACTAAGCTGTCCCTGCGATTAATTTTTAAAAAGAGCCGTTACTTGAGAGCTGAATCAAAAGCACTCGGTTTTAGATAGTGTCATGGAAGGTGCACATACTCTACAAACCAAGAATATGTTTATGTGGGGGTGGGGGGGGAGGGGCAGGGAGCTCCAATCAGGGTTCTCTGCGGCTTTAGTCAAGTCACTGGACTTTTCTCAACTCCTGTTTCCTCTTTCGTGCTTTAGAAATAGCATGATGCAATATTCACAGCACAGGAGAGTCCTGGGAAGACCCTGCCCTGGCCACCTAACTGACTCAGGTATCTGCCTTATGAGGCCGAGGCAGCTGGATGCCAGAGGCCAAGCTAGGCCCCCATTTCCAGCAGATCCCCTCTAGCCATCCCGATGTTTACCTTACCAGAAAGCAAAAGATCCACATATCACTACCTAAACAGCAACACGCAGAAATGTGCTTTCCTTAATGAGACAGTTCCACAGGTGTTTGGCTTTAAATGACACACTTTTGTTTTTCCAAACCTCTTCCTCCAGGGCCTAGCCTCTATGCTGGTTCTGATTCCCTGCTTAAGAGTAACACTTGCAACTCACATGCAACCCATTGTCTCTTTAGTTTTCCTTTAACAATTATCATCTCTGTTCAGCTATCGTTGCTACATTTCTTAGGATGTTTCTAGTTTTTTTTCATCATATGGAAGCTTTCCTCCATCTTTCATCCTCTTCCCCAAACTCCAGTGCTCATTTGCCAATAGTGACGGCAGCTCCTGGGTTAGTAAGTCTCTCACCTGCCCACCTTCTTTAAAGTTCTCTTTTGCGTCTGAAGACTTGTCTAGTGGGACAACTAGCAGCTATAGCGCTTACACAGAGCTGCCCAACTTCTGTCAGTCAGTCCTAACTCTTCCTCCCCCGTGAGAGCCACATTGTGATGGGAGATGTACTTCCATTAAAACCTGTACCAGGCTTCGGGGCTCCACGTTTCTTATTCGTCCTGCCCTGGAAAAACTGTATGCCCTTTCCCTCTCCCCTCTACATGTGCCCAACAGTACTTGCTTATTTGTACTGAAATTCTAAAGTTACAGTTAAGGATATGGTTTTGAAGCTAAACTACTGTAGGTTCAAATCCTGGCTTTGTCTGAAACTGGCCTTTTTTTTTTTCTTTTTTTTAAATTTACATCCAAGTTAGTTAGCATATAATGCAACAATGATCTCAGGAGTAGATTCCTTAGTGCCCCTTACCCATTTAGCCCATCCCCCCTCCCACACCCCCTCCAGTAACCCTCTGTTTGTCCTCATATTTAAGAGTCTCTTCTGTTTTGTCCCCCTCCCTGTTTTTATATTCTTTTTGCTTGCCTTCCGTTGTGTTCATCTGGTCTGTGTCTTAAAGTCCTCATATGAGTGAAGTCATTATGATATTTGTCTTTCTCTGGCTGGCAAATTTTGCTTAGCATAATACCCTCTAGTTCCATCCACGTAGTTGCAAATGGCAAGATTTCATTCTTTTTGATTGCTGAGTAATACTCCATTGTATATATATACCACATCTTCTTTATCCATTCATCCATCGATGGATATTTGGGCTCTTTCCATACTTTGGCTATTGTTGATAGTGCTGCTGTAAACATTGGGGTGCATGTGCCCCTTCGAAACAGCATACCTGTATCCCTTGGATAAATACCTAGTGGTACAATTGCTGGGTCATAGGGTAGTTCTATTTTTAATTTTTTGAGGAACCTCCATACTGTTTTCCAGAGTGGCTGCACCAGCTTGCATTCCCACCAGCAATGCAAAAGAGATCCTCTTTCTCCGTATCCTCGTCAACATCTGTTGTTGTCTGAGTTGTTAATGTTAGCCATTCTGACAGGTGTGAGGTGGTTTCTCATTGTGGTTTTGATTTGCATTTCCCTGATGATGAGTGACGTTGAGCATTTTTTCATGTGTCAGTTGGCCATCTGGATGTCTTCTTTGGAGAAATGTCTATTCGTGTCTTTTTAAGGCTGGCCTTTTGACCCAGGGAAAGTTATTCAGCCTCTGAGTTTTAGGCCTCTCCTCTATAAAATGAGAATATTGATGCCCTCCTATATTGTAGCCATGTTGGATGGAGAGGAGAGAATCAATTTTATTTAAAGAATTGCTTATCTGAGAATGTGGCATATAGTATATAGCTAATATTATTATTGTCTTTTGTTTTTATTTGATGTTTTCTCTTATTACATTCCTTTAAAACATATTTTAGGAGCTTTCACTGATAAATGATTTATTCCTTATTGTGATTAAGTTCCAGTTCCTTTCCTGAGAGCTCATCTAGATCAGGGGTTGGCAAACTTTTCTTATAAAGACCAAGAGAGTAAATAGTTTTGGCTTTGTGGGGAATACGGTCACTAACTACCCAGCTGTCCCACTGTAGGGCAAAAGCATCAGTAGACAATTTGTAAACAAACAAGCATGGCTGTGTTCCAATAAAACTTTATTTATGAACATTGAAATTGTAAGCTCATGTAATTCTCACATGTAACAGAATATTCTTCTTCTTTTGCTTTTTCCTACTTGAAAATCTAAAAGCCATTCTTTGTTCACCAGCCCTACAAAAACAGGTGGCAGGACAAATTTGATCCAGGAGCCAAGGTTGGCTGACCTCTGCTCTAGATGGTGGGAAGATGGTGGACACTAAGGAAGCAGATTGCCACAAAGGCTGGAAATAGCACAGATAGGCGAATCTGTGAGGTTTTCCAATAAACTTCATCTGTTTAAGCCAACGCTTGAAAAGGACCAGCTATAGCATGTGTCAGTAGAAAAAGAGAAAATTCCATCTCTGAGGCAAATGTCTCTTTCTGACCTCTCTCCTGCATTTACAGTGTTTCCTTTAATTAATCAACTCATCCATTCATTTATTCTTTCACTTATTAAGCAAGTATTTATTGATCCATATGCAAGTGAGCAAAGCAAACCCCCTGCCTTCATGGGCCTTGCATTTCCTTTGAGAGGCCAGCAATACAAGTAAACACTCATTCATTATCTTTCATTTGGCTTATCACTATAACGTCCTAACTAGTCTTAGCTCTAGTTTCTATCCTTTCCAATCCATCCTCCACACAGCTGCTTAAAGTGAACCAAAACTCAACTAAAATAAATACCTCCTCTCCTAAACAACACATGAAGTGGTTTTCTGTGGTGCTTATACTTTTTTCCATCCAGCTTTCTTAGGATTGCTGATTAGTGTCTTCATAATCTGACCTTAGCTACTTATTCTTACATGCCTTCACTTTTTTCCTTATCAAAATTCATCTTTCAAGGCATATTATAAGTGATGCTTTTCTAGAAAACACCCCTAATCCCCCCAAGTCAAAATTAGACACTCACATGCTACTTTTACAGTAGTTTCTTTTAATTTCACCTTCCTTTTTATATCATATTTATTGGATCTTCTCTATTTAAAAAATTTTTTTAATGTTTATTTACTTTTAAGACAGAGAGAGACAGAGTATGAGCAGGTGAGGGGCAGAGACAGAGGAAGACACAGAATCTGAAGCAGGTTCCAGGCTCTGAGCTGTCAGCAGAGAGCCTGACATGGGGCTTGAACCCACAAACTGTGAGATAATGACCTGAGCCAAAGTCAGATGCTTACCCAACTGAGCCACCAAGGCGCCCCTAATTTTCTCTATTTTTAAGCTCCTAGAGGGTAAAGGTTATGTCTATAAACCCTTTTCCAAAAGGTTCTTTAATTGAAATATATTTCATATATAACGTTGTGTAAATTTAAAGTGTACAACATGTTGATTTGATATATGTATTGTAATATGATTGCCATTATAGTGATAATTAGCATGTCTATCCTGTCACATAATTAAAATTTCTTTTTCAAATGTTTATTTATTTTTGAGAGAGAGAGAGAGCAAGCAGGGAGGGGCAGAGAGAGAGAGGAGAGAGAGAATCTCAAGCAGTCTCTACACTATCAGCACAGAGCCTGATGTAGGGCTCGAACTCATGAACCGTGAGATCATGACCTGAGCCGAATCAAGAGTCAGTCATTTAACCAATTAAGCCAACCAGGTGCCCACAAAATTTATTTTTAATGGTTGGAATAATTAATATTTAGTCAATTGGAAAGTTTGATAAAATAATAGAGTATCATTGTCTATATTTACTATGCTGTGCATTTTATCTCTAGGACTTAATTACTACTCTTTGGAAATTTGTACCTTTAAACATCTCTCTGCCCCACCCCCAACCTCCAGGCCCTGGTAAGCACCATTTTACTTTATGTTTTCACAAGTCTGACCTTTTTGGATTCCACATAAGTGATATCATATAGTATTTGTCTTTCTCTGTCTGACTTATTTCACTTAGCACGATGTCCTCAAGTTCCATCCATATTGTTGCAAATGGCAAGATGGCCTTCTTTCTCATAGCTGAATTATGTTCCATTGTATATATGTATTATGTCTGTAAAGTCTTAATTGCCAGCACAGTCCTCAAACATAGTTGGTCCTCAAGAAATACGTGTTGAATGCTGAAGTGAATGGTTTGTCAAATAAATGAATTTAAAAATTCCATCGTAAGGGGTGTCTGGTTGGCTCAGTGAGAAAAGTGTGTGACTCTTGATCTATGGGTCATGAGTTCAAGCCCCATGTGGGGTGTAGAGATTACTTAAAATAAATAAATGAACCTTAAAAAAATTCCATCAAAAGACAGGAGGCATATAAACTCATATTAAAGGTGAAGCAAGCACTTCTTTAAGTATCTAAAGAGCAACTTACTTTCTAGAACTGCCTCAAATCCTCCTATTTTGGATTTTATGATATGACACTTAAGAGTAAGGTCAGAGTAAGAATGGCTTTTCACAACATTTATTTTTAGTAGTTAGAGGCAGAGAGAAGGATGAGAGCTCATAGTAATATGACTTCATTCTATAATATTGCCTCATGAGGCCAATTCTCCACTTCCAGTGACCAAGATGAAGCATTCTAGGGAAATAAATTGAAAGGAATCAAGTGGTTCATGGAAATGAGTGTTTTAATAAGTATGTTTGGAAACTGTTGACAATATGGGCATAAATTTGCCATTACAGATGCGCTATGCAGAAAAGCTGGGCTTATTGGAGACTCAAGGCAAGGCAGAGGTCAGAGGAGACAGTGGGACTGTGAAACTATGAAATGAACTCTTCTGGACACATCTGACATATGCATGTAGGGGCAAAGAGACAGGAGACAATGCTAGAAATCACTTTGTGCCACTGTTAATGTGAATAGGACTCTCCAGTTCCAACAATTACCAAGAATGGATCCATGGACTGGAAAAATTTTAAGTGCTTTATCTCAATCCCATTGGTGCAATTATGCATTGGGTCTAACCATTAAATGGACTGAAAAGATCAAGTTTGTCAGATTTCTGAAAGAGCCAAATAAACATCAGACAGAAACATCCTTGCTACATACATTTGTTCTTCACTCAAACAATAAACCTCCTGCAGATAATCTGAAAACATTAAGGACAGCCTCCAATAAACTCAAACTGCCTCCAATAAATCCATGGGATTATTATGTCAGTAAGGAAACTTATATGATAATTACATATAAAATTATAAATTGGAATTTAGGGTTATGACAAATTAGAGATTTCACCGGATACTTAATGCACAGTTCAACCAATGGTTGAACTAATATTGATGGCACTCTACTGAGTGCCCGGAGCTGGGTCAGAGTAAAGAAAGATTAATAAGACATGACCTCTGTTTTTCTGGTTTTTCATATGCCGTAGACTGAATGACTGTGTACCCCTCCAAATTCATGTTATCTCCCAAGACCCAATGCGATGAGTTTCCTTCCCATAGGAAGTTGGGCCTATGGGAGGTGATTAGGTCATGAGGGTGGAGCTCTCATGAGTGGATTTGGTACCTCATAAGAGACCCCAGAGAGCTCTCTCGCCCCTTCTGCCCTTTGAGGTTACAGCAAAAAACACGGCCATCTATGGACCAGGAAGTGGGCGCTCACCAGACACTCAATCTACTCTCACCAGGTGCCTTGATCTTGGACTTCCCAGCCTCCAGAGCTGGGAGACAGAAATTTCTGTTGTTAATAAGTCACCCAAGGCTACGATATTCTATTATTGTAGCTCCAAATGCACTGACACCATACAATCTAAAGAAGACCATGCTCATCTCCTCCAGGAAACATTGTCTGCTCTCATGACAGACACTGTTATTCACTGAAACTTTAAAATGCAGTTTGATCTACGTTTCATGTGCCTGCTTAGGTTTCCTACTTTTTTCATGAATTGTGTCTTGTTTCTCTGCTTGTCAAGCCAGCCCGTGTTAGTTCCTTTTAAAGACCTGAACTGCCTTTTGTTCGCTTTGTAACTTCCACAGCATTCTGGGCAGTGCAATACACAATGCAAACACGGTGTAATTTTTATTGGAAGGATGACTACTTTACCATTAAAGTTGCTGTTATAATCCAAACTTATAAAATTCCACATTCTTCCCAGTGACTGCAGAAAGATGGCAGGATCGAAAGTTTTTCAAACATCTGTGGACTTTTACTTGGAAAATAGAACTGATAGACTCATTCTGACAAAACTTTGCAGCCAGGTGATTCTCCACAATATAAGTAGATAATAATAAATAGGTTTCGTTGTTTTGTTTTATTTATTTCGAGAGATTGTGTGCAATCGAGCAGGGAAGGAGAGAGACAGAGAGAGGGAGAGAATCCCAAGCAGGCTCCATGGTGTCAGCATAGAGCCCATTGTGGGACTCAACCTCATGAATCTTGAGATCATGACCTGAGCTGAAATCAAGAGTCGGACATTTAACCAACTGAGCCACCGAGGTGTCCCTGTTTTGGTTTTTATCTTGGGAACTTTTGTAGTATACACATGCATAAAATAGTCAACTGTATTATAAGGAACTTTTACCGTTCGTGGAAACAGGCTCTCGATGTCCGTCTGAAGAAGAATATTTAAAATATTTACATATGTAGTACTAATAAAAACTCATTAGGGTACTGTAAATAACAGGAAGTCCTTGGCAAATGGATTAAATAAGAAGGAAAATTATTATGTCATATAATAAGGTCTTCTGTGATATGAGGATTCTATGGTTGCTTAATCCAGTAGTTCTGTGATGTCTTCAGAAATGCAGGTTCTTTCCATGTGTGCGTTCTGCATCCTCAGTGTACCAGGTTGCCTTCAGGCAAGCTCCCCTTGAGGTTCCAGCGAGGCTATCAGTTCCAGGTATCATATGCAGATACCATAATGCCCATGAGGGGGGGTATGTGTTTCATCAGTGGAGAAGCCTTTCCTAGAAAACCCCAGATGAATTGCTTTCTCATTTCATTGGCCAGGATTGAGTCATTCATCTCTTCTCAAAACCAAGCACTGGCAAGAGGATTGAGATTTCAGTGACTAGCTTAGATGAGTCAGGGTTTAACCCTGAGTCATGGGAGGCGACTATAGACACCCAAACAAAATGGAGTCTTTCTAGAAAGGAAGAGGGTATACTGACCTCTGCGTTATCTGCTACAAAGCATACAGGGAAATGTCCCTCAGAGGAAAAAAAAAAAAAAAAAGAAAAGAAAGAAAAGAAATCCACTCATACAACACACACATTTATGTAATGTAACTATTCACTGCTTTGCAATCAACTTTTAAGACACCGTCAATCATTTACAGTTTACCCTCCTTTGGTTCTTGGTCATGTGATAAATTATAATCTGTTTCAGTGTTTATGCTCTCATACTTGAAGATATAGCTTTACACTGAAATGATACAAAGAAATGGAGGCAAGCCATAGGCTCCATCAAAACTATTCTTCTTTTTTTTAAATTTAAAATTATTATTTTATTATTTTATTTTTTTTAAGAGAGAGACAGCTGGGGAGGGGCAGAGGGTGAGGGAGAGAGAGAGTATCCTAAGCAGGCTCTGCACCCAGTGCAGACCCTGACACGGGGCTCGATCCCACAACCATGGGATCGTGACCTGAGCTGAAATCAAGAATTGGACCCTTAACTGACTGAGTCACCCAGGTGCCCCAGAACTCATTTTCCTAAAATGTGAGGGAGAGAGAGCAGTTGTTAACTTCTATTTAAATCCTTTGAGAGAGAGCAGAGGTTTGCAAAGTTTTCCATAAAAAAAAAAAAAGAGTAAACATTTCAACTTTTCAAGAGAAGTAAACTTCTCAACCCTGCCACTGCGGCGCAAAAGCAGCCATGGGCAATAAGTAAACTATTGTGTGCCTACATTCCAATAAAACTTTATTTATAGATCCTGGGATTAGAATTCTAATAATCTCATGTGTCACAAAATATTCTTTTAATTTTTTCCAACCATGGAACATAGTACAAAACCAGGTATCAAACTAGATTTGGTCCACAGGCTATAGTTTACTAATCCCTGGTCTAGAGCGCTTCTCATGTTTGCCTTTTATCTTACACACCTGCCATTCATATTTAGAGAGGAAGTTTCTGTGTTGATTACTTCACAGCAAAAGTAAGTACTTAAAAAAAAAAAAAACATTTCCTTTAAATGCACTCTCTTGAATGAAAGAGTTCACTTTTTATTTGTACAATTGATTCCAATAGAGTACGTGGCTTTTTTGTATTTTGCTGATGTTAATTTGGTCTCATTTCACTTCTCACTTTGTGGTCATTGATTTTGTTATTATTAGTATTGCACATGTGACCCAGGGAGGAGATGCAAATATGGTTAACCTGCCAGTGCAAATAAAAAATAGAAGAATGGGGTGGGATACTAAATTATACAGATAGATTGGAAATAACAACATTAGGTAAGAATTACACTGGTTTTACCCCACTGGAAAGAGCTGAGAGGGTATGCATTGCTCCATTAGGGGTGTGAGTAATGATGGTAATTACCACCTAATCTAAAGAGAAGAGCGTAACTCACACTGGACTGGGTAGAAACAGCTACTCGAGCTATGGTGCTAAGAATTGTAAAATGTACCATTGACTCTTAAAATGTACCAGGTATGCTTCCAAAGAGAAAAGGGAAGAAATTTACTACTTCACATGTAGACATCTATAGTGAGGCACATCACAATTACAGACACGTTAAAATGTAATTTATTAAAATAACACTTCTTCGCCTAGATGATATATGGCAATTTCCTTCTCTATTCCCTGGACAAACAGTATACCAGGAAAGGATCGTCTATTTCTAGATGGCAGAAAGTGATTTCAATTTAGACCTAGGCAATTTAGACTAGTAAGTGGTATTTCTCACCTTGTAAATTATTTAATAAACAAGTAGAGGGGTGCCTGGTTGGCTCAGTCGGTAGAGCATATGACTCTGGATCTCGGGGTCATGAGTTCGAGTCCCACATTTGAGTGCAGAGATTACTTCAAAAAAAAAAAAAACCAAGTAGAAATAGCTAAAAGTATGCTGTAAGAAAAACGTTGAGCCTGCTATTTGGATTATTGAGAAATACTTAATTGTAAAAAGCAAGAAAATGGTAATCAATAGCTAGGCACTCTTTACATTCGTTGTATCTTTTCTGTTATACCTTTAACCCTTTCTACTTGGATGGCTGGGGGACTCCTGCTCCCAGATAGTTAAAAGGATTGAAATAAAATGACTGTTTATTTATTCCTAGAATAGATTTCACTGGGCTGCAATGCTTCGCTTTTAAAATGGATTTGAGAACAGGTGCAATATTGGACTCACAAAGCCACATGATAGCAGACATTTATAAATTATAAATTAATTTAAATTTCCTTATCACTCCATATTCAAATGTCCTTTGGGATATGTTATTCCATCCCTGTGAGCAAACATTTTCCTCTAGAATATACTTGGTATAACAGAAAGAGCATTTGAACAGGGAGAATGGTAACTGGGATTTTGGCTTTAGCCTTGCTGCCGTTAGTTGAGTGAACTTGGGAAAGCCATTTTGTCTTCCTTGGTTAACCTCAATTTTTCTTTTTTTTCAACAACTCTATTGAAGTATAACTGAAATACAAGAAACTGCATATACTTAAAGTGTATACAACTTGTTAAGCTTTATGTATATGTACACATGTAACAAGTTTGCCAGATAAATACAGGATACCCAGTTAAATTTGTATCTCAGGTAGGCAATGAATAATTTTTTTTAGTAAAAGTATGCTCCAAATATTGTGTGGTACGTATACTAAAAAAAAAATTCTTTATCTGATATTAAATTTAATTGAGCATCCTATATTTTTACTTGCTAAATCGGGCAACCCTAGTCATGAAATATCACCACAATCAAAATAAAGAACATATCCATCACCCCCAAAATTTCATCATGCCCCTTTGCAAATCCTTTTTCTCATTCCCTGCCTTTTCCTATACCTAGGCAACCAATTATCTGCTTTCTGTTCCTATACTTAATTGGCATTTTTTACAATTGTATATAAATGGCATTATACAGTATATACTCTCTTTGGTCTGGCTTCTTACACAAACATAATTATTTTGAGGTCATCTTTTTAATGACATGTACCAATAGTTTATTCCTTTTTATTGCCAAGCGGTATCTTATTATATGGCAGACAACAGTTTATCCATTCACCTGTTGATGGGACTTTAGGGTTGTTTTCAGTGTGTAACTGTTACAAATAAAGCTGCTATGAACATTTGCATACAGATCTTTTTATGGAAATGTGCTTTCATTCTTTTAGGTAAATACCTAGCAGTGGAAATGCCAGACCATATGGTGGGTGACTAACTTTTTAAGAAACTGCTAACTTGTTTTCCAAAGTGGTCGTATCAATTTAATTTCTGCCCACGTGGTATGAGAGTTCTACCTTCTCCACATCCATGCAAATACGTGGTAGAGTTGGTCTTAATTTTTACCATTCTAATAGGTGTGCAGTGGTGTCTCATTGTGGTTTTATCTTGCATTTCTCTAACGATCGATAACGTTCAGCATCTTGTGCTTATTGGCCGTCTGTTTATCTTCTTGGATGAACTATCCAAATCTTCTGCCCATTTTTTAATTGCATTGTTTTCTTATTGAAAGTTTTGAGAGTTATTTACATATTCTGAATATAAGTCTTTTATCAGTATGTATTTTGTAAATATTTTCTTCTAGTCTGTTCTTCTATTTCCATCCTCTTAACAGTGTTGTATGGAGAGTAATTTTGATACAGATCATTTTATAAATATTCTTTTTTAAGGTTATTTACTTATTTGTTTAGAGAGAGAGAGAGAGAATGAGAGAGGGGCAGAGAGAGAGGGAGAGAGAGAATTTCAAGCAGGCTCTGCATTCTCATCGCAGAGCCTGATGGGGGCTCTAACTCATGAACCATGAGGTTATGACCTGAGCTGAAACCAAGACTCAACACAACTGACTGAGCCACCCAGGCATCCATATAAATGTTCTTTTAAGGATCATATTTTAGATGTTGAATCTAAAAAATTTGTCCAACCCAAGGTCACAAAGATTGTCGCCTCCGTTTTCTTTTAGATGTTGTGTAGTTTTAGGTTTTTCATTCAGGTCTATGATCCATTTCAAGTCAATTTTTTTATATGATGAGAGATATGGTTTGGAAAGTTCAAATTTTTTTGTGTGTATGTATATTTAATTGTTCTAGCACCATGTTTATAAGACTGTCCTTTTGCCACTGAATTGCATTTGCTCATTTTTTAGTAATATATATTTCACTAACTTATTTTAGTTATATATATAGTTATATATATATATATATATATATATATATATAACTATATACATCACCAAATAATTGTATACACACACACACACACACACACACACACACACACACACACACAAACATATACACACACAGTGGTATTTTCTTGGGTCCTTGTATAAAATGCATTTCTTACCGCAGGCTGCAGTTAGAATCTAAGTTTGAAAGCCACTGATATAATGCTCCCTTGAATTACTTTTTTCTCTATCCTACTTTATTTCTCCCCTCTGAGTTTATATCACTCTCCCTGTGTAATTTGCACCCTGCACTTTCATTCGATATTTCTTGTAATTTGCTGGTGGTTTACGGCAAGACATTTCCTTTGTCATTTGTTTTGCCTCATTGGGAGGCATCATGATGTGGAGAAAAGAGAAGGGACCATACTTTATCTGAATTCTATTTCATAATAGGCTTGTGGCCTTCTTCAAAATATTTACTGTTTCTCTGGATGAGTTTCTTTATCTGAAAAATGATACCACATCTAACAACCTCATACAGTTGTTGTAAGAATCGAGAGATATGGTATGTATCATACATATACCATGCCTGGATGTATAACTGTCACATAACAGATGCCAGATGATAGATAGCTATTATCTTATTATGTACCTTCTGACCATTTCTGGTATTCCCCTCACCTTCTGCCAGGCCCGTTCCTTCTTCTGTGCTAATTCTATTGTAGCCTATACAAGATTAGGCCTGAGATGATTAAATGCAACACCCTCAGCTACTGTAGTGAGAAATGTTTAATGATATTACACAGGAAGTATCATGGTGCCAAACAGATGGAGATCAGATTTAATTTTAATCTAAAAAAGAAAAATTCTTCTCCCCCAAAAGAGACCTTAAAAATCTCCCTTCCATTGTCAAGGCAAACAGAAAAATACCCCTCTCTGAACAGAACACAGCCGCTTGAAATGCAAACCATTCAGCTAAAAGCACCAAGGCTGTAGATTCCCCAGAACCTAAAAGCCAAAAATTAGAATGCTCTGTGATTGCCAACAGGGGCAAGACTATTCTAACTTATACCAGAGAAGAAACTGTCCGGCACTGAAAAGGTATTCAGACTGAACCACTGTCTACTTAAGAGTTATTATCTGTTAAGTCCATTGCAAAGAGGAATGGGAGACTATATTTGTGTTTTCTTCATTAAAAATTAAAAATAAGCAAGGAGCCACTCTATGAATTCCTATATTCCTAGCCTAGCCTGATTATAAATAACTGAAATTCTGGCAGCTAGATTGCTGCATCTAATTTTGCACTGTATCACAGTTTTCATAAATTTACTCATTTTCACTTACACATGGTAAGCTTCTAGCTATTCTTCACCATAACTAATTTGTTATTCATCCTAATGATAACAGTGACCTGGTATAGAGGCTGCAGGTCAAGAGTGTTTCATTGACACCTCGTTCCAGAAATTTAGTTAAAAACACATCAACAGGCGTGGTATTTGGATATGTGGATGTTCTACAAAAATTTTAATCTGACCTTCAACAGGTCTAGAACTTTCCAGTATGGTAGCCATGGCCATAAATGTCTAGGAAGCACTTAAGTTCCTAGTTCAAATTGAAATGTGCTGTAAGTTGAAAGCGCATATCATATTTCCAAGACTTAGTACAAAAGAAAGAAGGTGAAACATTTCATTATTACCTTTTAATATGAATTTCATATTGAAATGATAAGAATTTGGATCTATTGGATTAAATAAAACATATTACTAAAACTATCTCACCTATTTACATTTTCAAAATGTGGTTACTAGGGGGGTGCCTGGGTGACTTAGTCGGTTAAACCTCCAACTTCAGCTCAGGTCATGATCTCACAGTTAGTGAGTCCGAGCCCCACGTCGGGCTCTGTGCTGACAGCTCAGAGCCTGAAGCCTGCTTTGGATTCTGTGTCTCCTTCTCTCTCTGTCCCTCCCCAGCTCATGCTCTGTCTGTCTGTCTGCCTCTTAAAAATAGATAAACATTTAAAAAAAAGTTAAAAAAAAAATAAAACGTGGCTACCAGGAAACTTTGCGTTACATGGTGTACATTATACTCCTATCGAACAGCACTTGTCTCGAGTTTGTAAACTTGTGAAATTCTATGATACTTAAGCTGGGGGATAATTATGAATGTGGTTATTAAGATCAGGAATACCTGTTGCAATGTTTGTCAGAGAGGGTGAGGTCCTTGTGCACATAACTCACTGAAGAGTCAGACAGAAGCAGTCTAGAAGGGTCTATTCAGAAGACCAAAATGAAACCAATTTGAGCAACCATGTTTATGCAGGGGAAAAGTTAGTGGCTTTAATGTGTGGATAAGTGACCACACCCTGTCAATGCAATGCAATGTTCAACTTGTTACTCATCCCTGAAACCTGCCTCCCAGGTTTCTATAGCTAATTGCTCACAGTTGGATCCCTTTTAAGGTGAGATTACACTCCCTACAGGATATGTTGCACAGGCTGACATCTTGAGAGTTTCTAAGTTTTCACTCCACATAGCACTCACTTTAGGTCATGTTATGGCTTTGAATAAAACACTGCGTATGAAAGATGATTGCAGGCAATACTAAATGGTGACAAATAGAAATTCCCCGGATCTATACTAGTTCTAATCAAATAGATTCAAGAGAACTTTAAGGACAGATTTTTAAGTCAGAGAAATCACAGACTAATAATAACCTAAGGATGAGGTACAAATAAAAATTATGTTGGGGTGCTTGGGTGGTTCAGTCAGTTAAGTGTCTAACTCTTGGTTTCAGCTCAGGTCATGATCTCACGGTCCATGAGATTGAGCCCTGCATCAGACTTTGTGCTGACAGTGTGGAGCCTGCTTGGGATTCTCTCTCTCTCTCAATATGCACCTCCCCACCTTCAAAATAAATGAATAAACTTAAAAAAAATACATCAAGCATAAATAGGTCAACTTCACTGAAGCATAGAAAGGAGAACAAGGAGGGTCAGGCAATTACAATTTAATGCCATCGAGGCAATGTTTCACATTGTTTTCCCTAGCATGTCAGTGTTCTTTTAGTATATTTTTGTGAAAGTGTTGATGCTGGCAGTATTTTCTCCTAATATCTATTAAAAAATACTAAAGAATATACAGATTATTTAATAATGTCGTTGTCAGTAAATTTTTTAAAATGCTGTTACTTGAGGTTTTCAGGACAGTACATGTGAGATTACCTAATGCACAGCTAACCGATAGTCCATACACAAACATGCCTGCTGTGACTCAATTTTTTTATCTGTAAAATGGGGATAAAAATATCTATGTGACAAATTTTTGCGAGAAATACATAAGATAAATCATGTAAAGAATTTAGAACAGTGCCTAGCATATCCTAATTAGTCAATAAATGTTAGATGATGATGATGACAATGATGAAGAAGAAGTGATATGTACCTTTATTTAATGATCACTGGTCTATGTTCATTTTCATGTTATAATTTTAACACATAATTATGAAATGGGTCAAATGTTGACTTTTTACAGAAAATAATATAGTAAGAAAGCATACTTAATTATCCGCTTTAACTCAATAGTACACTTTATTTTCTTAACTCCATTAACTCCATTATTAAATTCTTTCAACACATTATAATTGAAAAAATATTGCTGTGGTTACATAGCTAGGACTCAAGAAACATTCATTAAATCCATGAATGAAGTTAATGTGGGCAATGTTGCACTAGACATTTGGTCATTCAGTATTTTCTTTCTGCTCTGAGTCTGTAGCAGTGGTTTACCAGTAAATGTTTCAACAACTGACTCTCAGAGGAAAAAGTTATGATTTTAGCATTTACATTTACCAATTTCTCTCGTGTAAATATTCCCACCATGGCCAATTTAAAACTACCAATGTGATGTCATTGGGTACAGTGTTGGAAAGAGCATAGCATCGCCTGAGAACTTATTAAAAATGCAAAATCTCGGGCCCTACCTCATATCTCCTGAAACAGAAACCCTCAAGGTGGGGCCTAACAACCTGTGTCTGAACAATTCTTCCAAGTGATTTTCATGCATATTGAAGTTTGAGAACCACTCACTACCTTATCCCACTGCTGTTGTTTCTGAAGGAGCAACAGTGCTAAGTAGCTTCTAACATATATTAATTAATGTGCTAACTAATGACTAACAATGTTGATGTTTTGATTCTTAAAAGCATCTAATTATGGCCTCTGAAATGGTAACTCATATATTCCTGGAATCTTTATACCAAGCTGCTACTCTTATGGGAAGGTAGAAAGGTAATTTCATCTTCAAATATCTCCATGTTTCAGCTGCTATTCAAAGGCTCTGAGAATGGGTCATTAAGTGCTACTGGTTGTGATTTCTGGTGGCTTCGCGGGTAGAGACCATGGGCAAAATTCCTCTGCTAAAATAAATAGATGTCGTGTTGCATTAGTGGATATATTAATCAACTTGGGTTGCCAGTTGGTTTTGGAAATCACATTAATACAGCCCTAAACCTAGTTATTGCATTCACAGTTTTGGCAGAGAGGTACATGTTTCCCGCATGTTCTGGGGGGCTTTGGATTGGCGCGGCCTCTAGAGGTCAGCAGGTACAACCTTGTACCCTAGGTAAGGTTACCTCCTGAGGCTGGTGTTCATCCAACAGCCAAAATATTTCCAGCCACAGAACATGTTCTATTTTTGGACAGCTCTAATTATTCTTCCATATATTGAACTGAAATCTGCCTTCCTGTAATAGTCATCTAAATTCTGAATCTTATTTAATAATCTCTCTCTCTCACTGGGCAGCCTGTCAGATATAAGAAAGGCTCACAACTAGCTTCTTTTACAAATCAGGCTTCCCTACTTCTTTTGGGTGTTCTTTGTGTGATATGATTTTTAAACTCTTCACCATCCTGCCTCATGATGCTCTTCAGTATATTAATATCTTCCTTAAAATGTGGCACTCATAACCAGAGATAATGCTACCATGTGGTCCAATCAGGGCAGAGTCTGCTTGCTTGTTGAACACAGAACTCTGTGATTGTGTCAGCTTTATCAGCCACCATGCTCACTTGAGTTAGTTAACTTGAGTTGGGCTCATCTTGAATTCACTGTCAGCCACAACCTCCACACCAAGCAATTATGCAATGTGTTACCTATTCTTGACTTGTATTGTTGATTTTTAACCCTAAGTGCAAGGTTCATATTTATTCCTGTTAAATTATAATCCTGTTGGTGTCAGCTCCTAATTCTAAAATACTATCTTTTACAACCCAAATTGGCATCCAATTTTACTCTCTCTCTTCCTTTTTCTCTGTCTCCCAGGTTTATGCCTTCTGTGAACCTAAGAGCACGCCCTCTTTCCATTCAAATCCCTGAGAAAACTGTTGAGCAAAACAGAGCTACCTCCCGCTCTCCTCCCTCAATCAATTATTAAACATCAAAACTTGGAACTGGAATACACTGTCCAGGGGAAGTACCAGTTCAATATTGACTCTCATTTGCCAATTGTATTTCAGTCAGCCTTTCTGCCAAAGTAACTTAAAAAACGAAAATACCACCATTGTTGTGAATAATTCCCAGGGAACACTTAAGATGCTTTAAAAATTTGATATATATCCCCATTCTTCAATGTGTGCAGAAGGTGACCGTTTAAGAACAATATAGAATAATTAAAAGCTCTAATCATAATCCTGTATTAGTTGAAGTACTTAGAGAGCATTGATACTATACTGAAAACATTACTACGAATTTATTTTTTTGTAATTTTCTTTGAATTGCTTTTATGTTTATGGAAAACTATTCCTCCAGTGGCTCCTTAAATCTATAAAAATCAAAAATAATGATAAAGAAAGATTTTTTAAATCTATTTAGCACAGAATATCAACACTTAGAGTTTACAGGCTATGTGAAGAAACATATTCCTAAACTCTATTTATAAGCTACACGATTATGTAAGATGTGGAGGTGAAAGCGAATAACGTCAAATCACAAACGCCAAAATTCCATTCAAGGGGTGGTCTCTGAGATGATATCTGATCTGGCACCTTTAGACTACCCAGAGAGGAACGATTCGAAAATATGGTTCCATTGACACCAGTCAGGAGGAGGGGGTGGAGACTTTTTCTTTTTTAACATGAATAACCCTGGCTAACCTAACGTCTCAGAATTTTGAAATAACTTTTGAAGTAATGCTGATACACCACGGCACTAAATATTTTTGTTCATTTTGAATCTCCCCCTCAAAAGCGGCCTTGTGTACTGTTGCATCACTGCTTACAGGAAAGCAAATTACTTTGCACATTTAAATGAATGGTCAATGGTGCCAAGGCTACAGTTACTGAGTGATCACAGCTTCCTCACAGTAACTAAAATATCCTATTTACATGTTTTTGAAATGAGAGATATAAGGCAATTGGAACCCTTGCACGCAGGTGGGGGGGGGGATGTAAAATGGTGTAGCTGCTGGAGAAAATAATGTGATGATTACTCGAAAAACTAAACATAGAATTACAATATGACGGAACAACTCCACCTCTGGCTATGTACCCGAAAGAAGTGAAAGCAGGGACTGGAACAGGTATTTGTACACCCATGTTCATAGCCACATTATTCACAGTAGCCAAAAGGTAAATCAACCCAAGCATCCATGGATGGATGGATGGACGGATGGATAAAAAGTGTGGTATATACATATATGTTAGTCTGCGGGGCTGTCATAACAAAACACTACGGACCTAACAAACCAATGGCTTAAACAAAATTTATTTTCTCACAGTTCTGGAGGGTGGAAGACCAAAACCAAAGTGCCTTTAGGGTTAGTTTCTGGTGAGACCTCTCCCGTTGGTTTGTAGATGGCTCCCTTCTCTCTGTGTTCTCCTATGAACTCAACAATCATAGAAAAGGCACTCTGATGTCCCTTAGAATGGCAGTTCTAGGGGATTAGAGCCCCACCCTATGACCTTATTTATCTCCATAAAGAAACTGACTCCAAATGAGGTCACACTAGGGACTGGAGCTTCAACATATAGGTTTGGAGTGGGGTGGGAGTGGGGGGACAATTCAGTCCATAATAACATACAATGTAATAGTATTCAGGCTTAAAAAGGAAGGATATTGTGACACAAGCTACAACATGGAATAACCTTGAGGACGTTATACCAAGTGGAATAAACCGGTCACAAAAAGACAAGTGTTGTATGATTCCACTTATGAGATTATTAAAATAGCCTAATTCATTGAGACAGAAAGTAAAGTGGTGGCTGTGAGGGACTGGAGAGGGGGAAATGGAGAGTTAAGTGTTTAATGGGTAAAGAATTTCAATTTTGCAAGATGAAAAACTTGCAAAGATGGATAATGGTGATGGCTGCACAACAGTGTAAATGTACTTAATAGTACAGAATTGTACGTTTTTTAGTATTTTCCATTTTATGTTTCAAAGTTTTAAATCTACCATTTATATATGTTTGTTTTACCATAATTTTTAAGAAACGGGGAAAGCACTCTTGGATTAAACCATTCATATTTAGTATGTGACCCCAAGTGGCCCTCACTCTCGGTGGACCTGTCCTGAAACACATTTAAACACACACACACACACACACACACACACACACACACTTACTACGGTGCTGTGATGTGCCATCAGCCTATCAGCAAATAGTCTCAATTCTTTGTTTTATGTTTTTTACTATATTATCTTTTCAAATGTATAAGATGGGTATTTCATCATCTACATCTACCTTTCCATAGAATCTCGTAAATTTTTATATGAATTACAACTTATTTTTTTTTCATGTATTGTCATCATAGTGATGGTAATAAACTTGTATATTTACTGAATTACGGGAAAATCAGTTTGGGGACTTCCAGCCCTACAAGAATATAAATAATTTAACAATATTGTTAGATGTTAGTTGAGTATAAACTAGCAGAATTGGGAAGTCCCAGATTTGTTTTGCCTTTGGTCTCTTTTTCCCTTCCTCAACCAATATCTAAATGCAGGGAATGCCTGGGTCCTGGCACGCAATAAATATCTGTGGAAGAAATGAATAAATATGAGATATGCGTGTTATACAAAGATTCCCTTGTTGAAGAAAGGGAAAAATCCAATGCCTCATGTAAAACAGCTGGGTGTGAATGTCTAAGTTGAGTGTGAATACTATTTTGAAATAGTATTGCAATGTTGCAGGAATAAATCCGCTTTTAAAATACAGCTAATAGTTTTTCATTTATTAAGAATTTTTTTCCAAGGGCACCTGTGTGGCATAGTTGAGTTGGCTAAGTGTCCTGAATCTTAATTTCTGCTCAGGTCATGATCTCACAGTTTGTGAGTTTGAGCACAAATGTCGGGTTCTGCGATGACAGTGTGGAGCCTGCTTGGGATTCTCTCTCTCTCTCTCTCTCTCTCTCTCTCTCTCTCTCTCTGTCGCTCTGCTCCTTCCCTGCCCATGTTCTCTCTCTCAAAAATAAATAAATAAAATTTTTTAAAAATTTTAAGAATTTTTTTTTTAAGTATGGCAAAGCATTTAGAAATGAAAATTTTCAGTATCACTTAGTTGCTTTTGTAAAGCGAAAGCCAGAAACTCCAGTTGTGGCTTCTGGGTATCTATCTTAATGCCTTTGCAAATATTGTGATTCAAAATTTTCAAGTTTTGCTAGACCCAAAGGAATGAGAAACAGTCTATCCTATTAGAAGAGAGCTGGAACAAAGAAATTCAGGTCTTTGTAATGCTTTGCGCATTGTAATTTCTATATATATGCAAATAACATATATTAAAATGCTGACCAAAGATAAACACCTGGAACTGTGTGCAATTATACTGATTAATGCTTACAGCCATTAAAAAGTTAAGTGTTTACTAAATGTGCAATGTTATGTTGATAAATGAGGAGGAGGCAAAATGATAAGGGTTGGTCTGGCTCTCCATGGTCTTATAATCTGGCCAAGAATATAGTCTTACACACTGAACAATTAGGCCAAAGTTGGGTGATGCTGCCTTTTGTTGAAAAAGAAATTCAGAGAAGGTATGATCATTGAGAGGTAGTCATGGAAAATGTGGCTTTTGAGCAAGACGTGGATAGATTAATGAAGTCAACACACAAATTTGAAACAATTTGTAATTTAAAAAAATGTAAGCATACAGTCAAATACGTATGAAATCCGAGGATGGGAATCTGTTAAGGTTTTCTGCTATGTCAAAGAAATGGAATGTAAAGCAGATTTCCAACATCATTGCCAATCTCCATTAATCAGATCATTATGACATGAATAGGTTCATATAAAAAGCCTCATAGTTTTCTTCAAACACTGGCTACTTCTTACAGCAGATGAAACAATTAAAGCAATAAATATGGGCCAATTAGCAGGACTCTCTTTAGCCCAGTTCTGATTGCAGTGTTCACAAATCAGAGAATAACATTACCTTTACTCCATCAGGTGGTACTTTTTCATGTTATTATTGTGTAAAATGCAACAATTTAAAAATTATAGATACTCCCCCCCCCCCCGCCCCCGCCAGTTTCCAATCTTCTAGTTAACAAAAAAGAGGAGGGAATTAATTCTTTTTTTTTTTCTTTTAATTTCTTTTCCTCCTCTCTTAGGGAGGCTTTCCCGATTGTCATCTTAGTTGTATCTTCCTATCTTGTCTTTAGTAACCCCTTGTGGTTGTAGCCTGGCTATGCCATGCCCATTTGTCAGTTAAAAAGGCTAAAGTGGAAAGTCCTGTTGTGCTCTCAATTTCTCATTTTTTTACAACAGCCTGACCCCCCACAAGGAGACACTGGGTGAGCAGCAGCTGGGTCCCTAGAAGAAGGAGGAGTTTAAATACATTCCCTTTGAACTTGTGTGGTTCCCTGCCATTGCTTCCCACAATGCACCTGCAATATCTTTATGCTTCCATTTCTGCTAAAAAGCAAATCTCTGTCTCCTCCAAAAGAGCATGAACATAACTAACCACCACACTGGAGAGCTCTGTAGGGAGTTAAAGGGAGGAGGGGGCTGGGCCAATAGAGTATAGATCAGAGGGAGCAGGTGGAAGCTTGGTCTGAAATCTGTTCCTGGATGTTGCTCTCAGCAGTGCTCTATAAGTGAACAAATCATGTAAGTCATTGAGAAAGTAGTGTTAGAAAAATTTTGGATGAGAGAAAGAAGGTACTGTGGAGGACTCCTCTCCTTTCCACCCACATCTACTCTAGGCAAAGAACTCAAAGAGTGAACAACAATGTGTTTGCTCTGCATTGTCTGCTTATGCTGAGATAATTAATGACCCAGTCTAGGGATAAACCAGTATCTAAAATGACTCTCTGGGTAGAACAGTTGGTCAAACCTGTAAGTTAGTGGCTATGAATAGTGTGATAAAAAAAAAAGAAAAGAAAAGAAAAGAAACCTAGACTGCATACTTCTCAAGGATTTGTGAATCAGCTCATGCACCCCTTCCTTCTACAGATTTTTTGAGAAGGTGGTCTTCCAGGCTGCCCCTGGTGCGAAGACTTTGTTGTCTCCCTATCCTTTGAAGCTGGAACCAGAAAAAAAGGTGAGTCCCAGAAGTCCTGGTTCCCCACCTGGAGCTGCCCAAAATGGCAGTGTCACAAGAAAGACTGTGATATACCCATCATGGATAGTCCATCCACTACCACCAGCTCAGGAGAGTAATTCAGACAGACTGTCTAGACTATCTAGTGGTAGTGTGGTCACCACTGGACATCTACATAGTGGTATCTGTGAAACAGCCTGAACCTTCTCATCTTATTCTGATTGCAAGGGAGGAAGTTAGTAATGGCCTGTATATGAGGGAACTCTTGCTTAGTACCCTGACGTCGAACACTTCCCTTACTTGCATTGTGCAGAATTCAAATAATGAGTTCTATCTGAAGTTGAAGTAGGTGTGTCGCAGTCGGGGAAGTTGGCCAGAGTTTTAGCACTGAAAATTCAGTGTTCTTGGAAAACCCTCCCTTGGGGGTAAATTAGGACAATTGGTCATCCTAGGATAGAATGCTGATGTGGCCGGAAGAAGATGGTCTCCATCCGGACAACAGGAGCAACTAAAGCCAGAGAAAAGGTAAAGGGAATGTACAAGGAGGTGCCACCAGCCGTCTGGCCTGCTGGATTTGCTGGCTGGAGGTAGGCAGACAGTAAATCAACTCTGTACCGGAGCTGAATTTCAAAGCCCTAATCAAGATTCCCTAAATATCCTTTGGTAGCTGTTTAAAAAAATGTAAACAAAGACCAACTATGGTTTGTGATTATCTATGCGCAGTTTTTTTTGCTCCTCATTCTTCTTTGTCTCTGTAATTGTAGAAGAGAAAAAAATAAGGAGAGATTGGGGGAGGGAGTAGACACAGAGGTTAAAGGCATATCAGTAATTTGGTGAAGGTAGGAGACAGTAGAGGATCCAAATCCTTGTGATCCTTTTTGATGAACAGACCACAGGAATCACCATTATGGCAGAAGTTATCTTTGAAGCTGCCTTATATTAGAGCACTAGCTCAAAATTTTATCTACTCTATTGTGACTAGTTGAGATGTGAAAAGGCAGGCGACAGGAGATTGAAGTAGCCCTGATAGTGGAAGCTCTGTCTTTGGGCCAGGTAGGGTGGGATGTCATTTCCTTTCCATTTATCTGTGGGATGACACTCTCCCACTTTCTGTGACTCTCTACTTTAATAAATGGTCCTGACTTTTTGTGCAATACATAATTTTCCTCTGGGCACGACCTCAGCTCCAAATGTATGTTTTCAACTTCAAAACTGAGGCACTCTGTCATTATTTTAGGTGATTCACAGTGGTGAAGTAAACATTTACTGTACAGTTTTTGTCTGTTACATCATCACACAAAAATGACTGTACAAACTCCCATCCAAATTTGGAGATAATTTTTAAGACAGTCTGATTTCTTTTTGAGAGAGAGAAAGAGAGAGCCAGTGTATGCGTGCGTTCGTGCAAGTGGGGGAGGGGCAGAGGGAGAGGGAGAGAGAATCTCAGGCAGGCTCCATCTCACTATCATGAGATCATGGTCTGAGCCTCAGACGCTTAACCGACTGAGCCACCCAGGTACCCCAAGAGACAGTCTTATTTAAAATAAAACCTGGGGGCGCCTGGGTGGCTCAGTCAGTTAAGCGTCCGACTTCGGCTCAGGTCATGATCTCACGGTCCCTGAGTTCGAGCCCCGCGTCGGGCTCTGTGCTGACAGCTCAGAGCCTGGAGCCCGTTTCAGATTCTGTGTCTTCCTCTCTCTCTGCCCCTCCCCTGTTCATGCTCTGTCTCTCTCTGTCTCAAAAATAAATAAACGTTAAAATAATCAAATCAAATCAAATCAAATCAAATCTGGATGTTGCAAATAAGTATCACAGTTTTCCAAAATAATCTTTCAAGCCATTAAAATTGTGACCGCCAATTGGAGAAAGCCATTTCAAGATGCTGTGGACCCAAAAGACTGTGATCCTCATACCCAAATTCATGAAGGCTGAGGCTTTCAATTTGTGAATGAGCTGCTTCTCTATGCTGCTATTTGTGCCTCAGAGTGTTCTGGGTGAGTAGCAATGGGAAATTATTTATGAAGCAATGATTAATGAGGTTGTTGACCAATATAGGGACTAATGTAAATAACTTCCTACTTTATAGTCCTTACAACAATCCATACATACAGGCAATATTTCCATAGCACCTCCCCTCCCTCAGAAGCAGAGGTAGAATTATCACAGTATTGGAGATTTATTGCAAGCTCATTTCAATCTTTATTTTCTGGGTGATTATATGCCAAGGTCAATGATAAGCAATCATTTATTTGGGGGGCCCATTTCAAGGGTCTAAGACACCTGGTTTGAGGAAAAAAAGTATTCCTGAGACCTAGAATTGATAGGTTTTTGTTGTTGTTGTTTTGTTTTGTTTTGTTTAATCCCTGCAGACAAGAGGAGCCAACATTCTGCAGGGCACTTTCACATGTCCAAGGGTGCACGTGTGAGCCAGTGTGTGCACATGGGCACACGCACACACTGTGAGGGGCAGTGATGGAGGAGGGGAGTGTGGGTTAGCACTGGATCCTATATTCTAAGTGGCTGCACAGTCCTCAGAAAAGGAAATGAATGAGATTTACCACATCCGTTCCTAGGACTGTAGAATCATATGTTGTTGTTGTTGTTGTTGTTGTTGTTGTTATTTTAAATCTTTATTTAGCCCACACGACTAGCATGTCTACTTTGTTCTGTTTCCATTGTGTGCCAAGAGGGTGGCGATAGCTGGTTAGCTTGTAGACTGAAGTTCGAAAGAGTCTGGAAATCTCTAAAATAAGGAGATGTGGGAGGTATTATTTCCTTGCTATGAACAAAGAATTTATGTAACCCAGTTGCTATCAGCCTTTATTCACTAATCTTCCCTTAACTTTAGATAGCTTTGTTTACGTAAGTTTTGAATACTTAGATTCTTTTTTTTTTTTAATTTTTTTTTTGTTGTTGTTTTTTTTGAATACTTAGATTCTTGATTACCCTGTCATCCGTGCCATAATTCATTGGGCTGGAAAGCATATTTTGTTCTTATATAATCATTTGCAGAATGATATGAGGCACACTGATTCAAATTATACAAATGTTCCCATCCTTTTATTTTGTTAATTGTGGGCTTTTAAATTACTTGTAAAAATCAATGGTAGTGAGCCAAGATCAGCCAGCTTCTGATCTTCTTCTGACTAAGGGCAAGTTAGACCTTACGGAGGAATAGAATTGGAGCATATGCGAGCTTCCAGGAGCAGAACACGTAACAGGCCTATCACCCTAGAGTCTACTGCATTTCCCAGTCACATGGACCACCTGTATCATGGACTCTTGGTGTGTTTAACATGCAGAGCCCCGGAAAATCTCAGAAGTTTGGGTATTCTGCATTCTTAAAAGTCTCCATAAGTGGTTCTTAGGCATATTACATTTTGAGAATCAGTGCCCTAGATTTGGGATTGTGGTTAGCTCAGAGTCCCCTCAGGGATACCTTAGTATTACTGGTGGTAGAATATGACAAAGAACCCAGAAACTGTATTTGACTCACTTTTCATGACACACTGTGTCTCTTTTTCCTTCAGTAGCCACCTCCCTCCCCTAATTTTGCATATGTAAGTTTTGATCATTGTTTAGTACACTTGGGAGGGACTACACTAGATGTTCTGGCCACTTGGGGTTCCTAGCTCTGCCCTCAGGTCCCCCAACCTCCACTCCCAAGGCAATTCATTTGACTGTCAAGAATGAGGCTTAGAAGTAAATTGGGTCTCCTTTCCTGCACCAGAAGATTTCCTGAGGCTGTCCCAGGTCCTCTACAGACAGAGACACTCAGTCCTGATCACACTCTGCTTGAAATGAAATAGTAGGACTCCTCATAATGTCTGACTAGTTCAACACTTAATACAGAACAGGAGCAATCAGTCTGCTCATTTCTTCCCCTTAAATGATCGCTTGTGATCCCTTTTGATGAAGAGACTACAGGAAAACCCATTTTGGCAGAAGTTGTCCTTGAAACTTCCTTATGTTGGAGTCACTTGCTCAAAATTTTATGTACTCAATTGTGTCTAGTTGAGATGTGAGAAATTCAAGTGCCAGGGAATTGAGTCTCCATCCCTGACCTTGGACCCTCTCCTTCAATTCTACCCCTCCTGCAATTGTGTAGTTTTTCAGAAATTATTTCTTTTATTTTAGAAAGTGGCTGTCCCAAATAAATGATTTGGCCAAATAAATGATTTAAGGTCTCTTTCAGTACTGTTATTCTTAAAGGCATGGATCATCTTCTATCTGCCTCAGAGTTTCCCCTAGAGTGTATTTTTCTAAAAGATGATGTCTGTGGTCAAAGGCGCCTTTTAATTGGCGCTTGGAAAGGTCCTACCTTTTCGGAGATAATTGCTGGCAACTGGGGTTAGCAAGACAGTGAGGCACTTTATCCTTTATCACTTGCTGTGAATGAAATGGACTAGGATTGTACACAGCAGGTGTCAGGGTAAAGTGCTTCCTTGCCGGATTTCAGCATGCATTACCCCTCCTCTTGCAGGAGAGGGAGGAAGGAAAGAGAAGTGGACTCCAGCTACACAGTCAAAGCGGGTTGCCTGTAGGAAAAGACGATCCACCCAGTGCACCCTAAGGAGATCTTTCTACCCTTTCTGACTGTATAGAATGACATATAGTTTTCACCAACCAAGATTACATAAAATAATGAGGTTTCTATGTAGTATTTCAAAATTTGCCATTCCACCACCACATCTTTTTTTTATATATATATAATTTTTTTTTAACGTTTGTTATTGACAGACAGAGCGTGAACGGGGGAGGGGCAGAGAGAGAGGGAGACAGAATCTGTAACAGGCTCCAGGCTCTGAGCTGTCAGCACAAAGCCCGACCTCACAAACCACGAGATCATGACCTGAGCTGAAGTTGGACGCTTAACCGACTGAGCCACCCAGGCACCCCCACCATAACATCTTTTTAATGGCACTTGTCTCCTTTAGTATGATTTAGACCAGATCTATAAGAAAATCCAAAAGGCAAACAGTCAGCAGGTTAAAAAATATATTTTGTGAGAGCTCTAATTATTAGTGTCATAAATAACTTCATCTTCTGGGCACAGTAGCAAGCAGTTTTGTTACATTGCTAGTGATCTGTATCTGTGGACAGTCGTAACACATATAGGAGCTTACCACATGCTAGGCACTGTTCTAAGTACTCGATGTGCATTAACTCACTTAAAACTCTCAGCAACCCCACAAAGTAGGTATTATTATTGCCCTCTTACAGATGGTATAACTGAGGCACAGAGTGGTAAATACATGGTCCAGAGTACAACAGTAAGTAAGTGGTAGAGCCAGAAAAGTTTAGATCTGTGTTACTCAGTGTGGTCCCTGGCCCAGCAGCATGGGCCTCACCTGAGAGCTGGGTAGAAATGCCCAGCCCAGAACTTTGCATTTTCACAAGACTCGCCAGGTGATTCATATGTAACGTTTTAAAACCACCGATTTAGATAATCTTAAATTATTTCTCTTTATACCCATTACAAACCTGCTTATGGCTTCAGACTTTGGGAAATAGAGTGTACTTGGCTGGCTTCTTAAGACAAAAGGAGATTTTAGAGGGATTCTTGTGTCCTCTCCCCAGTCCCTCCCTCCTCTACTCATCTTCTCAAGAAAAAGATGGCTTTTTTTTAAATAGCTTCTTAAGAAAAAAAAGTTTAAAAAGTTAATTGAATTCATGTTATATAAAGGCCACTTTCATTCCACTAAATCATCCTAACAAGCCTTTGAAAATAGGTACAATTATCCTTAAAGTTAGGTTAAGAAAAAAAGCCACGATGAAGTCTCAGTTTGCTAGTCTTTGCCTCTTGAAGCAAGAGGTTCATGTGTATCCATTTCCTAGTAGGTAGCATGGTGCCCAGCTTACAGTGAACAATCAGCTAAGCTTTAACAGAAACATCCATTTTTTCAAACCCTGACCCAACAACAAAAAACTTTTCTTGCTTCATCCTGAGCATTCGTCCCTGATTTAAAGAAATGATATTATGGGGCGCCTGGGTGGCTCAGTCAGTTAAGTGTCCGACTTTGGCTCAGGTCATGATCTCACGGCCCATGATTTCAAGCCCCACATCAGGCTCTGTGCTGACTACTACGAGCCTGGAGCCTGCTTCAGATTCTGTGTCTCCCTCTATCTCTGCCTCTCCCCTCCTCACACTCTGTCTCTGTCTCTCTCTCTCAAAAATAAATAAACATTAAAAAAAATTTTTTTTAATGATATTAATGTAACCTACAAAGGATCAACTTTGGAAAATTAAATGAAAGCCTAGAAAGGCAAATAAATCCTACTCCTTCCCATTTGGGTTCATATAATAAAAGTGTTTATTGTTCTTCAAAACAACCCAAAATAACAAACAAACAAAAAGCAGAATATGAGACAAAGCTTGTCCTGCTTTTCAAAGTGAAAGCAGTAATTAACGTTTTGGATTTCTTTGTTTTTATTTTTGTTTTTGTTTTCTCACAAATTACATCAGTGATGATTTAGATGACCAGCAAGTTAGGATTGATTTGGAACTGCTGTCCCTTAGAGATCAATTTTGATTCCGGCAAATCATATATTGTGTCTACAGAATAAAACGCAGATTAGCCAACCGAATGTGTCAGTACCATTAAAATGTATAAGCTTTTGTCATGAATGAGTTTTCAAAAATGTAAAATATTTGCTTCATGAATTATAGTGATAAGGCATCAGGTGAATTTGCTGTAGGACAATTTTATTCTCTCTTCAAGTAGGAAACTGGTGGCAGTTCAGTGTGAAGAGTCATTTTCTATTTTTAAAGTAATTGAATTTGAGACATAACTATTAGTGTGACAGTTTCCCAGGGCAAAAAATGAGATGAATAAATGGGTCTGAAACCCAGGCTAATGGAGCAGTGCTTTTCAAAATTACATACACATTTATGCACTTCTACCACTTATAGTTTCATTCATCATATTGGGTTTTGGCCATTTCCTTGAGAGTATTTCCAATTCTAATATATTTCTAACAGAACTCCCATGCTGTGATCATTCCTTTATATGGTAGGATTCTACAATATTCCTGATTTACAGGAGCAGATTTTCTAGTAGGTATATGATATCTGACTAAATACATCAATTTTTTATTCAGTCAGTAATCTGGATATAATGCACATAAATGTGCCATATAAATAGGGGGCAAGTGAACACTTCTATTCTTCTGATCAAGGCTGTGTGACCTTAAGCAACCCACTTAGCTCTCTGAACCTCAGTATTTCCATCTGAAAAATGATAGGTTAAATTAGATCATTTTTTATGCTGCCTTTTTAATTTAATAACCCATATTAATTATTCCATCTATCTCTTTAATTTGGACCAAGTGGGAATTCATGAAAAAGTTTGAATGAAAGAATGTATTTCTTTTCTTTTCTTTTTTTGAATTTTAATTCCGGTATAGTTAACACACAGTGTTATATTATTTCAGGTGCACGATATAGTGATTCAACAATTCTATACATTACTCAGTGCTCATTGTGATAAATGAACTCGTAATCCCCATCACCTACTTCACCCATCTCCCACCCACCTCCCCTCTGGTAACCATCTGTTTGTTCTCCGTAGTTAAGAATCTGTTTCTTGGTTACTGGAGGGGATATGGGAGGGGGGGGTGGGCTAAATGGGTAAGGAGCATTAAGGAATCTACTCCTGAAATCACTGTTGCACTATATGCTAACTGATTTGGATATAAATTTAAAGAATAAAATTACAAAGAAAGAAAGAAAGAAAGAAAGAAAGAAAGAAAGAAAGAAAGAAAGAAAGAGGGAAATTCTTGCTTTGTCTCCTGTTTGTTTTATTTCTTAAATTCCACATATGAGTGAAATCATATGATATTTATTTTTCTCTGACTGACTTATTTTTTTTAACGTTTTATTTATTTTTGAGACAGGGAGAGACAGAGCATAAACAGGGGAGGGTCAGAGAGAGGGAGACACAGAATCTGAAACAGGCTCCAGGCTCTGAGCTGTCAACACAGAGCCCAACACCGGGCTTGAACTCATGGACCACGAGATCATGATCTGAGCCACCCAGGCGCCCCTCTAACTGACTTATTTTACTTAGCATTATATACTCTCTCGATCCATCTATGATGTTGCAAATGGCAAGATTTCATTCTTTTTTATGGCTGAGTAATATTGCTCTGTGTGAGTGTGTGTGTGTGTGTGTGTGTGTGTGTGTGTGTGTACCACATCTTCTTTATCCATTCATTTATTGATGGACATTGGGCCGCTTCCATAATTTGGCTATTGTAAATAATGCTGCAATAAACATAGGGGCACATATGTCATTTTAAACTAGTGTTTTCATATTCTTTGAGCAAATTGTATTGTGATGACTGGATCATAGGGTAGTTCCATTTAAAATTTTTGAGGAACCCCCATACTATTTTCCACAATGGCTGCACTGGTTTGCATTCCCACCAACAGTGCACAAGGGTTCCTTTTTCTCCACATCCTCACCAACACTTCTTGTTTCTTATGTTTCTTGTGATTTTAGCCATTCTGAAAGATATGACATGATAGCTCATTGTACTTTTGATTTGCATTTCAACATGAGTGATGTTGAGCATCTTTTCATGTGTCTGTTGGCCATCTGTATGTCTTCTTTGGAGAAATGTCTGTTCATGTCTTCTGCCCACTTTTAAGTAAATAATGATGAAGAAGATGATGATGATCATCATCATCATCATCATGATTTTGGTGTTGAGTTGTATATGTTCTTTATGTATTTTGGATATTAACCTTTTTTTGGATATGTCATTTGCAAATATCTTCTCTGATTCAGTACACTTTTCTTTTCTTCTTCTTCTTCTTCTTCTTCTTCTTCTTCTTCTTCTTCTTCTTCTTCTTTTGAGAGAAGGAGAGAGGGTGCAAGTGAGCAAGGGGCAAAGAGAGAGAGATTCCTATGAGGGGGAGAGAGAAAGAGAAAGAGAGAGAAGCAGGGCTCACCTGAAGCAGGGCTTGTGTTTTACCTGAAGTGGGTCTCATGCTCATCCGATGTGGGACTCAAACCCATGAACCATGAGATCATGACCTGACTTGAAGTCAGATGCTTAATGACTGAGCCACCCAGGCACCCTCAGTAGGTTTTCTTTTAGTTTTGTTGATTGTTTCCTTTGACTGTGCAGAAGTTTTTTACTTTGTTATAGTTCCAACAGTTTATTTTTGCTTTTGTTTCTTTTGCCTCAGGAGACATAGCTAGAAAAATGTTGCTATGTCTGATGTCAGAAAGATTATTGCCTGTGTCTCTTCTATGATTTTTATGGCTTCATGTCCTTAATCCATTTTGTGTATGGTATAAGAAAGTGGCCCATGGGGCGCCTGGGTGGCGCAGTCGGTTAAGCGTCCGACTTCAGCCAGGTCACGATCTCGCGGTCCGGGAGTTCGAGCCCCGCATCGGGCTCTGGGCTGATGGCTCAGAGCCTGGAGCCTGTTTCCGATTCTGTGTCTCCCTCTCTCTCTGACCCTCCCCCGTTCATGCTCTGTCTCTCTCTGTCCCAAAAATAAATAAACGTTGAAAAAAAAAAAAAAAAAGAAAGTGGCCCAGTTTCCTTATTTTGCATGGACCTATCCAATTTTCCCAACACCATTTGTTGAAGAGACTGTCCTTTTACCATTGCCCATTATTGCCTCCTTTATCAAAGATGATTTGACTATATAATCACGGGTTTAGTTCTGGGCTCTCTATTCTGTTCCATTCATCTATGTGTCTGTTTTTGTACCAGTACCATACTGTTTTGATTGCTACAGCTTTGTAGTATACCTTGAAATCTAGGATTTTGATACATCCAGTTTTGTTCTTCATTTTCAAGATTGCTTTGACTATTCAGTGTCTTTTGTGTCCATACACATTTTAAGATTATTTGTTCTAGTTCTATGAAAAAATGCTGTTGGTATTTTGATAGAGATTTTATCAAATCTATAGCTTTCTTTGGATATGGACAGTTTAGCAATATTTGTTCTTCCAGTCCACAAGCATGGATTATCTTTCCATTTGTTTGTGTTGTCTTCAATTTAAAGAATGTATTTTTAAATAAATGTAATTAAATTTTAAAACCTCATAGGACCTAGAACCGGGCAACCTGTTATTTTGTAAACAGATGTTTTAAAGATATATAACCATGCTCTAAGATATTTTTAAAATCTCTTCATAATTTTGTTTGTGATATTAGTTTTCATATAAGATCTCTGTAATGCAAAAATCACACCTTTACAAATCTCCTCACTATGTCTTAGAACTTAACAAATTGTTAATGAATCCTTTTTTTTTAAACATTTTTTTAATGTTTATTTATTTTTGACAGAAAGAGACAGAGCATGGGGGGAGAGGGACAGAGAAAGAGGGAGACACAGAATCGGAAGCAGGCTCCAGGCTCTGAGCTGTCAGCACAGAGCCCGATGCGGGGCTCGAACTCACGAACCATGAGATCATGACCCGAGCTGAATCGGACATTCAACCGACTGAGCCACCCAGGCACCCCTGCTAGTGAATCCTTTATGGTAGAATAAGCCCACAAACAAAATGTCTTAAAAGTATAAGTAATTAATTTGCCCTATCAGGTTAAACTCACAGTTATCAAAAACATATGGATTATTGAAGGCAGAACATTGTTTGACTTTGGGGGGATTGACTGGGAAAGATCATTAAGCAACTTTTTAGGGTGATGAAAATGTTGGCTATCTTGATGTAAGAAGTAAATACATAGGCACAGTGTTCACTTCATAAAATGTTATCAAGCTGAATACTGGATTAGTGTACTTTCTGGAGTATGTGTTAGTACAAAACAAAATTCAATGGAGCAAATGTTAAAGATCTTATTGGCTTTGCTCAGTGATTCATGAACTGTCTTGAACCAGTCTAGCAGATGGAAAGGAGCTCCAGGAGCTGTGCAAAACAAAAGACTTTTATAGGCAGGGGAGCAAGAACAAGGAAATTATACTAGGCAAAAAGCGGATTGGTTATTACAGGGTTACTTTCCTTTAGGGGATTGCAGGCATCTATCAGGCAGATTATCTAACTAGTGCTGATCAGGCTAGCCTCATGGGCTGGTGTAAGTAAGACCCATTTCTGAGAGAGCCTATGCTGTTTGAGCCAAGTCTCAGTTTTGTAAGGTGAGGCTTAGCATGAGTAACTCCATTTTGAGCCTGTTTTGTTTTTAACAGTTACATGTCAACCTTTTTTTAAAGTTTAAAAGTTGAACTCACTGGCATTTTTTTCAAAGAGATTCTCTATCCCTTTATTAAACGCAAACTAAATACATTCTAAATCCACCTATAATGTAGGAGGTAATTTATGCTAATTATGATCTTTAAAAAGAAAAGAAATGAACAAGAAAAACAAAACAAAATGTATGGTTTAGTTTGTGGGGTGCAGTGTAATATAATTTTCCTCCTTTTCTACATCTTTTACATTATTTCTTAAGGCTTTGGAATTAGATTTGTGTTTCTTTTTAATACCACACTATGCTATGATGGCTATTTACATTATACAAATAGGATAACAGCATAACCTGTAATATTTTAAACATAGTAACAGATTATAAGCTTCTAGAAGAAAAAGAACATCTTATTCATGTTCATTTTTGTAAACTCCAAAGTTCCTGGGCAAGTTTTTATTTTTATTTACTTATTTTTTTTTTAAGATTTTATTTTTAAGCAATCTCCACACCCCACATGGGGCTAGAACTCACAACCCCAAGATCAAGAGTCACAACCTCCACAAACCAAACCAGCCAGGAGCCCCAAATTATTTATTTTATTTGTTAATTTTTTTTTAGTAATCTCTGGGCCCAACATGGGGCTCAAACTCATGACCCTTAGATCAAGAGTTCCAAATGCTTCTTTTTCTGACTAAGCCAGCCAGGCACCCCTCCTGGACAAGTTTTTAAGATTGAATAGGGATTCAGTTTACATTTGTTAAATTTAATTTCAGAGCATTATGCTAAAAATTTAGTTTTGGGGCACCTGGATGGCTCAGTCAGTTCAGTGACTGACTCTCAATTTCGGCTCAGGTCATGATCTCATGGATTGTGAGATGGAACCCCATGTCTGGCTCTGTGCTGTCAGTACACTGAAGCCTGCTTGGGATGCTCTCTCTCCCTCTCTCTCTGCCCCACCCTTGCTTGTGCGTGCGGTCTCTCTCCCTCTAAATATGTAAACTTAAAAAAATTAGTTTCAAAAATATATTTTGAAAGACAAATATTAAAATTTGATAGAAATATAAAAGTTGATGGAGTGGTCAAATTAGGTAAGCAGTCAAAGTACACTAAGTAAATACACACTGAATCATCTTGTAGAATGATGGAGTCTTCCTTTATCTCTCACCTGCTAATTCCATTCTTTGTAAATATACCACAAGAAAATAACAGAAAGAGAAAAATAATTTATGCAAAAGTATTCATGCAGCTTTATTATAACAGTGAAAATCTGGAAATTAAATATAAAATACAGGAAAATGTGAAGTTAATTGTTCTATATCAATATACTGAAATCTCTCGAAGATGACAACTTGGAACTATGTAAATACATGACACTAAGTATACACTGACATAAATTAGAAGAAATTTTAAGTTATCAGTGAAGAAAAACAGTTGCAAGTGACAGAAAACCTAACCCAAACTGGCTTAAGGAAAAGAGGAAATTTATTGGCTGATGTTCAATGAAAAGTTTAAGAAACAGAAAAATCACCTCAAAACAAATCATTGATCTAACTGAAAACATGTAAGGATAACATTTTTAGAAAAAAAAAAAAAAGAAAAATCTAGGTGATCTTGGGTTTGGTGAAGAGTTTTTAGATACAACATCAGAAGTGTAATCCATGAGGGGGCGCCTGGGTGGCTTAGTCAGTTTAGTGTCTGACTTCAGCTCAGGTCATGATCTTGTGGTTCGTGAGTTCAAGCCCCGCGTTGAGCTCTGTGCTGACAGCTCAGAGCCTGGAGCCTGCTTCGAATTCTGTGTCTCCCTCTCTCTCTGCACCTTCCCCATTCACACTCTGTCTCTCTTTCTCTCTCAAAAATAAACATTTAAAAAAACCCCAAAATTCCTCTATATGAAAAAGACTGTGCTAAGAAAATGAAAAGACAAGTCACAGATTGGGAAGAAGACATTTGCACATTTGCAAAACACTTATCTGATAGAGGACTTGTATCCAAAATATATACAGAACTTTAAAACTCAACGATAAGAAAACAAAACACCCAATTACAAAATAGGCCAACATGAACAGACATCTCACCAAGGAAGATATACAGATGGCAAACAAGTCCATAAACATTAGTCATTAAGGAATTTTGAATGAAAACAGCAGTGAGATGTCACTACATACCTATTAGAATGGCTTAAAGTAAAAAACAAAACAAAACAAATAAACAAAACCAAATGCTAGCAAGGATGCCACAGCAACAGGCATGCTCACCCATTGCTGGTGGAAATGCAAACGACACAGCTGCCTGGGAAGACAGTTTGGCAGTTTCTTAGAAAGCTACCCACAGACTTATCATACGACTCAGCAATCACATTCCTAGGTATTTACCAGACTGATTTGAAAACATATCCACACTTGGGCCAGCACACAAATGTTTGTAGAGACTTTTTTTCAGAGTTGCTAAAAACTGAAAGCAACCGAGGTGTCCTTCAATAGCTGAATAGATAAATGATGAGATACCCATCTGATGGAATATTTCTAAAAAGAAATGAACCATCAAGCCATGAAAAGTCATGAAGGAAACTTAACGCATATTGGCAAGTGAAAGAAGCCAATCTGACAAGGCTAGATGCTGTATGATTCCAGCTCTATGACATTCAGGAAAAGGCAAAACTATAGACACAGTGAAAAGATCAATGGTTGCTAGGAGCTCGGGGAGAGCAAATGAAGAAATGAATAGGTGAAGTTCAAGTGATTGTTAGAGGGGTCAAACTATTCTGTATGGTACTCTGATGGTGGGTACATGGCCTTATGAATTTGTCAATAGACTTTACAGCACAAAGAGCAAATTTTGATGCATACAAATTTTTTAAAAAATAATTTAAGAAGTAGGGGGGTTCCAGGAAGGAATTCAGACTGTGACAAGAGAGTCTAACCGAAGGGGATGGGGGGAAAAGATGTTCACCTAAGTAACTTTGGAAATGACTAGAGTCTTTAAGTCTAAAGGCAAGAGGTACTGCAAGGAGGCATTGTACTCTAGTTGATAAAGTTTGTTCTCATGGGGTACAGGTTTCCAGTGCTGATACTTGTATACATGTATACTGGAATCGTACATGGATGGCAAATAGGTGGGGCCAGCTTTCCCATGATTCAAGTGGAACTTCATAGATAGGCAAGGGGAGAAGCTTATAAAATATGCTCATGACTTCAAATTATGAAGGAAATAAGATAAAATTTAGTTTATTTCTTGCAGACTTATCACAATTAGTCATACAGTATTCTATTTAATTACATGTTATTGTAATTCCACACAGAAAAACCATTCAAATCATTTAAAGCAAGTTGAAGGAAAATGCAAGCCAACAATTGTTCTGGGGTTTAATGTGCATTTTGCCAAAATGCTTATTAACCATTTTGTGTTCTAAAAACACAAAAAGGTTAAATCAGTAATAATTAAAATTTGATCAAACGTATACTTTTTGTTAACATCAAAGTCGTTCCCATTAAAGAAACATAAACTTTGTGATATAAAAACGTTCCTTTGTGAAAGTTAGCTTAGGTATAGTGAAAACTGGGATGTCGCCAATCTGTTGATGGCTGCATGGTGTTGATGCCCACACTGTGTGCGTAAGAGTAGCAGCATTGTATAAAATAAACGTATGTGATTATTTCATTCTTCCATCCATTACGTGAATATCATATCTGAGCATCATAGAGGTGAGGGATAAAGAATTTATCCCTTGTGAAATTTCTTGTGAAATCCCTTGTGAATTTCCTTGTGAAAGCATACACAAAAACTCTACCTGTAACAATCATCCGTTTTCCCACTGTGGAAGATACTGGCTCTCGAACAGATGCCATGGCTCAGGTTTTAGCCCCAGAAAGAGTCAAAGACTGCCGTCTCTGTTCTCCCTGTCTCTGCCACGAACTGGGTGGTTGTTAAGGACTCTTTACGACAGGGAGATATGGTGTTCCTTCTAACAAAGTTCTGTATTCCAGTATCCAAGGAGAGATGGATACCGTCATAACATTCCTAGAAACTGTAGCTAATAATATATTTTTTAAATCTGTCAGTATCAAGTGAGAACAGACCTGTTCAGGTACTAGGTCTAGAATAGACTTATGTCACAGATAACCTGGCAGGCTCAATCAAGACCTCATTCAATATTTCCCAAAGAATGTCCTGCAGAGGGGTGTTATTGCAAACAAAACAATAGGCAAAAACCACAAATTATGATTAAGCGTATTTCAGAAACACTGGCTAGATAAATTACAATATAAAATTATATTAATGAATGAACAATGATATCTGTATCTATGTCTATGTATCTTCCCAGCCCCAATTCCGATACTTACAATATGTGCCTTGGTCATATCAGTGTATTTACGGTTCCCATAACATGTGATGCTCTTTCATTCTTATGAGTCTTTACACATACAATTCATTCTTCCTATAATGTTCCTATGCAAATATTTCTTGTCATCTGAGAGCCAGAAGCCACCTGTCCTCTCCCAGGAGGATGCCTGCAGACATAGCTGAGTATTTTCTCCTTCATGACCCTTAAACTTCTATAGCGTATTGCTTATACCTGTCTTTTAAACTCTTACCATTTGTCCTGTCTATTTAATTATCTGCCACCCCACTAGAATCTAATTCCCAAGAGTTCATGGGAAAAGCGTCTTTATTCATCTTTCAATTTCCAGACACTTCGATGCAACTGATACTTAATAAACGTTTGTGGGGTGAATAAGTGAATGAACAGCTAATTTCAGCCTGCCCAGAAATATAATGTTGACCATCCGTGGAATAGAAATTCTAATGATAATTTCAAATTCAACACTAAATATATGAGGTTCTTTACTAAATGTAGTACCTTTTGTTTGTCTTCGAAAAAAATTAAAATATAAAGAGTCTTGGAGCACTTGGGTGGTGCAGTTGGTTAAGTGTCTGACTCTTGATCTTGGCTTAGGTCACGATCTCACAGTTTGTGAGTTCAAGCCCCACGTCAGGTTCTGCACTGATGGCATCGAGCCTGCTTGGGATTCTGTCTCTCCTTCTCTCTGCCACTTACCTGCTTGTGCTCTTTCTCTCTCCAAATGAATAAATAAACTTAAAAATTTTTTTAAAAAGTACAAAGAGTCTTTATGAACTATGAAGAGGTTTGGTAGCATGGTAGGCAGAGAGATGTGCCACCCAGATTCCCCTTCAAGGAAGGGCTTGTTTTCTAGTTGCAGGAAATGCTGTCAGCAGACAGTCTCCAGCTGACAGCTCCTTCAGGGTTTGCTTTAGCTTCAGACAACTGCCCCTTCTGTTGGGAGTTGAGCCCTTTCCTGGGCAGCCTGTGTCAGGTGACTACGTGAGGTGGGAGTATAATAGCCAATCACTGCTGTCTGCCACAAAACAATTTTTTTACGTGATGGACTAAAATTTGTTGAGCCCTCATCACAGTTCAACTTCTCCCTCTGCCCAATCATGTTTCTATCTCCTTCTGTTCACAGGTGTAGGTCCCAAAGAACCATCTTGCCCGACCCCCCCCCCCCCCCGCCAACTTCCAGAGAACCTGATGTGTGAGGACCAGACAGCATAGGTGTACGTATATGTTATACAGGAATGCCCCTCATTGTAACTGCTCAACCCTTCTAAACAGAAAATGATCCTGTTTCCCTTGTGTGGGCAACAAGAGTCAGTGTTTGTTTTGCTACTGATCTTCTTTGGTGTCATTTTCTTTGATCCTGACCTGCGCTGCATCTTTGTGCCCTCTACAGTGGCCCTCTGCAGTTTCAGAAGTTTTCTACTTTTTCTTAAGTTGCCTAGTTCTGGTTATAACAGCCAGGGCTCTCTATCCCTAGCTGAAAGCTTCTCTCAGAAAATTCCCTATGTGTCTTTAGACCTATCATTTTCCAAGCTGTCTGTATTGGAAACCTACTAGTGGAAGATAGGAACCTGCTCCTTGGGCTCGTGGGTTTTGTGGTGCTGGGAAGAGAAAGGAAGGAAGAAGCTGGATGAGGAAAAGTAATTCCTTAGTAAAATGAGCAGAAAATAAAGGAGATCTTGCCTTTGGGCTGATGACCTCCCATTAACCCATGAAGGGAAATACAGTCTTCCCCTTCGTCTTCGAAACTGTTACAAATGGGGGCACCTGGGTGGCTCAGTCGGTTAAGTGTCTGACCCTTGATTTCTGCTTAGGTCATGATTTCACAGTTCATGACATCAAGCCCCGAGCCAGGCTCTGTGCTGACAGCATGAAGCCTGCTTGGGATTCTCTCTACCCCCCACCCTGCCCCTCCCAGGCTCACTTTCTCTCAAAATAAGGAAATACACATTAAAAAAAACAAAAGAAGCTATTACAAACTTCACATCTGTCCTGGGCTCAGGGTTCCCAATTCTGATGGCAAAGGGCTGGAGGGAAGGGAAAATAGAGGAGGAAAATTGGTCTTCTGTGAAATTATTTCACCAACTCAGTACATACTTAGGTTCATTTGTTTTGTTTCATGTTAGGGTTTTTTTCAAAAAAGTATTTTACAATTAAGTAAAATATTTTCCTGGTTCCAAAGTGAAATGCTTAAAATAAGAAATATTTACAAATGTCTAGCTTTTATTCTTGTCATCTCCATCCCGTTATTTCCTTTTCCTTACAGAAAAACAGTTGTTTGTTTGTTTGTTTGTTTTGAGAGAGAGAACTTGTGCATGCTAGCAAGAGGTGGGGAAGGGCAGGGAGAGAGGGAGAGAGAGAATCCCAAGCAGGCTTCTTGCTGTCAGCACAGAGCCCTACATGTGGCTCAATCTCATGAATCATGAGATCATGACCTGAGCCGAAATTGAGTTGGGCACTTAACCAACTGAGCCTCCCAGGTGCCCTAGGAAAAATTTTAAAAACTATAAGTAAATATATACTGTCCTCCCCTTTCTCAGAAAAACGGTAGTCGACTGAACACGTTTTCCACCTTGCTTTTGTCACTGAACACATCTGGCAATTACTTTATGGAATTATATAAAGATATTTCTCATTTTTGGACAGCCTCAAAATACTCTATTGTATATATTTACCATAATTTATCCAACCAGTCTTCTATTGTTATATGGGCTGTTTCCAATATTTTGTTGTTATAAAAATTGCTACAGAGTATAGCTCTCTACATACGTCTTCTCATATATTTTGCAGAACACCTTTGGGATATATTCTTAGAAGTGTGACCAAGGGATAAAAGCATATATAAATTTGTTTGATATTGCCAAATGTCCCCCCGTAATGATTGTACCCATTTGTATTCCAACAGCAATGTGTGAGAATGCCTATTCCATATAGCCTCACACACAGAGTACGTTGTCAGGCTTTTGGATTTATGACAGATAAGTAACGGTGACATAGTAATTTATATTTCTCTCATTATTATCAAGATTGAACACCTTTTCATATGTTTGAGAGTCATTTGCATTATTTTCTATGACCCTTCTGGTCATGTCTCTTGTGTATTTTACTATCTGCCTGTTGACCTTTTTCTATCCTACTTCTAACAGCATGAGTTAACATTCTATAGGAGGACAACGGACACATCAACAGAGAGTTATGATAAAATGTAGTAAGGTCAATGATTATTACAGTAATATGTTTAGTAAACACAGGTTTCCTTAATATCCAAAGGTAGAGCAGTCCTATAGAAACCTTTTTTTTAAGTATTTATTTATTTATTTATTTGAGAGTGAGTGAGAGCACAAGCAGAGGAGAGGCAGAGAGAGGGGCGGAGAGAGAGAATTTCTACCAGGCTCTGCACTGTTAGTGCAGAGCCTGACATGGGGCTCAATCCCATGAACCATGAGATCATGACCTGAGCAGAAATCTAGAGTTGGTCACTTAATGGACCGAGCCACCCAGATGCCCCTCTATGGAACCTTTTGTAATCTGAAATGGCATAAAGGGAAGAGTCTCCCCAGTTTCTGAAAGTTCATGTTAGTTCACATTTGCTTTTACAAAAGACCTACAATAGTACCTGTTTTTGCTAACTGAAAGAAATCCTGAAAGTATTTTTGCTTTTCTGAAGAAAGCTGCTAGTGTACTAATGCACAAGAGAGGAAGATCATCTGCCAAAGCCTGGGACAGAAGGTGAGGGTTCACATGTGGTGAGACAGGGCTTCCTGGAGGAAGTGACATCTGAACTGCATTTCAAAGAATGGTGAGCATCTAGGTAAGGAATGGGGGAATGGAGGATGGGGTGGGCATAGAGGACATTAGGACAAAGGGGATAGCTTGAGCAGAAGGCTGAGGTGGGAGAAACAGCCAAAATTCAAGTTCACTGCTGCTGGAGGTCCTGACTGAGATGGGGACAAAGGGGACCGTGCACAAGGAAGACCCCTGAAAGGTTTTTAATGGTAGAGCCTGGTCTTGGGTTTAAATAGAAGATGCTCGATTGTGTGGAGAATGAGCTTGAGCAGAAAAGCCTGTGGACAGGAGTCCCCAGCTGGTGGCTGTTGAATTGGTTCAGGAAAGAAAAGATGAGAGCCTGAGCCAAGGCAGAGGTGATAGGAATGGAGAAGAGACACCATTTGGGAATGTGTCGAGTAGAGATTGTAAGGAGTCAGGATGACCCCAGTTTGCCAGCTTGGGTGAGTAGTAAGTAGTAGTAATACCACAAAAGAAGACAGGATAAATAAAAGAAAAAGGAAACCAAGGCCAATAAATAAAAGTATTAACTAGGTGTGGATTTCTATATGCTACACAACAGGCTAATACAACAGTTACAATTAAGCCCAAATCATCATAAAATGTTATGACAGTTTTTGAACTCATTATAGGGGTTGAAAGATGATCTCCTGTGGCCACCAGATGCACTTCTATTAGAGAAAATCCCTATTGTTTATGAATCAGTAGCAGCTTCCTCTAATGAAACAAACAGGCTTTGCTGCCCGGCACAAGTGAAATTCTGGCTATTGTCTGGCTTCGCCATTTTAACCACTTCAACAGTATAACTGCAGAGGCCTGTGCTGTGGCCCTGCAAAAATACCTTGTTCTAGCATTTGGGGAAGCATCGAGCTTTGCATTTTAATGACATATATGTGATACTGACCAGAAACTCTTATAATACAGGAGTGGTATGAATTTCCAGGTGCATATAGGTCAGAATTTGCTAAAGTCACATAATAATACTCAAATTGGGAATATGGGAAACTTTGGGAATTGGGGAGCTTTGCCATCCCTGTGCCAGTGAATCTTTCCTTACACTTTTAAGCACCAAAATTTTTTTTTAGATTGTTATATACTAGTGCTTTTATTTCTATAAAATACATTTCTTTTTGTTTTGTTTTGTTTTTTGCTTTTTTTAATTTTATTTTTTATTTTTTTAAATTACATCCAAATTAGTTAGAATATAGTGCAACAATGATTTCAGGAGTAGATTCCTTAGTGCCCCTGACCCATTTAGCCCATCCCCCCTCTCACAACCCCTCCAGTAACCCTCAGTTTGTTTTCCATATTTATGAGTCTCTTCTGTTTTGTCACCCTCCTTGTTTTTCAATTATTTTTGTTTCCCTTCCCTTATGTTCATCTGTTTTGTCTCTTAAAGTCCTCATATGAGTGAAGTCATATGATTTTTGTCTTTCTCTGACTGACTAATTTCACTTAGTATAATACCCTCCAGTTCCATCCACATAGTTGCAAATGGCAAAATTTCATTCTTTTTGATTGCCGAGTAATGCTCCATTGTATATATATACACCACCTCTTCATTATCCATTCATCCATCGATGGACATTTGGGCTCTTTCCATACTTCGACTATTGTTGACAGGGCTGCTATGAACATGGGGGTGCATGTGTCCCTTTGAAACAGCACACCTGTATCCCGTGGATAAATGCTTAGTAGTGCAATTGCTGGGTCATAGGGTAGTTCTATTTTTAGTTTTTTGAGGAACCTCCATACTGTTTTCCAGAGGGGCTGCATTAGCTTGCATTCCCATAAGCACCAAATATTTTTATGTCCTTTTCCTATATTCCTGTTTTCAGGCAATAATTTAGAAAACTCACAGAATGAAGTCAGACACTTGGCTTCTAGTCCCAACAACTGTTCTGTGTAATATTGGCAGGTTGATTTTCTGTAAAATGAGAATTATTGTGCCTACCTCGAAGGGCGAAAAAAAAAAAAGTAAAATGTTTGTCACAGTACTTGTCACATAGTATGTACTCAGTAAATACTCGTAATATTAGTCTCATCACCCCACCCTTCACCTTTGCCTCTTCACAGCTCTCCCTTTAGAAAATACACATGACTAATACACATTTAAACTGTGACCATAATAACCTTACTTTTTATATTTGGGTTTGCAAGACCAACTCTGGAAAGTATCTGTATTCTTCCTACTACTCATTTAGCTATCATTCAGATATTAGCACCAGGAATATAGTGGTGTTATTATTCCCTGTCTGTCTAATCAATCCAACTTCCCACAGTTGTAGTTAATTTAATTGGGGATCATGACACACTTAAGCTTTTTCTATAAAAGCACCGTTTTTTTTTTTAAATTAAAACCATAAACATTGTAATTGCTATCCCCTAATTGCTATACTATGCATCAAAAAATGATAAATAATTAAAGCAAGTGTTTTAGCAACAGTAATGGTCATATCTTACAAATATGTGAATTGTTCTTGTTAAAAATGACCTTAGCTATTATGGAGACTGAGCCCCTCATTTTTCCCTCGGGCAATCTGATGCTGGGAGAGGTTAGCTAATGAGCTAACCAAGCCTACAGGGGAGCTGGAAGCTGAGCCAGGACAAAAAACCACCTTCCTGATTCTCAGTTCAGGGTGCTTTTCTCCCTACTCTACGTGATAAAAGAAACTGTCATCTCTCTTTCTCATGCATGGTGCCTTGGCTTTCAAAAGCCCTTAGAGTTTGCTCTAACATTTTATGTGGTCTTTCTTTGGCGACCAGTTTAATTTTCTGGCAAAACCTTCTTTAACGAGCAATGAACAAATATAATTGGACATTTACTATGTGCCTGGCACTGTGCTAAATACTCCCCCAAGAGTTTTCTCATTATCTGCACAATAATGTTATGACACAGAATTATTACTCGTGATTTATTAATGAGGTCAGTGAGTTTCAGAGACTTTAGTGTCAAAGTTTTGGCTTATTGTACATTCATGACACAGAATGTGAATTCTCAAATCCAGCTAATTTTTTCTGTGTTATTATAACTGGAATCTAAATTTGATCTTCTACAATCATATCAGTCAAAATGGTACTTTTAGTATGACTGAAATTCTCCCATAGGAAAAAGTGATTGTAAGTAGAAACTATTCTCTCTGGGTTATTATGGCTTTCCAGCCTGTGAATACAAATGAGATGACAGTAACCTTCAATCCCAGATTTTCCTAGCTTAATGTCCCTCTTAGCTTTATAATCACAGAAAATCAAGCCCCTAGGAAATTTCTCCTCTTCTCCCTTAACCAGTACGGATCTCTGGAAGTCCCCAATGCCTGTACAATCTTCTCTATTCTCTGCTTTAAGTTTTAACTTAATTGTCGTTCAAACACATTTTGCTTAAGTCTCTCCACTGGCCAAAGTGAAATTCTACTAATCTCTGTTCTTCAGTTCACACAGTTACCAGTGGGCTCCTGGCTACCATTCCATTCAATGTACCGCCATTCTGACTCAGACTCCTTGACAAGACAGGAAGGGAAACAAGTCCCTTCCTCTATGAGTTGCTCTCTTAGAGTGTCATCAACAGATTTTCTTGGGTTCCAAAGGGCAACTCAGTTTTAGATGACAGCTTTATTATTATTATTATTATTATTATTATTATTATTATTATTTAATGAGTATACTGCTGGCTGCATTGGGTCAGGGTAGGTACTTTTGATTTGGAAGCTCCTCAGCTCCACCCCTCAGGTCTTTAGTTGAATTCAGTGCACTATGCCATACTTCATTGTTGCTTGGAGTAAGTCTTTGTCCTGCCTGGAAAAATCTACCTGTGAAAAATTTCCTCCATCAGCACCCTCCCTCTACCCAACTCACTTTCTTCCTGTCACACAACCAGATCACCAGACATGCTTCAAGTTATTTTCTCTACAAACTCCCAGCTCCCTTTGAAAATACTAGATGCAGGGTACCTGGGTGGCTCAGTCAGTTAAGCGTGTGTCTGACTTCGGCTCAGGTCAGGATCTCGTGGTTCGGGTTTGTGGATTCAAGGCCAAGTCAGGCTCTGTGCTGACAGCTTAGAGCCTGGAGCCTGCTTCAGATCTGTGTCTCCCTCTCTCTCTCTCTGCCCTCCTCTGCTCGTCTCCTGCTGTCTCTCTCTCTCTCTCTCTCTCTCTCTCTCTCTCAAGAATAAATAAACATTAAAAAAGAAAATTTTAAGGAAATGGATGCAATTAGCAACCAGGAGGGAAGCAGTGAGGGAAGGTTTCCCTCTGCATAGCCAGGAACGAACCCTCTCACCGATCCAAGGAAATGTATTTTTATAATGGAATTTACACCTATTGGGGAGAATAAGCAATTAAATGTCATCTAAAATGATATATGTTTTTCTAAAGCTCCTCCTTAGAACCAAGGTCTGAAGCTCAGTGTATCTTCATCCAGCTTCCTGAGGCCAAGCATAATTTACAGCAGCTCTACATTGTAATGTTTCATGTCAATGTCAGACATTTGCTATTGATATGAGATATAGCTTCTTAATATTTACCAATCATTTGCCAAACCATAGAATGAGCATCCTGATATGATCCTCAAAGAGGGCTCATAATTACTTGAAATAGTTTATACACTAGTTTACAGTACTGGTATTTGATCTAGGGTTAAGAAAAAAACTCCATTTCTTTGAAAAATTTCTTAGCACATTCAGCAGGATTTCAATGGGAGAACAACTTTTCTTATATGTTTTATTAGAATTGTTAATGTAATCTTTTTATTAAACTTTAATGTAACATTCAAAATCGTTATTTAAGAAATTTTTTTTTAATGTTTTATTTATTTTTGAGACAGAGAGAGACAGACCATGAGCAGGGAGGGGCAGAGAGAGAGCGAGACACAGAATCCAAGGCAGGCTCCAGGCTCTGAGCTGTCAGCACGGAGCCCGATGCGGGGCTCAAACTCACGAACCGTGAGATCATGACCTGAGCCGAAGTCGGACGCTCAACCGACTGAGCCACCCAGGCGCCCTAAAACTGTTATTTTAAATGGCAGGAAACAGTTTGAACTGAGGAGAGGATAACAACATCTAAGAAGGAGCACATGAATGGGTCTGGAGCCTCTTTGGTGGTAGAAGTTGAGACCCCTCCCCACTCCTCACTGTCACTCTACCTACATGGGGGAAGTTTAAACAAAACCAAGTTGAAATGCTTTGTATTAAGGAAAATTAAGGTCCGGTGGGAAGTCGATCTGGGGGCTCTTAGACTGGGGGAAAAATAGCAAGATGGAAGAGAAGGTTTGGCACACTGGGGGCGTCAGTTAGGAAGGGGCACAGAGGTCCCTGAGGAGGATAGTCAGGACTTCCCCATGCTGAGGTTATCCAAGAAACTGGAGAAGTCTAATTTCAGGAAACATCTAATTTTAAGTTGTTTGGTATCTGTGTTTTGCTGTGCTTCCATTCAGCGGCCTGTTGGTGGTGGCTTTTCAGGGAAGTTGAAGAAAGCAGGGCAGGGCCCATCATAGAACAAAACTCTGGCAGGAACAGGGTGGGGGGAGTAATTCCAGACAGAATGGTGACAAATGGGAACAGAAGCCTTCAGGGTATCCTCCAAAATCCTGGAAGAGAGAGGAATTTCTGCACTGTGAGGAAAAGGAGTGGCACAAAGCAGTTTATTTGGGGTATTGAGGGAATAGCTGAGCCCAAAAGGCTAAAAAACAGATTTCAGGAGTGGACAACTCTCTCCAACATCTAGCAATAATCCACATCAAACGGTAGCCCCCAAATAACAAAAATATTTGAAAATAATGTGTTTGATTACTATCTAAAGTGTAAATAATAGGGAATAGAGTGTTTCATCATCAAAGGTTTTATTCTCTACTTTGTACAATGTGCCAAAGCTGGACTATGTTTTCTTCAAAGCTAGAATATTTCAAGTTGATGAAATCATAGGTACATTACTTATTTTGAGTGACGAACAATTTCTCGACATAGGCTGAGAACTGTTGTTACAGCAGCTAGCACTAGAGTTTCTCTCGGATTAAAAGCTTACTTTATTATTTTTAGGCCTCTTGAGGTGGAAAGGAGAAGCCCTGAGGCTATAGAATAAAAGAGCCTGTGAAACAGATCGTTTTAAATTGTCCACAGAAGAAGTAAAAGAGGGGCGCCTTGGCGGCTCAGTCGGTTAAGCAGCAGATTTCATCTAGGGTCATGATCTCCTGGTTTCTGAGGTCAACTCCCACATTGGGTTCTCTGCTGTCAGCGCGGAGCCTGCTTCAGATCCTCCCTCTCTCTCTCTCTCTCTCTCTCTCTCTCTCTCTGCCCTTCCTCTCCCCTCTCAAAAATAAGTAAACATTAAAAAAAAAAAAAAAGTAAAAGAAATGTGAAGGTGGGAATTGACAATGGGAGAGATGGGGGCACAGTGCAGGAAATGAGGAGGTGGACTGAAAACAAAAAACAAAAGAAACAACGGATATTTGTTTCCTCACACTTTCTGTGGGTCAGGCCCCTGGGTGCTGCTCAGGTTGGTGCCACTGGCTCAAGGTCTCTCATGAGATTGCGGTCCAGGTGTCAGCTGTCCAGGTGTCAGCTGAGGCCGAGGTCTTCTGTGAAGGCTCAGCGGGAGAGGATCTGATTCCAAACTCACACACAAGGTTGTTGATTCCTTGAGGGCTATTGTGCTGTCTCCCTAGTACAGCCCACAACATGGCAGCTGCCTTTCTTCAGAGAGAGCAAGTGAGAGAGCGCACCCAAGACAGAAGCAACAGCTATCCTGTAACCTAATCTAGCACATGACCTCTCATCACCTTTGCCACATTCTGTTTGCTAGAAACAAGTCACTAAATCCAGCCCGTATTGAAGGGTAGGGCATTATCCAAGAGCATGCGTACCAGGAGGTAGGGATCACTGGAGACCATTTAGGAGCTTTCTGCCACAAGTGGCCAATGAGAAACCCTCAGTGGCAGTGTGGCAGAGGTATTTTAAGAGCAGGGATGAGATCTGTTGAATTTTTGTTGTTTACAAATCAGCTTCAACCTTTAAGCATCAACACTGACTCTGGCACAGTCCATCACCTGCCGGGAGATTTTCATATCCCTGGGGAGGTGGGGTGGGCGTGGTAAGGGTGGGGTGGGTGGACAGAGAGCTGGAACTTTTTAAGACTCGGGTATTTGGTTGTCTCCTTCTTTCATTACTGTTTTTTCTGAGGCCTTTCGGAGAATTCCCCTTTAGTGACCGTGACTCTATCAGTTCTGTTCGACCACTAGTATTCAGAAAAGTTTAAAAAATATATATTATTCATGTTTTTCTAAAACAAATACCATTCTTGTGCATTTTTAAGGTCATTTTTTAAAGAGCTACGAAAAGTAGGTTGTTATTACTGACAAACTAATCAACTCCTGAATAAATTTACTCTAAAAAAATTACTTAATCCTAACGGGAGACGAAAATCTCTACACATCTATACATAAATACATTTATGCCTGAAACCATTTACTCATCTATTTAAGGAGCACTTTTCTTCCTTCATTGTGGATTTAAAAAAATTCCCTCTGATTCTTTACATTTTCTCTGATTTTGTTAAGGGCAAAACTTACACTAGATTTTAAATTGAAAAACATTCCTCTCATTCCTGCCTTGTTCCATTACTTGATTGATTACATTTTTTTTATCTGCTAATGCTTATCATCCATTCTTAGGAAACACAGTCTCCAGCAGTGATCTATCTTGATCTCTTTATCTGTTGTGTCACAAAGTCACATTACAACAGATACTTGGTAATCTGAAAAATACCAAGATACTTCTAGATTACTGACAAACCCAGTAAGTAGAATTTCCTGCACCCACTGAAGAAACTCTGAAGAAAACCAAAGCGAGCCTGGAGCCAGACGTTTCCATAAGGCTGCTCAAACCATGGTGTGGTCTGCCCTGCTCCCTGGTATTCTGTGATTTTGTCCTCAGTCTTCCAGTTTCTGTGATGATCTGAAATAAGTTACAACGTACAAGAAGAGGGATTTTCAAACAGGAGAACCATGATATGATAGCACGTAATGGAATAGCATTTAAAAGAGTAAAAGTGAAAGGGCCCCATCTCCCAACATTTACAGAAGAGGATACTTACCACACTGGTGTAGTTCCCTCCACTCAGAGATGTTTGTTCCTTCTTCAAGTGATTTTTGTAGTGTCTATAAAGGTACTGTTTTGCCCTTCTCTAAGCCACCTGAACTGGCCCAGGAACCATAGGACATTCTTATCCCTCCTCCAGAGCGTGGTATTTGAGAACAGACCTGGCCTCTGTTTTGACCGTTTTGTGTAACCACAGACGGGGCTGGAGGAAAGCTTTCCTGAGCTCATGACCATCTCCTGTTTAAGCCAGTTTATTAGCCTCGTGTGCAGGGTGCCCTGGAATGTTTGGCAAGTGGAAGTGCAGTGAAATGCGTCATTGTGCTGCTCTCCCAGCGCATGTTTTCCCACGTAGAACATTCAAAATGTTCAGTTCCCTGGAAAATGTTCTAAAGAAGTTTCACTGTATTAGGCTTTGTCTTCTCATCTTTCACAAAGCAGTCAGCTCTCTGTTCAGAGCAGGCTTTCCTTTCCATAGGCATTTCTGTTGGCACCGAGCCACAGAGACGTGAGCTACAGCCACTGGGCTACAGAGGAGAGAAGGGGGGGTGGCGCATCACAAGCTTTCCCCCACATTCAACGCACAGAAGGATGCCAACTTGAAAATACCCTTCCGTTGGCTTATGAAAACACTGTCAGGGAAATGTGCTTACAATGATAACTCCTAATTATTTTTAAGAATTGAGATAATTTCCCCAATAATAAAGACTTCCAAGAATCATTTAACATCAGAATATAAAACATGAGCTTTTAGGTTGAAATATGTGATTTGAATTACTTAAAATATCGATGTCAAATGTTTAAGGTTATGTCATACGTATTCATTCTACTTAAAAAAATAAAAAGCAACAAACGACCAATGACTGATTTTCACAGAAAGAAGTTTTCTGATTAATGTGAATTCACAAAAACGATAGGGATTTCTGAAAAATTACTGGCAGGAAGGATAAAGGAACATCAGTTGGTCATATTTCAATGGATTCTACATTCAACACAGATTTGACTTATTCTTTTATATTTAGAAAAACAAGAAAACAACAAGACACAGCTGGACCAATTAAGCTTTTTTCTTTCTTTCACTACACACAAAAGTCTAAAAACATTTTTATTGATTTCCTGAAAGCACCACAATAAATAACTGAAAATTGTTGGGAAATTGTAAGAAAGAAGCTTGAATACGTGGATGATATCAAGATTCACAAAGATCGATTAAAAAATGGAATGCAGACCAAGTGATTTTAAACACACTCACTTGTTAGCTCCCAACTTACGATTTTCAGTCTTTTCTTGAAGGTATTTGTTCTTTAGAAATGTTTTGAATTTTTATGATTCTTTGGGAATATTGGTCACCTGTTCTCAATTTTTTATATTGGGTCAGGATCTACTTAAAACTGAGTTAAAAGCCACATGAATTTTGTGTCTGTCTGGAAAATAGGGTTTGACTTCCACAGATGTCATAGAAATCTCAAATGTATACGCTGCATTACATCATTGATATTTTCCCTGTCACAGCAGAGACGGAAGTACATTTGATATTGAGGAGGTCTTAGTAGGAAATGGGCATTGAGGTAAAGGCTACTTTTGACTCATAGAATTAAAGCTTCTTGATAGGTATAAAGCAATCTTTTGATAACACATCATGTAACTCAGACATTATTTTTAAAATTGTGCCTTGCTAAAAAAGATGCCCAGAACACATTGCTCTGGCCCTGTGCTTTTTTTTTTTTTTTTTAACCCAGCTAGGGAAGCAGTGAAAATAAAGTTAACACTGGCATTAATCAAACCTCTCTTAATTTTGACAGCATCTGGATTTCATTCTTCTTACTAGGTGGCACTACCCCTGATCTGTTTTATTTTTTGACTGCGCTTACTGATAACCCCATCAAGGCTGAGAAGTAGAAAGACAGGTTGACTACTTAACTTTAGTGTTGGTCTGCTGAACTGAATGGGAGGAAGAAGTGACTGCATTTTTAACAACTATGTATGAAATTCATGGTAGTATGAGTATAATAATAATAAGAAAGAGGGGGAAGGGGGAAAAAAAAGCAGTGTGAAGTAGATTTTACCGATTCAGATAGCCTTAAGATTAGATAAATACAGGGACACCTGGGTGGCTCAGTCAGTTGAGCATCTCAGTTCAGGTCATGATCTTACAGTTCATGAGTTTGAGCCCCACATGGGGTTCTCTGCTGTAAATGCAGAGCCCGCTTTGGATCCCTTGCCCCTGTCTCTCTCTGACCCTCCCCCACTCGTACTCTTCCTCTCAAAAATAATAAAAAATTTTTAAAAAGATTAGACAAATATAAATACTGTTTTGTTGTTTAAAATCTTAAAGAGGCTTCCAAGAAAATGCTGTTCTTTGCATTTTCTTACAGAAACATAAAGACAAAATGGTTGTATAACAGGGTAACAGAGTTTTAGTAAATGTGGTTTGAATTATGTTCAGACAAATGCAAAGTGATATGTTTTCTGGGAAAGGTGTCTAGTAAGTAGATTTTTGTATTCCTTGAAACTGTTTTTTAAAATTTTTTTTTAGGGGGGCCTGGGTGGCTCAGTTAGTTGAGCCTCTTACTTCGGCTCAGGTCATGACCCTCAGGTCATGACCTCAGGGTCCATGAGTTCAAGCCCCATGTCAGCTGACAGCTGGGAGCCTGGAGCCTGCTTTGGATTCTGTGTCCCCCACCCCCCCACTCTGCCCCTCCCCCACTCATCCTCTGTCTCTGTCTCAGAAATAAATAAACATTAAAATATTTTTAAATCTTTTTTTAATGTTTATTTTTGAGAGAGAGAGAGAAAGAGTGAAAATGGGGGAGGGGCAGACAGAGAGGGAGACACAGAATCCGAAGCAGGCTCCAGGCTCTGAGCTGCCAGCACAGAGCCCGATGAGGGGCTCAAATTCACAATGAGATCATGACCTGAGCTGAAGTCAGATGCTTAGCCAACTGAGCCACCCAGGCGCCTCTGTATTCTTTGAAACTTTTTAAGATTTGATATGGGTTTTGGGAGGAGCTTTGTCCTTCTTGCAAATCTAATACCACTTGACTAGAAGCTGCTCAGAAGAAAAGATTACATCCGCCATTTCCTGTGCCTCCCCCCACAGTGCCTGCTACTTTGTACACATCAGGAGCTAAGAAATATTGTTGCCTCAGATTAGGAAAGGGTCACATTCAAAAAGCACTTTCATTAGCAAAGGCAGGGCAAGCCCACTTACACGATGGTTATTTATAAAATCTCTTGCAGCTAATTAATGCGATCATATCTGCCACGAGATGTAACATCTATTTGGAATGACGGAAATAGAATCTCTTTCTTTTACTGTCATTCTTATTCTGCCATTTATTTGTTTCCATAATAGCAAAAGCATTTGCCTCGTATTCATTACTCAGGTTTTCTCCCAGCACAGTAAAACTGTCTGCGATGTCAAAAGAGATGTGTTAAGCCCTAGTACCCAGCTGTGTGCTGAAATACAGTAAAGTACTGGCATGCTTATCACAGTTTCTTTGTGGCCGTTACTCTCTATTGCATTACTATTTAATATTTACAAGAGTGCCGTCAGTTCCATCCTTTCATTTCCTTTCCTTCGCAGGCAGCGCGGGTACATGGCTTGTCCTCATCCTTCCTTGCTCCTCCTTCCCTGCCCCCATGCCTTCTAGCTGTCTACCATCTAGCTTACTCCAGTTCAGGATGCTGAAAAACCAAACACAAAGTTTCCTTTGACATCACTTGATTTCCAATGGTACCCACCCCCCCCCCCCGCCCCCAAAAGTGAAAATGCCTCAGATGGAGGGAAACAGATGAAAAAAGATGAGGGATCCAGGGGCAGATATTCAGATCAGGTGAGAGTCTGTTGGAGAAAAAGGAGCAGACGCCAGTGACATCACCTTTCCACTCTCTCTGGGAATAAGGCTGGGAAGGAGCCAAGTACACAGATTTAAGGCAGAGGTCTCATGCTGGTGGCTGGCATGCGGGGTTTGCACAATGTGTTGATTTCATTTCTTTTGCAAATGCACCAATATTAAAATATCAGACTTTGTCTACAAGTATAAATGTCCAGGTTCTCTTGAAAAATTGGAAGACCTGGGCCCACATTTCTGCATGGCAATCATCAGCTAGAGCTGAGCAATGCTTCCCATGCCCCGTGATTTAAGGAGACTGAAAAAAAACAAAAACAAAACCACAGAACTCGTGCACCCGGTAAAAGATTTATCTACCCAGGGGCCACAAACTGCAACTACTCAGTTGTGCAGGTACAGATGAAAATGGAGAGAGGCTTTGGGCTTAGAATTCAGCTCCTCCACTTAGTAAGTGCATAACCTTCTAGACATGAGCCTCACTCTCTTCTTTAGATGCGGTGGTGATGATGCTATGTGTCTTCACCAGGTTATCATGAGGATCAAATTAAAACAAAAAAAGTGATTTGAGTGAAAGTGCTGAGTACGCACAATATTTCCGGGCAGCTAGGTTTTGTCGGTCGACTTTTGGGGTTGTGTTATCTACTCTATGTGAAGTCTTTTAAAATACAAGTAGACAGGGGCGCCTGGGTGGCGCAGTCGGTAAAGCGTCCGACTTCAGCCAGGTCACGATCTCGCGGTCCGTGAGTTCGAGCCCCGCGTCAGGCTCTGGGCTGATGGCTCGGAGCCTGGAGCCTGTTTCCGATTCTGTGTCTCCCTCTCTCTCTGCCCCTCCCCCGTTCATGCTCTGTCTCTCTCTGTCCCAAAAATAAATTAAAAACGTTGAAAAAAAAATTAAAAAAAAAATACAAGTAGACATTGGTGGGTAGTGTATTGATTGACAGCTGCATAATAACACCCCTGGCAGGACACAACGATGGCTGTGGGCCAGTTAAGGGGCCCTTAGGCACAGGACCCAGCCCCTCGTATTCCTGGTTCCCCTGGCCCACATCCACTTGTTTCAGGTCCCAGCCAGGGATCCAGCGTGGTTCTCGAGAGCTTGAAGTATGTTGTGTTCCTGAGTTCCTCTCCATTTAAAGCTATTTCTGGAAGATATGGGCCACACTATTCCCTTTCACAGGATTTGTTCACAGAAGATTGAAGCCATGAATGGCACAGGATAGGACAGCAGAGATTTTCTTCCTTCTCTCCTTCCTTCCTTCCTTCTTCCCTTTCTTTCCTTTTCCTCATTAGAAACAAATTCATACGTAGCAGTTTTTATTCCAACTTATCATCATTCCAGCTCAACTCTTTCTTTAAAATTCATATAATAATGATCTTCCTTCCCACTCCTATCCCTTTCCCATTTTACAGGTTTGCAGGAAATACAGCCCTAACTCCTAACAATTCAGAGAAGCCAGGGGTCATATTTCCCTGTTCTGCAAGCCCATTCTGGCTGCCACCATCCCTTCTCACTCCACACCTCAGTTGCCTCTTATGCTGACACCTCTCTCCAATCCACTTCCCTCTCCAAACACAGACACCTGTTTCCCGCACACTCCTCAATGCACTGCTAGCAGAAAACTCTCCTATTTAGCATTCTTTACCGAAGGGTAGGCAGTCACAGAGGGACGTTATACATTGAAAAGAAAACAACTTGAGACATAAGTTTTAAAAATCTTGTTTGTGGAGGACAGTAGCCATCCCCTTCTGAGCAGCCTTCCTGCCTGCCTCTGTCATCCAGCTGGGCTGCTGGGTCCCTGAAACCCTCTTATCACTGAATTGTAGGAGCTGACATCTTTCAGGGTCTTATTACCTCCCAGCCCCTGCACCCCAGCCCCTGCCCTCACCATTCATGCAGAAAATGCTTCAGACCATAATAATCTCTACAGCAAGCGCTCCACTCCCACTGGAGACAGCATTTTCAATCATTAAAGAGAATATTGAACACCCCAGGCTCAGGCATCTCTATTTTGCGTGTTCTCTTGGTCCAAGGCTTCCACAGAAAATCTACATGTCTAAAAGGGCTTATCAAAGCCCCCCCACCTCCCCCCCCCCCCCCACATAAGATTTGAATTTGCCTAAAGACCGTATTTAAAGCCAGCAGAAGCGTTGAGATCTGGGGTCAAAGCATTTGGATACTGTCCTATTTCAGGAGAGATCCCGAGGCTTCCTTAGATCTCCTTAATGAAGGGCATGTTATCAGGAAATACCCGAAGAATTCGTCAGAAGAAAGCAAGTAGTGGCCGGCTACTGCGCATGTATCTATGGTGCCGCTTGCAGGACAGATGGGCCCTGCGCGCTGCTCCATAGTGCGCTCGTGACACTACCTGACTGCTTTTCTTCTCCCTTTTGACAATTTCCAAATGCCAGAGGATACTGAAGCATACGAGAAAAACACAGCATCCAGAAGCATTAGCATATGTGGTCTCTTGTTGTCACAGAGAATTATAAAAAAAGTCTTGAAGGGAGAGGGTTTTTTTTTTTTTTTTTTATGTTTATTTTTGAGATAGAGAGAGACAGAGCGTGAGCAGGGGAGCGGCAGAGAGAGAGAGAGACACAGAATCCGAAGCAGGCTCCAGGTTCTGGAGCGGTCAGCACAGAGAGTGATGCGGGGCCAGAACCCATGAATTGAGAGATCATGGCCTGAGCAGAAATCAGATGCTTAAATGCTTAACTGCCTCAGCCACCCAGGCGTCCCAAAGGGTGAAGTTTATATGGTGAGCATGGGTATTAATTATGTTCTGATCAGATTCTAAATTCAGGATGGAGAGCAGAGAAGAAGGATGTCCTTCCCTCTAAGGACTGTGCATTTTTCGAGCAAAGGATGAAGAAAGCTTTTCCTGCAGAGGTTGGCTTCCAGCTCCCATTGTAAATTTATGCCACTGACATTGAACAATATGCTATTCACACCTGTGTCAGACAGGGGAGGAGCCCCTTGTCTCAGCTTAGACCTCACCATGCTCACCAATGTTCCAACACCTCCCCCTCCTCCCCGTTCTTCATTTCCTTTCTCACTCCCAGAGGTATGTTGTATTTCATTTTAAAGTGCTTAGAGACTACAGCAATATGCACTATATAAATAATAAATGGAATGCAATAGAATTGAAATAGTCTTGGACCCCTGACTTTGGCTTATATCCCAAAACGGACAGATTTAGACATGCAAAAGCTGCTTCTCTGACAGGCTAGATGTTTGGGGTTTTTTCCCTCCCTTTCTTAAAACTGTCATTTCATTTACTTATTGGGATTTTTGTACGTCTGTTTGGAGGTTAGGGGAAGTTCATAGCCTTCCATCTCTATTGTTTATGGTGGATGTGTTCAGTGTGGAATGTCACTGCATGTGAAATAGAAAGAGTAAGGGCAGAGAAGAGAGAACAAGAGAAAAAAGCATGGCATACAGGAGGATAGAATTAAATAAACCAACAATAAACACAGGCTTATTTTGTGCCAGGCATTGTGCTAGGGTGATGTAGGTTACCAAGAGCATTGAGACATGGGCTCCATTTCCAAAAGGCATATGATGCCCCGTTTACAGCCATCACATACACCAACTGTGACAATGGCTAGAAGGGAGAGGGTGACACAGGAAAAGAAGCTGATTTCAGTCGGGGAGATCCGTTTGGAAAAGTTTTTTATTTTGGTCTTGATAGGATCTTGGAGATGTGAGAAACAAGCATCTGATGGAGAAAATAGAATAAATATAGGAACAGAAAAGCAACAGGTGGGCATGGGGATCTGTGGCGGACGGGGTGAAGGAGGCTGAGCCTATAGATTGAAGAGGAAAGAGAGAAAGGAATTCACGTTAAGGAGGCCCTTCGTTCTGGGCCCTTTCAAATAAATTCTCATCTAATCTTCTAAACAGCCTTGTAAGATAGGTACTATTATTTTCACTGTGCAGATAAGCAAATTGGAAGATTAAGTATTAGCACAGGGATGGGACTGGAACCTGTGTGTTCTGAGTCTACAGCTGTGCTCCTCCCAGGGTACTGCTATCCATAGATTCTTTCTGTTATCTTACAGCCGCAATTTAGGATTTGGAATTTGTCTGTAGAGAAACTGGAGCCATTGCAAACTTTTTCAGCAAAGAATAAATACAATCAGATCAGAAAACAGAATCATAGTTCATATGTTCAGGTCTTACACTTAACAAAAAAGTTCTCTAGAGCAGGGGTTCGAGGTGGGGCACTTAGTAGTTAAGGGAGTAGCTCTCATTTCCTGACTGCCCTTTTATGGTATCTGATAACTGATAATGTGATATAAGATTTTATAGATCATTCTCTAATAATCCAAAATTAATCTTAGTTTTTTAAGTAATCTGATGAGTGCTGCAACTGAAGTGACTTTTTTTTTTTTCTTTTTATTTGGTTCCCAAAAGAGTAATTACATCAAATACATGTATTCCAGGGGCCTGGGTGGCTCGGTCAGTTAAGTGTCTGACTTTGGCTCAGGTCATGATTTCACAGTCCATGAGTTCGAGCCCCATGTCAGGTTCTAAACCTCCAGTGGGGAGCCTGCTTCAGATTCTTGCTCTCTCCTCTCTCTCTGCCCCTCCCCCACTCGCACTTTCTCTCTCTCTCTTTCAGAATAAATAAAGTAAAGCAAAAAAGACACCTATTTCAAACTTAGTGCAAATTCAAATCACTGAAACATTCAGTGCTAGAACACTCTGCATGGCTGATGATAGAGAGATTAGAAGGATCATTTGAAAAAAGTAATTTGAAATTCAAGATCAAGTCCTGAAAATGCTAATTTTTGGAAATTTAGATTAAGACAATACTTCAGGGGCACATGGGTGCCTCAGTCAGTTAAGTGTCCAACTTTTGTATTTGGCTTAAGTCATGATCTCACGGTTCATGAGTTTGAGCTTCATGTCAGGCTCTGCACTGGCAGCATGGAGCCTGCTTGGGATTCTCTCTCTCTCCCTTTATCTCTGCCCCTCCCTTGCTCTCTCTCTCTCTCTGTCTCAAAATAAGTAAATAAACATTTTTAAAAATGGCAATACTTCAGTTGGAGAAAACTGTGTAACCAAACATACTTATTGTCTATAATTTCCATAATAGAAAATAATAATAGTACGTTCACTTATTGAAATATTATGAATTTATTAAAATGAAAGAAATCAGCACCATGTCAGAATATGGAAATATTTATGATGTAATGCTACATTTGAAAACTAAGTATATGATTCTAATTTTTTAAAAAATCAGCTTATGTGTTAGTAACTATAGAAGAGAAATATGGAAAAAGGTCATTGTATTGGCTTGGGCTTTTTTTTCCCTTTAAAATTCTTGTGTTGCTGTTCTGAACATTTCCTAGTGGTATTATATCCTAATTGTCATGGATGTAGGCAAAGGCAGATAGGATGGAAGGGCACAGAAAACCTGTTCTCAAGAACAGTAGTATCAAATCACAACCAACACTTTTTATGCTATGTACTAACGAAAGAAAAAGAGTTTTTGTTTGTCTTATTTTGACCTTTGTCGTTGAGTATTTATATTGTTAAACCAGAAGGATTTCATATCGAGTGACAGGAAGATACAGAACTTTTTTTTTTAATATATGGCTTGTATTTATAATTAGGAAAATATTCACTTTACAATTTGTCAGTTGTATATGTTTTCATCTGTCTGATTGTGTTTAAGGACAGCTCCACCTAAAGAGAGAGAAATGGATAAGCACTGTAAAGTCTCTTTTAGGTGTATGATTCTGTGACTATCATTATAGAAATGTGTAGCTACTGCAGGATAAAGAAAATAAATAAGTATAAGGGAAATAACAGAAGCTTGGATAAGAGTGACTTATTTCCAGATAAAAACATAATTATAACACAGAGAACAATATGCCTTTTTTATTTAACTAGTCCATTTATGGAGACGTAATAATATGGAAATATCTGAAATAGGGGCGCCTGGGTGGCTCAGTCTGTTAAGCATCTGACTTTGGCTCAGGTCACAATCTCACGTTTTGTGAGTTTGAGCCCCATGTGGGCTCTGTGCTGACAGCTCAGAGCCTGGACGCTGCTTCGGAATCTGTGACTCCCTCTCTCTTTGCCCCTACCCTGTTCACACTGTATCTCTCTCTGTGTCTCTCCAAAAATAAATAAATTGAAAAAAATTTTAAAAACAGAAATAACTGAAATAATAACTTGAATAGTATTTTACAAAGCACATACCCATTATCTTTACAGTTTTACATAAAGTAAAGTAAAATACTGATCCACAAATGGCTAATAAAACCTTTAATTTGCGTTCCCACTTTAATTTTAGGATAATCATTGTAACAAAAATATAGTAGTTGAAAAAAAACATCTAACTGCAAATATCATTGTGATTGATACTTTACAGAATAATATGTCTTGAACATAGGCCTGATCTGTGAGAGTTTATGTTCTAAAGTGGATAGCACAAAGGGCACCTGGGTGGCTCAGTCAGTTGAGCGCCTGACTTCAGTTCAGGTCATGGTCTGGCAGTTCAAGAGTTTGAGTCCTGCATCCGGCTTTGTGCTCACAGCCCAGAGCCTGGAGCCTGCTTCGGATTCTGTGTCTCCCTCTGTCTCTTTCCATCCCCAGCTTGTGCTCTCTCTCTCCCAAAAATAAATAAACATTAGAGGCACATGGGTGGCTCAGTCGGTTAAGCCTCTGATTTCGGCTCAGGTCATGATCTCATGGTTTGTGAGTTCGAGCCCCCCATCAGGTTCTGTGCTGATGGCTCGGAGCCTGGAGCCTGCTTTGGATTCTGTGTCTCCCTCTCTCTCTGCCCCTCCCCCACTCGTGCTCTGTCTCTCAAAAATAAATAAATGTTAAAAAAAAAAATTTTACATAAATAAACATTAAAAAATAATAAAATAAAATGGAGAGCATGAATGTGGATAAATATCATTGGACAGCTCAGTAAAATGAATAACAAAGAGAAGAGATAATAACATGGGTTGAAGGGTGCTGCTAGTGGACACGTGTGAGTTGCAAATATAATACAGAGCAACTCTTCCCTGTACATTGGAATTCTGTAAGAGCCTGGGATTGATGTCTGTTCTTTGTTACAGACCCCAGAGAGCAAGTTTTCCTGAGGTTGCATGTTCTAAAATATGAATGTGAATCTAGTAGTGATAAAATATGGCATCAAATATTTTCAACATACGGTAAAAGTTGACGAGTTGATTTTAAAATGCAGTTGAGTTTTGTGAAAGCATGCATGGGGCCTTGGGGAGGAGACAATTTCTGAGCAGGGAAGGGAGACCATCCCAGGGCTAACTGATGAGACAGCTGACTGGCTTCCAGAAGGTAGGGAAGGGCCTGGAATGGCAATGTCCCTCCGCACAAGAGGCATACAAATGCTGGGTACTCGGCTGTGGAAGCTGACCTCAGAGATTCTTTGGGCTGAGAGAAAGCAGACAGGCCAACCACAGAGTACTTTCCAGTCGTGCTAAGGCCCAGTTTAGATCTATGGTGAGGCATCAGGGTTCCCACCGAGCCCAGGGCACAGCGTGGTGAATCCTGCCATAGGTGGGGTACCCAAGACTCCTGCCAGGCCTGACTGTTGAGCACAGGACACCAGCACTGGGTGGACCAAGTTGTGTTTCAGTAGGAATCTAATATGCTCTGAGGTTGCCCTAATGGGGTCCAAGACAGATTTCCAATTCTACCAGCCAGCTCAGCTAAGAGAATGGACTCAGGAGGTGAAATTTTAGAGAGGAATTCATTTACCGTGATGGGACAACGGGGCACCAGTTTAGAAACCTAGTGGAGACAGTGGGGGTGCTGCTTCCCAGTCGGGCCAATAAGGAGATTCAAACTCAGGGCCCATTGAGGATCTTGGTACTTGCTGCCCAAATCAGGAACTAAAGCGGAGCTGAGCTGAACCAGCTCTTATGGCAAGTGTAAGCCACCATCCCTCAGATTACAAATCTGAGAAACTTTGGGGTAGCCAGAGAGGCGAGGACTGTAGTATCATCCTGGGATTTAATCCTGTGCAAAGCAAACCTACCCGTGGAATTAACCGCATGCAAACTCTAGAGTAATATTAAGTAATGTAACATACCCAAGTATGCTGACTACTCAGGGGACAAGTTGAGAGAAAAGGAGTGCAGCCACTAAACAACAGAAAAAAACCTGATGCTCAGAAGTTTGGCTCCTGCTGGGAGAATCCCTCTGCTGCACAGTCCTCAGCTGAGAGAGCTGGCCCTCGGCCTGTGTCTCTCTCCCCTGTCCCCTCATAGCCCTCAGGCCCGATGCCCAGAGGCCTCTGCCTTACTCCTGAAACACAGACACTTGCCTCAGCCTGAGACTAGGGATATGCTGGCCCTTGATGGTATTCTGCAATGCTCACGGTGGGCAGGGAGAGACCTTGGCACAGTCCCTCATTAATCCTTTGAAACAAAATGACAGGCTTGTGAAAGAACTGAACACTTAAAGAATAGAGCTGGAGCAGCAGGAGCAGTGTGGAAACTGAGGGCATATCTCTAGGAAACTTGTAAATGTCTTATCGCTGATGGCAGGAATCTGGCAGTATCAAGAGAGAGAGAGACAGAGAGAGAGGCAGACAGAGAGTGAGAGAGAGCTGACATCAACAGCGGGAAATCATGGTGGCACAGGGGCTGGCAGTGACCAGAGAAGCCAGCAGCAGTGGTGAAGTCACAGCCCACACCGGCAGGAGCAGCAGGTGTCAGCTCACAAGCCACGTGTGTGTGGACAGAGCTAGATCTCAGCAGAACTTCACTGGCTGCCAGGACACAGGGCCACCCATGAACCTTGCCAGAGGAGAGAAAGAGGCTCGGTGATTCCACTTTGAGCAGCTACAAATCCGAGGCTGTTTTTGCTATCTTTTTTTTTTTTTTTAACATTTTTAAACATTTTTTTATTTTTTAGAGAACACGAGCAGGGGAGGGACAGAGAGAGAGAGGGAGGCACAGAATTCAAACAGGTCCCAGGCTCTGAGCTGTCAGCACAGAGCCCAATTCGGGGCTCAAACCCAGGAACCATGAGATCATGACCTGAGCCAAAGTCGGACGCTTAACTGACTGAGCCATCCAGGCATCCTTTTGTTATCTTTGAAATAGGTAGTTATCCCTTCATTGTCCTCTGCCAGGCTGCTATGGCCTAGAAAGCAAGAGTTACAAGGACTTGAAACCAAGAGCATTGGCTTTAGTTGCATGTTAAAGTAATTTAAGTTGTTTAATATTTTTCCATATTAATAATATGAGCCCCTATTTTAAAACACCTGTTACATGCTAGTCATTATCATAGTCTATTAGGATAGTCTATTTATACATTCATGAATGTTTTAACTATCCCCTTTTTTAGGTAAGGAAACTGACATTCAGAAAGATAGACTGAGACTCAAACCCAGTCTGGTGTCTAGTTCCCAGACCCAGGTTTTCCCCATAGTTCCCCTACCCCTTCCTTTTCCTTTTACTGTGTAAAGTGTGGTGTCCCAAGTCGTAATCACCTCACCTGATTATCTTGGCTAGTCTTGATAACTGCTTGTGATTCACTGTTTATTTTGCTGATCCATTATCTTTAGTTCATTCTGGCTGACTGCATTTTTTTTTTTTTTTAAGTAATCTCTCTAGGCCCAACATGGGGCTTGAACTCATGATCCTGAGATCAAGAATCAATGCCCTACTGACTGAGCTGGCCAAGCACCCCTGGCTGATTGCATTTTTAAATACTCTGCACAAAAAAGAGTTGATAAAAATATAGGAAGGCATTACCTTTTGGTTTATCTGTTTATGACTCAACCCCACGAAGATAATTGCAGAATGAAATGTTAGTGCAGCTTTGCAAAGCAAAGTCCCAATGCTTTTGGTTTAAAGATCAACAAGAGAGAAAGATACTGAGCAAAAATAGAAAGCTTCTTACAACATGCACTGAAGGCTGGACTGACTCAGTAGGCTATTTAGCTTCACTGTGTTCTAAAAATAAATAAACTTATATTTAAGAGGGTGGTATTTTCCTTGTCTTTTGTCACTGAAGTTTATTCCTTAAGCTTTAGTTTTTATTTGTTTATTTAGGTACTTGCAGGGATAATGTCAAAAGACAGCCCTAAGAGTATTAACTTTGATATTTGTAATTTATGACTATCTATTATTAATAAGAGCTGATGAATAAATAATGAATAGCACGATGAACAATGAATATTTTCAAGTCAACGAAATTGGTTTGGGCGATGGTTAGAAGAGAGCGATTGAGGCTTGGTGTGTTGTGGGTTGCATTCTTCAAGTTTACCAAGCCAAAAGGATCACATGGAACAAGAAAAGTGTACTAGGAAATTTTAAAACATTTCAAATGAATCATTGCTAAAATTTTTCTAAAAAAGAAACTTGTAGGGAAATAAAAGTGACCTCTTAGTAGCTTCACTGCTCTTCTCTCTCAAAGATCATTTTAGTATTTTAAAGCATTTCCTGCAATGCCGATCAAAATAACACCAGCATTCTTCAAAGAGCTAGAACAAACAAGCTTAAAATTTGTATGGAACCAGAAAAGACCCCAAATAGCCAAGGCAATCTTGAAAAGGAAAACCAAAGCAGGAGACATCACAATCCCGGACTTCAAGCTATACTACAAAGCTGTAATCATCAAGACAGTATGGTACTGGCACAAAAACAGACACTCAGATCAGTGGAATAGAATAGAGAACCCAGAAATGGACACACAAACATATGGCCAACTAATCTTTGACAAAGCAGGAAAGAATATCCAATGGAATAAAGACAGTCTCTTCAGCAAGTGGTGCTGGGAAAACTGGACAGTGACATGCAGAAAAATGAACCTGGACCACTTTCTTACACCACACACAAAAATAAACTCAAAATGGATGAAAGACCTCAATGTAAGACAAGAAGCCATCAAAATCCTCGAGGAGAAAGCAGGCAAAAACCTCTTTCATCTTGGCTGCCACAACTCTTTACTCAACATGTCTCTGGAGGCAAGGGAAACAAAAGCAAAAATGAACTATTGGGGCCTCATCAAAATAAAAAGCTTCTGCACAGCAAAGGAAACAATCAGCAAAACTAAAAGGCAACCAACTGAATGGGAGAAGATATTTGCAAATGACATATCAGATAAAGGGTTAGTATCCAAAATCTATGAAGAACTTATCAAACTCAACACCCAAAAACAAATAATCCAGTGAAGAAATGGGCAGAAGACATGAATAGACACGTCTCCAAAGAAAACATCCAGATGGCCAACTGACACATGAAAAAATGCTCAACATCACTCATCATCGGGGAAATACAAATCAAAACCACAATGAGATACCACCTGACACCTGTCAGAATGGCTAACATTAACAATTCAGGCAACAACAGATGTTGGCAAGGGTGCAGAGAAAGAGTATCTCTTTTGCATTGCTGATGGGAATGCAAACTGGTGCAGCCACTCTGGAAAACAGTATGGAGGTTCCTCAAAAAATTAAAAATAGAACTACCCTATGACCCATCAATTGCACTACTAGGTATTTGTCCAAGGGATGCAGGTGTGCTGCTTCGAAGGGGCACATTCACCCCAATGTTCATAGCAGCACTATCGACAATAGCCAAAGTATGGAAAGAGTCCAAATGTCCACCAATGGGTGAATGGATAAAGAAGATGTGGTATATATATACAATGGAGTATTACTCGGCAATCAAATAGAATGAAATCTTACCATTTGCAACTATGTGGATGGAACTAGAGGGTATTATGCTAAGTGAAATTAGTCAGAGAAAGACAAATATCATATGACTTCAGTCATATGAGGACTTTAAGATACAAAGCAGATGAACACAAGGGAAGGGAAGCAAAAATAATATGAAAACAGAGAGGAGGACAAAAGAGAAGAGACTCATAAACATGGAGAACAAACTGAGGGTTGCTGGAGGGGTTGTGGGAGGAGGGATGGGCTAAATGGGTAAGGGGCGTTAAGGAATCTACCCCTGAAATCATTGTTGCACTATATGCTAACTAACTTGAATGTAAATTTAAAAAATAAATAAAATAGTAAAAAAATAAAAATAAAAGCATTTCCTTCATTATGCCTTCTATTTTAGTTTACAAAATGACCAAGTCAAGTAGGCTAGAAAAGAATTAAGGAAGTAAGAACTAAGGAAAAATCACATTTCTGATGTCAGTGATCTTGGAATTCTTCATTGTTTCTTATTTGAAAGACATATGGATGAATAATAGTTTTCTCCTATACTACTCAAAAATGTGCTAGGAAGATTGTTTTAAAAAAGCATCACTGACTTTTCATGTTAACTTTTTCTCCACATTTATAGAGTTTAGAGTGTCCTTTCTCAAGAGTTGTTATTTTAATCATATTGAAAAAATATTAAATATAAATTAAATTAACTAAATAGTAAGTAGTGTATATATGTATTCAGAATATATAGAGAGAATAATAAACAGAATAATGTTTTTATTCATTCATTCATTCATTCATTTATTGTCAAGTTAGCTAATATACAGTGTAGTCTTGGCTTTAGGAGTAGAACCCAGTGATTCATCTCTTATATGCAACACCCAGTGCTCATCCCAACAAGTGTCCTTAGTGCCCATCACTCATTTCTACCCCCTCACTCCCCACAGAATAATGTTTTTAAAACCCTTTTCATTAAAATGTCATAGTCTAATTCTACTGAGACTATTGTCTTTAACCTATGAGGTTTTATATATTTTTCTTTTCTTTTTATTTTTTCCTTTTAGGGAGAGCATGCAAGCAGAGGAGATGGGCAGAGAGAGAGAGAGAGAGAGAGGGAATCTTAGGCAGGCTCCACATTCAGTGCGGAGTGCAGAGGCCGACTCAGGGCTTGGTCTCACAAACTGTGAGATCATTACCTGAGCCAAAATCAAGAATCAGACACTTAACCAACTGAGCCACCCAGGCGCCCCAAGATTTTTCATATCAAGTTCCACATATGGAAGGGACACACTTGTGTACTGAGGGGATTAAAGGAAGCATTAATTAGCTCTCAAGTTACATTAATATAATACAACATTGGGTTTTCTATTTGATTCTTTACCTTTGCATTAATAATGCATGCCATTATTTGTGAACAGAATTTCACATTCCTAGGAAGATGTATGTGGTCAGGGGACCTTTTAGGATGTTTCAAATTATACCTACTCTCACAAACTTTAAGGCTATTCCTGTACTGAGCAATTTGCACTTTCATTTTGGAAGGCCTCTGAGCAAATGGTGTCTTGCTAGTTCCTCTCTAAGCAGACTTTAACATTCTGTCTTAGTCCTTTCTGGCCACTATAACAAAATACCATAAATTGTGTGGTTTAAAAACAACAGACATTTATTCCTCTGGAGACTGGGTGGTCCAGGATCAAGGCATTGACAGATTCAGTATCTGGTAAGAGCCTCCTTCCTGGTTTATAGATGACCATTGTCTCTTCTCTGTCTTCACACAGTAGAAGTGCCAGGGATCTCTCTGGGGCCTCTTTTAAAGGGCACCGAGCCCATTAATGAGGGCTCCACCCTCTTGATCTAATCACTTTCCAAAGTCTTCATCCCATTCCTAAATATTCTTACATTGGGAATTGGGTTTCAAGGTACTGTATGAGGGTCGGGAGCACACAAACTTTCAGTCTATACCAACTGATAGCTGATTTTGAGTATTTGACAATGAATGGAGACCCCGTCGCAGTACCTGTTTCGGAAAGGGAGGGGTGGTGGGGTAGACTCTGCTCTCCATCTTCTAAGTAAATGTCCTGGATATGTCTAGACAAGTTCATCAGAACCTAAGTTTCCTACCATGAGGAAGAATGCCTTTTCATCAGCTTTTCATAGTAAATAAAATTGAGATTTTTTGATGTATTTATTCATTTAGTAAGTTTTTTTAAAAGCTGTTTTCTTTAGAACATAAGCTCCCTAATAATTGAGGGTATTTGCATTTTAGAGACTGAAAGTGTTCAAGCACAGTATTGCTTTCCTTTTTTTAAAGCCATGGTTGGAAGTAAAATTATGTCATGTTAATTATGTGTTTAGATATTAATAGATAACCAAAGGGGATTTGTATCCCTATATTCGTTACACTTGAATAAGTTCTCATTGAAAATAAGTGTAAGATTTTAAGGTATGAAATTTGACTAATTAAAACACTCTAAGGTATAGAAAACTTGATTTATGTCGTCTTCTGTGAGTTCCACTGAAAAATTGTATCAGAAAAGATTGCTTGAAAACACTGGGTTTGAAAAGAAGGGTAATCTAAAGAATTTATTGGAGAAATGAGTCACGGCTTTCTTTAGTGGGAAAAAATGCTAGATCTGAATAAATAAGATTCAAGCAAGGCCTTCACGTGGTTGTGTTACCACTGTATAATGAGAAGAAATAACATTGAACTATACTATTCGTGTGACAGTTTCCCCTTTTCCCCTCCCCCATTATGTTGCTGCTTCTAGGCTGCACTACATCTCCCAGCCTCACAATCAGAACCAACATCCTGCCTTCCTTTCTCCAATCTAAACTCTCCTTTTTCCTCACACCATGTTTTCTTCCTTATTTTTCCCTTCTTAATGTCTACCTAATGTGTATACTCTGACAAATTACTTGTATCAATCGGATTGCCTTCTAGAACAGTTGAGTAGACATAGTTAAAAATGAGGCCAGTTTCCTGCTCACGCTCTGTCTCTCTCTCTCTCTCTCTCTCTCTCAAAAATAAATAAACATTAAAAAGGGGGTGGGGGACGCCAGGGTAGCTCAGTCGGTTAAGCGTCTGACTTTGGCTCAGGTCATGATCTCATGGTTTGAGGGTTTGAGCCGTGTCAGGCTCTGTTCTGACAACTCGGAGCCTGGAGACTGCTTCAGATTCTGTCTCTCTCTCTCTCTGCCCCTCCCCTGCTCACACTATGTGTCTCTCTCTCAAAAATAAACAAAAAATTTAAAAAAAATGAGGCGAGGTTATTAAACAGTTAAAAATTACTAAATAGTTTCTCAAGGGAAACAGTTGATAACTACTTTAAATTTTATTGCCACATGTTTGGGATAACTCCTGCCCTCATAACCCTGAGAGTTATGAAGATCATTTCAAACAAGGGACTATCAATCTTTTATAGCATCTTTATGTGTTTTGCCCCTCTTCTCAGGGTAAGGTAGTTGCCATGGAAACAATGACAGTGGCTAAATTCAGCTAGAAATATTTGCTGTTATCTATGCCACATGTTAAATATGGTTCTTTCCTTCCTTCCAAGCAGGAAAGAAGTAATCTGAAGAGTAAGTAGCATTCTAAAGACATTGTAACACATTCATGTTAATTAGAGGGTCATGTCTTGGGATTTTGCTACATGTTGGACCTTATTATTCCCATTTCACAGATAAAGAAATTGAGGTTATGAGAAATTACTTTCTAAGGGTGTCACAGGGAGGATTCAAATTGGGCCAAGTCTGATGTCAGAGTCTTCTCTGCTATGTGGCCTTCAATCATTACTGACTATGGTATGTATCTTTATGTCCATCATTACCTAGTTCTTTCTCAATGTTCCTAAATATCTGCTACCTGTTTGACTCCACTTACACAGTCTTATTCAGAATCCTAAAATTGTTTTTGCAAAATTTTGGTTTTCAGTCTTCCAAGATTCCAGTTACATTTCACACAACTTTTAATTCCCAGAAATATAACCTATTACAAAACTTAAGAAATGCTTTGCTATAGGGGCACCTGGGTGGCTCAGTTGGTTAAGCGTCCGACTTCGGTTCAGATCGTGATCTCCCAGTTGGCGGGTTTATGTGCCGTGTCAGGCACTGTGCTGACAGCTTAGAGCCTGGAACCTGCTTCGGATTCTGTGTCTCCCTCTCTCTCTCTGCCATGCCCCCACTTGCACTCTGTCTCTGCCTCTCTCTCAAAAATAAATAAACATTAAAAACATTTAAAAAAAATGCTTTGCTATAAAACACCTATAACTGCTGAAAAGAAATTGCTAATATGTAGCTGATTTATTAAGTGACATCTGTAGGAGACAAAAATAGTACAGGAGTGTGGGTATTGCAATCCCTAGAGGGGGTGCTGGTGTGGCAGGAAAATATGCTTTTCTAGATGTAGGGGTTTGGATTTAAATGTCCTTAGGCTCTGGACTCATGCAAGATAGAGAGTTAGGATCAACAAATCTACATGACCCTTCAGGACCCTCAAAAAGCTAAGCCCTTAGTGAAAGTATAGACTATTAAAAGACAAAAACAAAAGCAACCTCCCCAGTAGCAGATTGCGTCAACAAAGAAACTTGTCAGCTTCGACTCTGGGTGGAAGGAAATGGTCTCCTCCCTGAGACTCTGTACCCTTATGCCTACTCTTACTCTGGTTTAGGATTTGAATTTACACCGGGGTGTGGCAAACATTTTCTTTGAAGAGCCAGATGGTAAATATTATCAACTTTATGGGCCTTCCAGTCTCTAATGCAGCCGCTCAACTCTACCATTGTAGAATGAAAGCTGCTGCAGACAATATGTAACCTAGCATGTTTGCGTTTCAATAAAACTTTATTTACAAAAATAGATGGTGGTTTGCTGAATGCTGATTTATGCAATCTGCCTGGACCAAGTATCTCTGTCAACAAATTGGTATAAAAATTGGTTCTGTCGGGGCGCCTGGGTGGCGCAGTCGGTTAAGCGGCCGACTTCAGCCAGGTCACGATCTTGCGGTCTGTGAGTTTGAGCCCCGCGTCAGGCTCTGGGCTGATGGCTCAGAGCCTGGAGCCTGTTTCCGATTCTGTGTCTCCCTCTCTCTCTGCCCCTCCCCCGTTCATGCTTTGTCTCTCTCTGTCCCAAAAATAAATAAACGTTGAAAAAAAAAAAAAAAAATTGGTTCTGTCTGGTGATAGCCCTAAGACTCCTAGCAGAAGCAAACGTAAAAACTGATGTGAAGGAACACCTTGTTAGCTCAGGCTGTGAGGGTTGCCCATGCTGAAAATGAACACATATCCCTAAATACAAAGCGCACAAGAAAACAGTTCACCATGTCTGACCGTCAGCAGAGACACACAATTAGGAGGATTAGGTTTCCCAAGACTTTCAGATAGCAGAACTACTAAGTAGGGACTATAAAATAAATATGTGATTAACAGCAGAAAAGAAGGACTCTAAACTATGAGAAAATAATAAGAGTCTATGAAAAACCAACATACAGATTTGAAAGAAATAAATATAATTTCTATAAATGAAAAACCAAAGTAATTGAAAATGAAACATTAACAGAAGAATTAAAGAGCAGAAGATAAGACTCGATAAACTGCAAAGTAGGCCTGAGGGAATTAGTGGTATATAACTTGGAGGGAGGAAGAGATGGAAAATATAAAACAGAGGCAAATTGGGGGCACCTAGCTGGCTCAGTCAGTAAAGCATGTGACTCTTGGGGTCAGGATTTCAAGCCCCATGTTGTGTGTAGAGTTCACTTAAAAAAATAAAATAATTAAACATCTGTTCTCTTTAAAAAAGAGAGAGAAAGAGGTAGATTGGGATGGAGAAGAAAATTAAAAGGTCTAACTTTCAACCGCCCTTATAAAACTTTTGGGTGTGTTAAAAGAAAGAATCAAGAAAATGGGAGACTGTAATATTTAAAGAGAGCATCTAAAGAACTTTTTAAAATTCCTAAAAGACATACTCCTTAGATACATGATTCACAATGAGTCCCAAGAAGTGTAAATAAAAATACATTTTAGCAAGATTTCAGAACAAAGGCAAAGAGAATAGTTTAAAAGTAATTAGTGAAGGGGTGCCTGGGTGGCTCATTGGTCAGGAGTCTGACTTTGGCCCAGGTCAGGATCCCGTGCTTCGTGGGTTTGAGCCCCACGTAGGGCTATGGACAGCTCTGCGCTCCGAGCCTGCAGCCTGCTTCAGATTCTGTGTGTGTGTGTCTCTCTCTCTACCCCTTCCCTGCTTGCACTCTATCTCTCTGTCTCTCCAAAATAAATACAAAAGTAATTGGTAAAAAAGAAACTACCAACAAAGGAATGATAATTGGAATGACACCAGACTTCTTAGAGTAACAGCATAAGCCAAAGGCAATGGACTAATTTCAAAGTACTAAGAGAAAGTCTGTCAGAGTTCTATATCCAGCTAGACAATCATCTGAAGGTGAGAAAAAAGGGAATATTTTAACTTTTTAAAGTTTATTTATTTATTTTGAGAGAGAGAGACAGCACAAGCTGGGGAGGGGCAGAGAGGAGAGACAGAATCCCAAGCAGGCTCTGTGCCATCCTTCATCGCAGAGCCACGTGGGGCTTGAACTTATGAAAGGCGAGATCATGACCTGAGCTAAGATCAAGAATTGGACCCTTAACCGACTGAGCCACCCAACCTCCCCCCAAAATGAATATTTTAGACCACCATTTCATAGTACTGATCATCTTATTCTTCTTAAGGCTCCCTCTTCCTCTTTCCCTTCACTTCCTCATTATCCCTTTCCTTTTAGTTATGATGGCTCTGTTCCTTCCCAACAAACTGTGAACCTTCCAAGAAATCTTATCCCTGGCTCTCCCCACTCTTCTTTATCATTTACCCTCAAGGCTTTGATTTTCTGTGACTTGCATATTCTTGTGTCTTTGGCCCATATCTCACTAAGATTCCAGTCCTCGGTCATAAAGCAACAGGAAATGTCCAGTTGATTATGTGACTGCCATCATCAGCTTCCAGTTACCTACCATTAAAACTTGGGAGTTAGGGCGCCTGAGTGGCTTAGTTGGTTAAGCATCCAACTTTGGCTCAGGTCATGATCTCATGGTTTGTGGGTTCGAGCCCCGCATTGGGCTCTGTGCTGACAGCATGGAGCCTACTTGGGATTCTCTCTCTCTTTTTCTGTTTCTCCTCCGCTCATGTTCTCTCTCTCTGTGTCTCTCTGTCTCTCTCTTTCAAAGTAAATAAACATTAAAAAAAATAATACTTGGGAGTTTTTGCCCCTCTGTCCCTCAATTCTCATATGTAATCTGTTACTACAGCTCATTATATTTATTGAGAATAATAATTTATTCTTATTATACCTTCACAATTCAGGTATTCTGTCTCTATATTCCTGAAAAAATCAATAGTCTTTTCATTGGTCTCCCTGATTTTCAGTCTCCATCTCTTCTGATCCAGTCTGAAGATTAACACATTTTCTTCTAGATAGTTACCTCTCTTAGTTTTTCATTCTTCATGAGTAAAATTCTAGCTTTAGCACACTGGCATTGAAATGCCCCTATATATTCTGGATGTCTAGTTTGAACTCACTTCATCAATTTCGTAATTAGCTACTTCCCACAGCTTTTTCTGGACCATTCTGTTTTTCCTTCCTTACCTATATTTTTGTTTCTTGTCTTAGATCTCACTACCTCAGGACCTTGTTTTGCACTCTGCCAAGACTGAAATGTTATTTGAAAACTGTATGAGTCCTCTTAAGTAACATAGTTATATTGTCACAAGGGCATTATAGGGACTCTGTGCCTGTGTGTGTTCCTCATCTTCGCCTAAATAAAAAGCCTGAACTTGAAAAGTTCTACTAGGGATGACTTCAGAAAAATTGGCAGACTAAGGGAAAGGATATTCTGGGAAAGACAGAGCCTTTGTGTTTCCCCAAATCACATCACTGGAGGATGTCTCCATTTCTTGGTTGTCCTGGGTTTAAATGTCTCAGTTTCCCAGTAGATTAAAGTTCCTTGACGATTAAAAACAACAGCAAGAATATCTTTTCTTCTGTAAGTTTTGCATCTTATTCCCCCTTCTCTATATATCCAATTTTGGATACATAGAAGGTGTTTAATAAATACTGGTTGAATAAATACCGGGGCAGCATTTTGGGGATTGTAACACAACTTTGCAACATTTCTACTTGAACTGATGTAGATCCTTTGGGAGCCCCTCCACAGCTCATAACACAACACCTCTGAACAGACCTTTCATCTCCTAGATTAGTCCCCATGTTGGTCCCTCCTAGAATGCATTTCCTTCTAATAAAAAATAAATAAATAAATAAATAAATAAATAAATAAAAATTACATCCTAGCTCTGGCTCCTTGCACTTTCTCTTGGGATACTTTTGAACTTAAACAATGGCAGAGATCTTTAGGAAATGTGGATTTATGTTTTTAACTTATTTTCCATCAAACATTGATACACCTTGATGCAGTGCCAGTAATTTTCTTTTACTTTTTAGAAGCTCATTTTTATCAGTATAAAAATGATATGTATATTTTTTTTCCTCAGTTGTTTTTTTGTCCCCATGAGGCAGACAGCTGAGATACTTAAAACAAAGAGGAACATTCTTGACTAACATTTTAAATTTTGTCTCTGTTTTATGAGACTCTGACATTCACAAGAGTGGGTTCCACCTGTTTCTCACAGTCTAGGGGAAGGCTTTGGAACCACAATAGCAGATCATGTGTATAGGGCCACAGAGAACAAAGGCTGTAACATTTTAAGCACCATTACTCTAAAAGAAGACAATGACTGCTAACCTCTTGCAAGACACCAGCAAAGAGGTGGTACGCTTTTTTTGTTTTTGTAACAACAATTAATCATGACAGAAGGACTCAGATGGGGGAAAAGGACAGATGGTTCTTGTTACAATCTGCCCCTAACCTGAATTACCATGCCCTACCATAAATAGAATGTTCGAATCAAAACTGTGAGAAAGAAAGAATCATTAGAGATGAAAATCTGCAACAGTTTGTACTATCAAAGTGTTTAAACCCATAATGTAATGATGAGTACACTTTAACACTGTGAATACAGTGGAGCAGAAAAACCTTCGGCATAATAAACATCAACAGGCAGCAAGTATTTGATTCAAAGGCAATATAGGTACTGATGAATGATAGAATGTAAATACGCTTTAAGTTATTTTTTTGAGGTACATTTGGATACTACCATCACGTTGCCTGGTATGACCTTGACAATCCCATACTAAGTATATGTTGCGTTAATAGTTTACTAAGCTTTGACTTACATGGGAAAAACTTTTCTGAAAGGTGGTTAAGTTTTAATGCCAGATCATCTCTGGACATTTTCAAATGTAAAGATACACATATGGTTCCAAAGAACCTTAAATTATTAGTATCAACCAAATGATAGATATGTGAATATTTTGCCAACTCTGTAGATATTTCTTTGCTTCTTTTTATTAGATTGTCTTCAATATGACAATATGTAATGTAAGACAGAAGGGAAGGGTGCTGTAAAACAGAGACAGACTTTTATCACTTAAATGTGCATCTACCCATATAATCAGAATGTCCAGTATTCTGAAAGGTAGAGTGATAAGTCTGTAGGCAGGAGAGTGTATGTTCGTGTGGCCATTATTTGTTTTTATGAATGTTTTAGAGGGGAGAGTTGCCAAGTGGGAACTCCTCTCCTAAGAACTCTTGATGATGTGTTATAACCATTCTTTCTGGATCAATGCCAACCCTCAGTGGTCAATAATGATGATGAGCACTACAGGCTACATGGTTTTCAGAAAGAACAATCAAAACAGACCCCGTTTGTTGTCCCATGGATTGCTTCCAAGAAACAGTTTTGTTTCTGGATGATCAAAGCATGGTCTGATAGGCTAAGAATACAATAATTGATATAATTAGCCAATAATTTTGCAGCAAAAAAAAAATGTTAGCAGTGGCTGCTAGCTAACTCATTTATATGCTAATATTTTGGGAGGGAAAAGGAAAGGCTTTTGCTGTTTAAATGTTGTGTGTGTGTATATCAGAGTTACTTCTGGTTTTAGTTGTCGCCGGAAGTTTTTGTAAAAGAGATTGTGCTTGAGAATCCTGTGAGGTGGCTCGTGGAAACTGTGCACGGTTTGTGGCACTTCGGTTCAAGTTGTCCAGAGTGACCTTTCCCTTGAGGCTCTAGTGAGAACAAAGGACTAGTGGAGGGGAGTAGCCTGGGGTTTACAGGTTTTGTGATCTGCCCACAAGAAAGAAGAGTCAAAACACCTGCTGCCTCTCGTGATTGAAAAGCAACATATCTATTTCTACTAAACCAAACCCAAACATAAAGGGTAACAATGACAAACTCATGATGAAAGAAGATGAAGCAAGTAGCTGGATGCAGGCCCTTCCCGAGCCCTGAAGACTAACTTAGGAACATCCTTAATATGTGAGTCACTGCCCCCTTCCTGTTAACATTGGTTACCTGAGAATTCTTTTTTCTTTTGTCACCAAGAGGAATTTTTCTGTTGGCCCAGGAGGAGAGGAAACTGGAGCATTCCATTCCTACTTTCCCAACTGGGGAGTCATGGTGGATGGCAGTTTGGGAAATAGGGAGATATTCCAGCACCCTGGGTTGCAGGTTGGAATGTTGCTGTTTCCCTCAGGGAAAACAGGGAACTAGAATCATTTCAGATGTTTATTTTTGAGAAAGAGAGAAAGAGAAGAGAGAGGGAGACAGAGGATCTGAAGCAGGTTCTACGCTGACAGCAGAGCACCAGACGCAGGGCTTGAAATCACGAACCTCAAGATCAGACCTGAGTCGAAGTTGGACGCTTTAAGGGATTGAGCCACCCAGGCGCTCTGGAAGTAGAATTTTTCTGGTGCAGCAACAAGGGGGTTAGTAGGCTTACAAGGCCTACTACAAACCTAACCACTATCTTTAACATTCTTTCCCTAGAAATATTTTCTTCTAAGTTCTAAATGAACTCACCAATATCCATTTTGAGAGTAAGAACGGCAGCTGGTAAACTGAGGACAACTTGGATTTAGATGTCTTCCTTGCCCATCCTCTCCTTGGGGAATAGGTTTGCAATGTTCTCTGACCCTCCTTTGAGGTTATTTCTTGGTCTTTCCTTTTCTGTTATGGTGTTTTAATGATATTTGTTGTTAATCTTTTTTTTTAATGTTTATTTATTTTGAGAGAGAGAGAGAGTGAGCGCATGCACACATAAGCAGGGAGGGGCAGAGAGAGAGAATCCCAAGCAGGCTCTATGCTGAGTGCAGAGCCAGACGCAGGGCCAAATCCCATGACTGGGATGCCTAACCAACTGAGCCACCCAAGCACTCCGGTTCATTGTTAATTTTATAAATTCTTATTTCAGAGTTCCAAGTTCTGGCCAAGAGAACCACTTTACCAGTAATAATATAAATGCTCTAAAACTAACCTTAGAATTTTAGTGAAAAGCTGTGCTTTGATATGCACAACAAAAAGTGGTGAGTAGTGTTGGCTTACTACTTGTAAACGTAGGAAGGTAAACTATTATTAATATTTATAAGTCATTTCCTATCTTTTCAAAGTCTTTGTTAGCCTCACAATGGCTCTGCCAGGGAAGTGGGTGACTAGGATTGTTCATACATAGCAAATACTTGTAATGGAGGGTACACCCCATGTATCTTTTGTGCTGCCTTTGTTCTTTTCTTAAATCCACACAATGTCACACCTGTGGAAGGAGGTTACTCTACGGAGGAAAAATAAATGTTCTTCTATTATTCTACCTAATATTAATTGAGGCTCTCTTCAACCAAAAAAAAAAAAGTAAAATCCCACAGTGGGTAGTAAAACCAAAACACCACTATTAATCATTATTACCTAAGCGTACTAGCTAATTTAAAAATGAGGAGAGAGGCATCTAGGTGGTTCAGTCGGTTGAGTGACCAACTCTTGATTTTGGTTCAGTTCATGATCTCACACTGACAACGCGGAGCCTGCTTGGGATTCTCTCTCTCCCTCTCTCTCTGTCCCTCCCCCATTGGTGTGAGAGCACGAGCACATGCACACACACACACACACACACATACACACAAGCCGTCTCTCTCTCTCTCTCTCTCTCTCTCTCTCTCAAAATAAATAAACTTTAAAAATGAGAAGAAATGAAAGTTCTTCCTTTGTGCACCCATTACAATCCCCCCTCTCCCAGTGTAGTTGTTTTCCTCTCTGGGAAATAATCTGAACCAGGAATATGTCCAAAATATGCCCTGAAGCAAATTGAATTTCAGTAGAGGCTTACTAGAAGCTCCTGGTAATAAAAAGTCCTATTGATTTTGATGTATATACAGATCAGGACTTTTCTAGTGGATGTCTTGCCAGCATTGCTGAATTCTGGATTCTTTGAAACAATTGGATTCAAATATTAGAAACATATCAGTTTGTAAAGTTTTTGCCATTGTTTTAATCAGTACTTTTTTTTTTTCTTTTTTTAGTTGCGTGTGACAGAAACTCCAATAGGTTCAAGGGAAAAAAAATACACTACATTTGTTGACATAATGGTGAAGGCAATTGTAGAAGAGAGCTGTGGGGACTGGCAGCTCAGAGTTTGAAACTGGGCACAGTGACTCCAGAGACTGTTCTTAGTGTCGTCTTCCTCTCATTCATTCCTAGTTGCCTCTGTTGAGCTCCATTCTGCAGAATATTCTGCTGGGAATAGAGAGGATGGCCTCAGAGAACCCCAGTGTTACATTCAACAGTCCTCAATTCAAGAAGAAGAGGGCCACCTCTACTTCTAATGTGGGAAATTCTGGGTGAGGAATCTCTATCATCTGGCTTAAATTACAACTTCGCCACATGAGCTAATCATTGTTCGGGGGTGACAGTGGTGGCAGTGGTATTGATATAGTAGGCCCACCATAGTCCTGGGACAGTGGTTGCAGTGAGGCAGTATGGAATGGGCATATATTTTACAATCTCAACAGAAGAAGGAAGCTGACTGGAAGAAGGCGGATATTAAAGCTGGGAGGCAAATGAATTTATTAATTACACAGTCCATTACATTATTTCTATTAAGAACTGTTATCAGTCACAAGGTCAGGACAGGCAACATGAGACACTCATACTGGGAAATTTGAAGAGATCTTAATAAAGAGACTATTTACAAAGGGGTGGAGAGGATGCCAGGAAATCACAGTGATGCCATTCCCTGGAACTAATAGGAACAAGGGCCTTACCCTTCTTAATTCTGGTCAAGGGCTACAGCCCACTTCCTCTCACAGTGACCACTTTAGGGAGGAATATGGGAAATGAATGCTCCAAAGTCTTACTGTCCCCTCTCTCTCATCTCCTACTGATATACCCTATCTAGAAGCCAGTGGATGGGGAAGTCCAGTGATACAGTCCTTACAAATCAGCCTACCAGTGCAGAGACCAATGTGAAAAGGGTGGAGATCTGGAGGGAAAACGGAGTATTTCCAGGATGGTCTTATATACCTACAGACAGATCTACAGACTGATAGGCAGACAGACACATTTTATATGATAGAAACAATGATGCTATTGGATATCCAATAAATACTATATATGATAATAATTATGATTATAATATAGATTATGTATTATATATAAATATATATACGTGTGTATATGTATATATACACACGTGTATATACGTATGTATATGTACATATGTATACGTACATATGTATATATACACATGTGTATATACATGTATATATACATGTGTATATACACATGTATATATACATGTGTATATATACATGTACATATATAGTAATTTTCATCATTGTTAACCATATATATATATATATATTGCCTAGAAGAGATTCAAAGGGACAGCATGGCATAACAGAAGCTTTTGGAAGCAGGCTAACTTAGATTTGAATCCTGTTCTCTAACCTTCGTCACTTCCATTTTGTATATGCCAACACTAGTTAGGCCAGAGCAATTATATCTGCAGACTGGATGTATCACAGACCAGTATTCCTCAACTTCCATTATATATATAAATCACAAATACTCAAGTGATTAGTTCCAATTAAAATAGTGCTATTATGACTACCAAACAGACTGTAATTTGACTTCTTTCTTTTTTTTAGGTTCCAAAAGCTCTTTGGTACTTTGTAGTGAGTGCTTTGATTTTGCAGTTATGAACATCCCTGAGCAATGGATAATGCTAAAAATTCCACTTAACTATTCATAGCAGAGAAATACCTGGTTAGTGGACAAACTTTTTTTTTATGTAGTCAATAAATTTTTGCCTCCAACTCGATCTTTAGACCTAGCTGGCTGCTAGTTTCTTTAACGGCGATGATGATGATGATGATGGTGATGCTGCTGCAGCTAACATTTATGGGATACTATGGACCGTGTGCTTCACACATATTAATTCTCCCAACCATTATGACTCAGGTACTATTATCCACATTTTACAGGTGAATAATCTGCAGCTTAGAGAGGGTAATAAACACAAGGTCACTCTTCCACAAAATTTAAAACCCGTTTTCAGATTCTGGTCTGTCTGGTGCCAATCCTTTTCCTGATGGCTATATAGTATGTTGACTTCCAATAGATTGTTTTTCCGATCTATTGTTTTAATTCTGGGTCAATATGTTTACCTTCTGTTATTATATAGCATACAGCCAGATATAATTAATTTCACAGTTATTTCTGATTATTTTTGTAATTGTCTTTATTTCTCTTAGTTGAAATACATCTAATGTCTCATTACTAGAACATTAATGCAACAACTATTATATTGAGAAAAAAGTTCCTTTTAAAATAAACATTTTTGGGGGCGCTTGGGTGGCTCAGTCAGTTGAGCGTCCGACTTCAGCTCGGGTCATGATCTCACAGTCTGTGAGTTCGAGCCCCGCGTCGGGCTCTGTGCTGACAGCTCAGAGCCCGTAGCCTGTTTCAGATTCTGTGTCTCCCTCTCTCTCTGACCCTCCCCCGTTCATGCTCTGTCTCTCTCTGTCTCAAAAATAAATAAATGTTAAAAAAAATTTTTAAAAATAAACATTTTTTATCCACAAATTGAATACATTCTTTAAAACATAAGAAAAGTAGGGGTGAAATCCAGATGTCCATTAAAAAAAGAAGATATTATATAAACAGCAAGAAATACACAGTTTTTCTTTTAATGAATTTTTCTCTTAGGAGAATTTTTTTGGGGGGGGGAATGCTTCCTTATTTTTTAACCCAAAGTTTGAGTTTTGTAATTGTTTTTGTAAATTATTCTTATTACCTAATAAGCTTTAGTGCTATTTAAGTCTAGCTATATCAGGAATATATAATTGGATTTTTCTTTTACATTTTTAAAATGTATCAAAAAATAATTTCGTTCATTAAAAAAGACCCATTATACTCAGAAGATCAAAGTTCACTGCATACTCATTTAAGACTTTATATTCAAGCATGATATGAAGAGATCTTTAATTACCTAGACAAAGCCTCTTAAGTAAGAGTGATGGTGATTAACATCTGTGAAAAAAAACACACAGAGACTCCAATTTAATAGAACAATGCATCATCTTCTCAAATAAACTACTGAAACCTAGCTATGCAAACAGACCTATTGTCTAGCAAGCAGGTGGCACTTTCATTTTCTTGTTCGTTTACTAAAAAGGGGATGTAATCAGGAGGCTCAAGTCCGCACACAACCGACATAAAAGAAACAAAGTCATAAAGAAAAAAGTCAAGGTCTGTCTAAAAATAGTATTTGAAATGTGAAAGAAAGCAGAGGCCTGGTGTGATAGGTATTTCCAAGTTAAATCTAGCCTTTTTCAATTTTGTTTTTTGTTTTGGCTTCAAAAATTAAACAGAAAGTAGAGTGGGGAGAAAACCTACAATGAACAACATACAAATGATTTGTGTCAAATGAAGTTTTCAGTGTATTATATGTTTTATATCACGAATCCTACGCAGTCATGAGTACCAAAGTTTGCTCTGAAATCCCAGAACAGTGCCTGGCCTGTAGTAGGTCCCCCCAATAAACAGCCATAAATAAAAGAATTCCCAAGCAACCAGTGGGAGTCCAGAATAGAACATGATGCTGCTGGTTCTACATCAACTTTTGATTTTCAGGGTGAGGGGGGTGTGGAGTTCCTACTGGTATCAGATTTCCCCTACCCCGGATGCAAAAAGTGCCCTAGTTGAGGAACACTAGGGGCTTCACAGCTTATTCCCTACTAAAAGCAAATGCCTGTGGTAGGAGTACTTATGTAAACTGGCCAGCACTTTTTATCTTGGGCTGAATGAATTTTTGAAAACCTTTCCTAAACCTCGTATTATTTAGCAGGGAATGGACATGGGAGAGGGCGAGGAGGTGAAGAAAGCTTGAGGACTGGATGGGTAGAACACCAAAGGAAAGGCTGGAAGTCAAAAGACACACTTCTCACTTTCCTGCGGGCATAGGGCTGGTCATAACACAACTCAAACATTGCCTAGTTACCAGATCAATATTTCCAACTGAGAAACCAATTTGTCATCTAAAAACCAACCGGACACATTAAAACGTATTGATTTCTATTCAAGAAGACGTTGGATTTTTGTGGTTACTATTTGGTTGGTGAATTGGTTGGTTTTACCAGCCAGAGCTCAACCATGTATTCAAAGCAGAATTTTTGGGATACAGAATTTCATTTTAGGTTTTACTTTAATTTGATGTTGTATATAAGTAAATGCATAAAAGTTGCCCCTATTTATACTTCTATAGCTACATTTATCTATGTATACCTTAAAAACATTGGGATATCATTATAAATTCAGATTTGGAGTCTACTTTTTTCCTAAATATAATATGAACATATATTCATATTAGTAAATCTTGAAAATGTGAACTTAATAACCTCATAGTATTCTATTCTATTGCTTTAGCATAATTTATTTAATAAATGTTTTATTATTGAATATTTAGATTGTTACTACTTTTTGTTTAAAGATTTTATTTTTAAGTAATCTCTACACGCAGCATGGGGCTTGAACTCACAACTCCAAGATCAAGAGTCGTGTGCGCCACTGACTGAGCCAGCCAAGTGCCCCACTACATTTTTATTATTATAAAGAGTGATGCAAATAACTCTTTATTCTTTACTTATAGTCAACTTCCAGAAATGAAATGATGAGTCAAGGAAGGCCTGAAATTCAAGGTGTATAGAATCTTGGAATCTTGATTTTCCCATCTTGTCCAGTCCAGTCCCTATTGGGACCCCACACTAAGTCATTTAAATCACCAGGTTTACATGAGTGTTCTTGAAAAGTGCTTCTACTCTAATTAAAGAAGGAAAAAGAGAAGTTGGAAAGCCAAGTGGAAAGAAGGATAACCTAAGTCTTACAATTCACCTTCTGCATGCATGTGTGTGTCTGTGTTTGTGTTGTGTTTTGTTTTGGTACCTGAGAGGCAGGAGGGTTGACCAAATATGAGCTTGGCAAAGGTGAAGGAACTCAAGAGGAGGCAGGGGAAGTTAAGAATGGTATTTGGTGACAAGCTGGGAGTGCTGAAACATTATCTTCAGATAAACACTGTGCAACTTTAGTCAAACATTTTCCAATAGCATTTTCATAAATGTAATTAATCTGCTCATAATCAGAAAACAAAGTTCCAGGAACAATTCTGGCTGTAAATTGGCAGTTGAATATCAATTTCAAGCTTAAGCGCTTACTATCTCTGAGATTAAATTTGTGGATCCTCCTGCCCCACCACCCCCTTCATCTGTCTTAATACCTGACAATGTAATCAGAGCTGAATTTCTCAGCTCCTGGTATTTTCAGTTAGATTTATATTTCTATTAAAATGTAGTTTCGGGGGTTTATTAAATCATCTGGGAGATAGATTCAAAATGGTGCAGTTTTCTCCTTTAAAATGTGTGCTTAACTCTTGTCAGTGTTAATACATATTAAGTGTGTACATCAAAGTAAAACTATGAATGGGCTATGCCTTGGGAGAAAAAATGCTTCAGATTTCTCAGATACTGTCAGAAATTGCCTAATTTCTTTTATATTTCATTAATTCAGTCGAGTCCCTCCTGTGTCCCAAGTATAAATTATTGTGTAATTTTTGAAGTAAAAATGCTATGTTGTAGAAGAAATCATCTTTTCTGAAGATTCATTAGACTTTGTTTAAAACTATAGCTTTGAGATGCAGACATATTTTGAAAACATGTCAGTTTTGCCATACTCGTCATCCTTCTCAATTCTGGAAAAACTATGAAAACTAGGACAAGTTGATTTTAATTAATATTCTCATAAATCTCTCTAGAGTGCATTATAGTTTCCATTACTTTTAAAGTGCTTCTGGAACCACAGGGGACAACATTCCCCAGTTTAACTACATAGTTACAAGTAAGTGCAGTAAATGTTAGTATGGTATTTTGATTTAAGAAAAATGGTTGCAGTTGCTCAAAGCTGCTTGGTTGAAAAACAAGGACCGGGTTCTGTGTACATGTAGAGATTTTTGAATTAGTTGACTGTCTACAAGTTTGAGCATGCAAATGAGTATGAATTACCCCTTTGTGTGAAATAAGGTGCCATGCTCAGAGGAGAGGTACAATTACAAAAGTTAGTGGACTATCTCTATGGAGTGCAGGGCATCATTTAGTTTGGATATACTATGTAGGGCAAAGCTATCAAATGTATTTTGTGTTACAAAGCTTTCTCATAGAAACCAGAACAATGTTGGACACCTGAGTGTTAAACAGGGTTGAGATCACCCTGCATAGTGTAGGAGACAATCCACCACCATCCTGTTATATAAGACATTATATTTAGTTTAAAAAAAAAAAAAGCTACATTTTAACTTTTTTGGCTGGTATCACCCTCACGTTGTGGTCCTTGAAGAAGAAAAGATGACTCACATCACAGTTACAGAACAGTTTTTCCTGGTTAGGTCAGGTGCCCCCAAATCATGCTGGTCTGCCTTTCTACAGCCACCTGTCACAGCCAGCCAGGCCTATATGCAGACCCTTAAAATGCTCAATGCACACACAGACACACAAAATACAATACAATACAATACAATACAATACAATACAATAAATAAAATAAGATGGTGCTCCAGCCCACATACGATTCTAAATTAAAACAATACTAATTTGTAAGATAGAGTCCAACAAATTCTGATTTTCTTTTTAATGAGCATTTTGATGTTTTTCCCATTTTTTCTCTTCTCTTCTTTCTCCCTCCCTTCCTCCCTTTTTTCTTTTTTTCCTTCCTTTATTTTGAATCTTAAAAATCTTAGAAAAAAAATGCCCCTGCTATGCTTTTGCCCTAGATACATGTATTTATTTGTATACTCCCTACTGTATGAACTCAGCACTCCCTACTAATGAACATACCTCTAAATGTCTAAGTGCTGGAGTCCCTACAAACCGTCTGTAGTAGGAATCCCAACATGGTAACGTGTCTAATTTTTCTGCTCACTCAGTTCATGAAGATGAGGCCACTGCTGCTTTCTTTCTTCGAGAGTGAAAAGAAACCAAATAAAGTGCATAACCCCAATTGCGGTCATAGACAAGAATAAAAGGTATTTTAGGGACAATTGAGTGAGTTTCAATGTAGATTGAATTTTAAATATTATTGAATTGAATTTCTGAGGAAATTATACTCATGTTGTGATTATAGGACATGGAGTTCTCATCAGTAGGAAGTACATGCTAAGATATTTAGAGGTTTAGTGTCATGATGTTTATAACCTGCAAATGGCTCAGAAAAAAATTATAGAAGTGGTGTTATATGTCTACATATATAGAGACAGGGAGAGATAGAAACAGAGAGAATACAAATATGAAAAAAATGTGGGATAATATGCACTATATTTTCAACTTTTCTACAGAGGGCAAAAACCACATAATCACTAAAACTAGAATGCCAAGTATCAAAAGAAACAGAAACAAAATATGAAGCTAAATATTTTGTTTTTTTCATAGTCTGTAAGATACTTCGGAAACTACAGCTTTGATTTATTAGTTCCATCAAAAAAAACCCTACATTAAAATTTGTTTTGTTAATTTTTGAGAGAGAGAGAGAGAGAGAGAGAGAGAAAAGCATGAGTGGGGGAGGGGTACAGACTAAGGGAGACAGAATCGGAAGTAGGCTCCAGGCTTTGAGCTATCAGCACAGAGCCAAAGTTGGACACTTAACTGACTAAGCCACCCAGGTGCCCCCCCCCCCGCCCCGCCCAAATCTACATTTTTAAAGATCATTGTGACCTCATATTTTAGATAAAGGAATTTAGGTACACATACATATAAGCATGCAAAGACCTGAGTTCAATGAACCCTGGAAGTTATTGGCCAAATCCCAATTGCTTTCTGAGGGAGTCCAGCCCTTTGAAAGTCAACTAACTGGTTTCTTTTGATGAATTTCTACTACAACATCAGCTTTCCAGCAGTTCAGAATCTGTTAGGAATCAATAAAGCAATACTTCTTATACTTTCCTAGTCAATGAGATATTTTCTTCTTTTATTCATCCAGTTACTAAAAATTTAATGACTGTCTACTCTGTGCCAGGGCCAGTGTTAGCTTGGGACGTACACAAATAAAAATACATGGGCCCTGTCCTCAAGGAGTTCTGAATCAATTGGAGAGGCAGACATTTGACACATGTTAAAGTATAACATAGGAAGTATTATAATAATGTACAGATAAGCTGCTATGGGAGCATGGAATAAGAAGTGTAATTTAGCTGGTAGAGGAGGGAGGAGATGAAGAATCGGAATAAAGTTACAATAATAAGTAATAATTGTAATGACAACAACAACAATAATAATGTTTATGTCTTGCAAGTCCTGAATATAATAACTATACTTATGAAGACGTAAGGGAGGGTGGATGGTTGGCAGAAGCCAACACAAATTACTGGCAGGAAAGGTGCCTGGACATATCAATACAAACCTTGAGCAAAAATTTTAACAAGTCTACCTGGCTAGAATATTTTTGCCATTGCCCCAGACCCCATTCCCAGGTGTTTCCCATATGTTATCCAGTTAATATTGCCTCCATTTTAAATAAGTCCTGAGGCTCTCAGGAGGAGGAATGTGCCTCCTCCTGCTTGCCTCTGTACAAGCAGCTGGCATGTGGCAAGAAGAGAATCTAGGTTAGAACTCAGGTGTCTCCGTCTCTTGCTCCATCTGGTATGTAACACCACCTGCCCATAGACCTTTGCTTAAGAAGGTCTGAAAGGAGAGGTAGGAATTTTACAGGTGAACCTTGGAGAGAAGAGAATTCTAAGCAAGACGTGCTTATGCAAGGCATTAAGGAAGTAAGAAAGTTTAGCAAGTCCTTATAGGATCAATTGTTAGGAATGATCGGAGTCAAAGTTATGTGAGTAGGAAGTGGTGGGGGAGACAACTAGATAGGTGTACCTGGGCCAGAACACTTAGAGCTCTTGGGTATTGTATAAAGCAGCTTAGACTTTATGGAGTAGGCTGGAAAGTCACTGAAGCTTTGGAATTACATGATAGATTGGATTTTTCAAAAGATCACTCTGTGCAAAGTCCCAGGCAATTTCTAACAGGAGGGGAGCCAGCCAGGGGTAAGAGCTAAGCACTGGCAAGGTACTGGCCAGAAGGCACCTGTCAGGATAAAAAGGGGCTTATTTTTGCCTCTTTTTTCTCCAGCACTTATGGCCCTTCTTTTAACAAGACCAAATGTAACATCTTGTCATCATAATCATAAAAACTATCAAGTCAAGATGTTCTTTTAAAGAATGTTGAAAACGTACTACTTTTGCAAATGGTGCTCAGGGAAGCAATGGTTCCCTCTGCTACTTCCAGCCATGCTCCTCTTTAGGAGGCATTTTGGGAGATTGAAGGTGGGAGGCAAGGTTCTGGAGAAAGAGTGCCTGCACTAGGTCAGTGGCAGTAGAAGGATGGGGAGGATTAGATGTGTGATTCACCATAATTTAATAAGTGATTGAACTCAGGGGCTGAAAGTGAGACAGTGGGTCAAAGAGAACTCCTGTTTTTGTTTTTTTTGCCTGAGCAACTGGGTGGATGGTGGCGTCACTCTCCAAGGTATGAGAGCATTCAGAGATTTTGGAAGACAGATGTTGAGTTCAGATTTGAACATGCTGATTTTGCTGGCTGTCACATTTGCTGAAAACAGTCCTTGCTCCTTTGAATGATCTTTGTCTCTTTGTCAAGAATCAGTTCGCTATATTTTTGTGGGTCTATTTCTGGCCTTCCTATTGTGTTCCATTGGTCTAAGGTATCTATCCTTTTGCCAATACCAAACTGTCTTATATGTGGTTTTATAGTCAGCCTTGAAATTGGGTAGTGTGAGTCCTTCAACTTTGTTCTTTTTTTTTTTTTTTTATCAGAAGGGTTTTACCTTTTCATACAAATTCAGAATTGGATTGGCAATATCTATTAAAAAGCTTGATGGGATTTTGATTGGGCTTGCATGGATTCAGTAAATCAAACTGGGGAAAAGCAGCATCTTAATATTGAGTCTTTCAATTTGTGAACATGGTATGCCGTTCCATTTTGATTAGACATTTTTGATTTCTTGTATCAGAGTTTGATGGTTTTCTGCTACCATTCTTGTGTGTTTCTCATTAGATTTATCCCTAAGTACTTCATCTGTTTTGGCTGGACATGTTGATCTTGAGGTCTGTGTACACCTATGTGCAGATGTTCTGTGAGCACGCCTGGAGGTCTGGGGTGTTGTCTAGGTTGGCATTCAGGTTTAGTATAATCACACATTTCTCCAGAACAGAAGATGGAGAAGAAAATAGGCTGAAGATGAAAAGTCATCTCAATTATCAACAAATAGTTATTTCTGGCACTTGACAGAAGTTCTAAGTTTAAGAAATAAGTCAAAGAAGACCTGAGAACCCACATGATGAACATTTAATACATAGATTTTTGTACCAGAGAGTATTTGCATGGATCTTGGCTCTGGGACCTCAGTAAACCTGTTTCCCTTAACTGTAAAATATGAGGTAATAGTACCTACCTCATAGGGTTCTTTTTTTTTTTTTAAAGATCTTTTATTTTTATGTAATCTCTACACCCAATGTGGGTCTCCAACTCACAACCCTGAGATCAAGAGTTGCATGCTCTAGGGTGCCTGGGCGGCTCAGTGGGTTAAATGTCTGATTGTGGCTCAGGTCATGATCTCACAGTTGGTGGGTTTGATCCCTGAGCCCCGTGTCGGGCTCTGTACTGACAGCTTAGAGCCTGGAGCCTGCATCAGATTCTGTGTCTCCCTCTCTCTCTGCCCCTTGGCTGCTCATGTTCTGTCTCTGTCTCTCAAAAACAAATAAATGTTAAAAAAAAAAAAAAAAGAATTGCATGTTCTACTGATTGAGCCAGCCAGGTGCCCCCTCCACCTCATGGGGTTGTTGAAAGATTAATTCAAACTGCACATGGGGCTCCGTGGTGGCAGTGCTGAGCCTGCTTGGGATTCTCTCTCTTCCCCGCTCCCTCTGCCCCTCCCCCACTCACACTGTCTCTCTCAAAATAAATAAACTTAAAAACAAAAGACAGTACATCTGGAGGACATAGAACAGTGCTTAGCATATAATGAGCACTCAACACCTGTCAGCTATTATTAGTTACACATATGACTTGCCAGGAGCCTATAGTGGAAATGCTTTGGAAAAAGCTTTGTGGTTCTTAAGAGTCTTAGCATTGCTTGGTCATTACTACTGATTTTCACAAGAAAAGATGGGATTCACTCACTGTGATAATTTTCCTTGCACAAAATATGCCCAGGTCTCAATGCTCCCCTTCCAAAGATATGCTACACATAAGAAAGAATATATAACATCTGAAATTCCCTGCTAAAAGCTCTTTGTTTAGAAACCATGCCTGCTACAATTTTTGGTGTCTGTTTCAAATGTCTCCCAAATGAAGTGTGGGAGTTGTGGCTGGATATCACCGTTGACTCATAATTTCTTTCTGAAGGGAAGCAAGAAAAGTGATCAGAACTCATATCCTTCCTCCCCATCCCTCCCTTACCACCAGTGGTTGCCTGGCCTTGTTTATAGAGATTACCACCTTGGATTAGTCTGTCTCCAGCTTTGTGTGAGCTGGCCCAACCATGGGGCCACGGCCCTTCATAAGAATACCACTGCAGGGCAAGGACAGAAATCATGCAGGAATAACTGAATGGTCTGAGTGCTGCGTGGCACTTTGTTTGATGGAGAGAAAGGGAGAATTGAAGCCCCTTTCAGAAAGTGTTTATTTTCTCCAATCTCCATCGTATCGTGTTTAAAAGAAGAGTCAAAGAATGTCTTGGCCAAAAGAGAAGTCTTCCCTAATATTGGCATGTACCAGGAAAGAGACCCACAGCTAACTTTGTGCTGACATAGTCACATAAACTGCAGGTGCTCAAATCAGGCAAATCAGGCACACAGGTGCTCCTGGGAGATCTCTTGTAGTGTATTGGGAGAAAACCAGTCGTTTGGGGACCTAGTACCCATGCTGCTGCTACTATTCATTCTGGAAATTCTGCAGTGCTTTTGTGTTCACAAGTTTTCATAGTTCCTGATGGAAGTTGTGTTAGATTGCAGATGACTTATCTTAAAAAAAAAAGTTTGTTTGTTTGTTTGTTTGTTTGTTTTGATCACCATAAAGATAAATGGGGAGGAGGGAGAATGCTTCAGGTGATTTTGCACAGATCTACTTGGTTATTCAGATTGTAACACTGTAGCCAACCTGGGGTGGAGGGCATTGAGAGGCTCCTGGAGCATTACTCTGTGGCCCCTGGTGGGCCAGGGTAAGGCACAGATTGATTTGGTTTTAAAATCTGTTAAACATCTGGGAGTTACAAATATTACAAACATACCACCATGAATATTGTCTTTGTATGTAATTAAATTGGATCTCTCTGGTTTGTTTGATTTTATTATACATTTTTTTTTTTTAGATTTAGTCTTTTGAGTGCTATGGGTAGGTGTACACCTATTAATATTTGGAAGCAATAACTGACACTTAAAAGAATGGAATAACACACAAATTAGTAGCTTTCAACTATCCCTTGCTTTTCGAAATGGACTTAAACCTAGCAATAGATTTAATATTTGTGTGAGTACGTTCTAGTTTTTCATTTATTTGGTAAAGGAGTTACTGTCAGACCAAGGTTTGGCACATCTGATAAGCAGCTCCCATTCCGCCCTGAGGAACACTAGAGGCCATCAGGAGGCTGTAAGCTCTGTTCCGCTGCCCATGCTGTCAGCTTTGGGACCGCACTGATCATCCAGAGCTGGGACTCACTGGCCCAGGTGGACACTAATTTACCTTCGAGGCTTGGGCTATTTATAGTAAAGTAACAAAAGCTTATTTTAGTTCTCTAAGTTCAAAATTCTGTATATAAAGTTAGGTCAACATATTTTTAACCTAAAATCTTTTCTTCTTCTTTTTTTTTAATGTGTATTTATTTTTTGAGAGATGGAGCACGAGTCGGGGAGGGGCAGAGAGAGAGGGAGACACAGAATCCAAAGCAGTTTCCGGGCTTCCAAGGTGTCAGCACAGATCCTGACGCAGGGCTCCAACTCACGAACAGTGAGATCATGACCTGAGCTGAAGTCGGATGCTTAACCGACTGAGCCACCCAGGTGCTTCTAAAATCTTTCTTTCCTAGAGACTTGAAGGGCCATATAAAGATTCTTTGACTAATGCTATTCCTTTTAGGGAGACGGGAGAAATGGGAAAGTGCATTTACTTTTATAAATCCTGTTTGGAGCCATTGTCCTATTAATCTATAATCTAGCAAGGAAAGTATTACTACATTTTACAAAGGTAGAAACTCAGGCTCAGAGAGGTTAAATTCTTTCTTCAGGGTCACAAAGCTCATGCATATTGGAAGAGGCTTTCAAATTCAGGGCTGTCTGCTATTAGATTCCAAGGTTTTCCCACTATAGTACTTACTTTTTGTATTCCACTGTGCCTTTATAAAGCTGCATTTATTGACTTCACTGAAAATACAGGTTATGTTTTTTTTTTTTTCCTGCAGCAATGTGATAAAGTTCTGTAAATTCAATCGCTTCTATGCTATTTCTTCTGTGTTAATAGACCTGTCTATGAGGCACCTGACCAGGTTGGGGTGGAGTACTGTGGGTTTATGTTGGTCTTTAACTTGATTTAATTACCTCTGGATTGTTACAGACAGCTATGATGCCACAGGCTCATTCCTTGTAGGTGAGATAAGCAGAAGGTGGAACCGAACTCTGTTTTAAATGTCTTACCAGCACTTATCACTGGTCACATTTATGTTATGTGATAAGTAAAATGTTAGTGTAAGAAAAACACTATAGATGGCCAGGACCAGTTGTGATTTGCCTCTCAGGGCTTGGATGGTTCTATTTTCTTCTGCGCTGTATCTCACGTATTATTTTTACCTGGTCCTCCTATCACAGCCCATCCAATATTCAGTTTCTCTTTTTGCTATTAACTTGTGCTTTCTTCCATTAGGTCTCTAACTCGATACATTTTGCCATTTTATATTTAAGGTTTCCTCTTTCAACTCCCATGGAGGCAATGTGCTTTTTCCTTTGACTTCCCGCCTTTAAATTTTTGTGTTGCAACATAATGGACCTTCTGATAGTTAAAACTAAAATAACAACATAACAAAATAGCCTCGTTTTCTAAACAGGCCCTGAGTGTGTGTTTCCCACGCCCTTGTTTGCCCTTCATTTCCTTTGCCTAATTGAGATTTGTAGGCTCAACGCATAGGCACTCTGTCTTTGTTTATGTACACATGGTGCCTAACACTAGTCTTGGATTTAATAAATATTAAATAATAATGACTTCAGAATAATTATGAGTATTGGCATTTACAAAAATCACAGCTGATCAAGGATCCTGCTTTTTTTTTTTTTTCTCAAATGACCTTGTTTGATTTTGACACTCTTGTAGTAGACATCCGTATTATAGCACAGTTGCATTTGCCCTTGAATACTGCTTAGAGACCAGAGCTGGCAATAAATGTAGCTGCTCTCCTTCTGTGGAACACATTTACTAATTCTGCACTGCATACCAGTTTGCTTGTGGATGCAATTTCAGTTGTGTGTAATCATCTTACCATAACTAGGGAAACCCAGATACAATTTTATATAATGCTGCCTTATGCCATTACGACAGAATTATCTCACTGGGTTAACTTTGCCTGTTGGAAATGGAAAGTCTTTTTCTCTTTGAATTATTAACTTGAGAATTTCTGATATCCAGTAGGGGCTTTTAAAATCTATGCATCAAGTACTCCTTAATTGTGTAGTGGCATTTACATTGTCAGATTTTAAAGTGGAGTCTTTAATTTTACCTATTTTCAATCTTAAAAAAAAAAATCTGTGTATCTTACCCAAGCGCCTTTAAATTGGCAGGCTGATTGTGGACTACAGTACCACAGGGCAATTCATAAAAATAAATGCCAAACACCAGGCAACAATAGAAGGAATTGAAGGTGGATCAAAAGTTTAACAATGCATTTCCTTTTAGAAACGTCAGCATCAGCTTTCTCACAATAAGGAAATAAAGAGGGTTGTTTTCTCCCACTAGCACAATATTTTAAATGCAGACAAATCAATGGAAGAAAGTAGTTATGTCAGTATGGAGGATATAATAGTGTAACCGGATAGAACAGTTTTGTCAGCCTGAATATGTTTTGATTTGTATATTTAATTGTATGTGCAAGGCAGAACCAAGGTGATAATATTGTTAAATTAGGAAAAAATGAGTTTCTTTTCTTAGAATCAGCTCCAAAATATCTAAACATCTGTGTGACATTTACATTAGTGTCATCCCTATTCACATGGCAGCATCCTCAAATCTGAATTTTTTACGATTCCTGTAAAATCAAACCTAAGAGTCTGATTCTAATTGTGCTTTAATATGCCTCGTCTAACATGTTTCATGAGCTCTATCCTATGAACACACCTCATCTTTCCCTGGATGTCTGTCATTGTGCTCACCACCAGAGATTCTCTGGAATGCTATTTGCAGATGTATACAGTATTAGTGGAGTATGCTCACTGAGAATGATACGGTGTCTAAGCTACAGCCTTCCACTCTCCTAAGATTCTTACTGACCTGATGTCAGGGGTAGAAGTAACTGTAAAACAATATAAAAAAATGTTTTGAGGGGGAGGGGGAAGTATGTGTGGAATGTCATTAGTAAATTCAACTTCTCTCTGCTCTAAATCTTCCCTTCAAAGGGTTTTAACAACCAGAGAAAATGGTAACCGGAGGAAGCTCTTGTCTTAGCAGAGCAGGGAAACATCCTGGATCTTTTTGATCACCCTCCCCATTCTCCCGGGTAAGGTGAGTAAATTAACCAAGTGCCTGGTATATAGAACAAGCTTCCACAAGGCCAGGGAAGGGATCATGCTTGTCTTATTCACTATTGGTATTCCAAGCATGGAAATCAGCCCCTGGCACATAGCACCCAATAAATATGTACTGAATAATGACGCTCAACATGTATGTGTGTGTGTGTGTGTGTGTACATATGTGTGTGTTTTTTAACAAAATGACTTCTCTTTGTCTATCAATTGGTCAAGAGATAGAGTATATAGTTATACAAATCCCTAGTCTTGTGCCATAGCTGGATTCAAAAGAATTTTAAAAAATTGTTTAACTCACTTTAGGGTGCCCAGGTGGCTCAGTCAGTTAAGCATCTGACTTAGGTTCAGGTCATGATCTAATCGCTTGTGAGTTCGAGCCTCGCATTGGGCTCTGTGCTGACAGCTTGGAGCCTGGAGCCTCCTTCTGATTCTGTGCTTCCCTCTCTCTCTGCTTCTCCCCTGCTTGCTCTCTCTCTCTCTCAAAAACAAATAAACATTATAAAAAATTAAAAAAATATATTTAACTCATCTTAAAAAAATAACTCTTAAACACCTAATCCATATGACATACTGATATATTTAGGCATGTATTAGATTTTACCGTTGGAAAGATAAAAGATTTTTAGGTTACAAGTAGAATGGTATTAAAGCCAGAACTTGAAATGCATTTCTGACTTAAAACCTAGCGCTCTGTCTCTGTCTATCCTCTAGTAACTTTCTAGATAATATGATGGTTGTGGAGATGGAACAAAGGAAGTCTCCTTTTTATACTTCCCTTTATGAGGCAGCATAATAGATGGCTTACTTTGATTATGGTTGGTTGACACAGTTTGGATTAGACTGTTTAGCAAACAGGCAGATTTGTGTGCAGTTCTGTCATCCATGTTATACCTAAACATGCTGTTGGTGCTCAAATGATACTAAGACAGCAATGCATGCCAAGTATCAGATGCCCTAGATGCTGAATGGTGATAAGCACTATTGACATACGTAGATAAGTAGATTATAAATAGTGGGAACATTAACTTTAATTGAGGTTAAATGATAGTGTAGAAGTTGATAGTGAGTTAGTCATTTTGGTGATGGAGAAGACATACTATTATGCCTTACCTGAGGTCATTGGTACACTTCAGTATCACAGTACAGCAGTCAGAAAAAAAAAAGAGCTGGGTTTATATATGGAATTCACAACTTTATGGATGTGAAATCCAGGTGAGGGGTGTTCCTGCCTACTGCCCATACTTTGAAGGGCCCTGCTCTAGCTTCACACCTCTTTATGAGACTAGGATTTCCATACCCTCTGAGCACCCAGGACCCTGGAACTTACTGCCCTGCCTCTCCAGGCTGGATCCTCCAAGGCTGGCCCAGGGCTGGAGGAATCACTGAGGGGTGTCCTCTTGCGAGGTGTATGATGTAGTTTGGATGTGCAGGCTGGGGTGTCCTCATGTGTATGAGTCTTTTTATGGTATGAGATGGAGCTCAGATGGGAAGAAAATGGAGTGTGAGTTCCAGGCTGGGAGCCACTATTTCCTGAAGCACCATGTTCCAGTTAATTTATAGTTTTCAGTATTTTTATTTTTAAAAATTTTTTTTAATTAAAAAAAAAATTTTTATGTTTATTTCTGAGACAGAGAGAGACAGAGCATGAGTGGGAGAGGGGCAGAGAGAGAGGGAGACACAGAATCAGACACAGGTTCCACGCTCTGAGCTGTCAGCACAGAGCCCGATGCGGGGCTCGAACTCACGAACCATGAGATCATGACCTGAGCCAAGGTTGGTTACTTAACCGACTGAGCCACCCAGGCACCCCAGTTTTCAGTATTTTTAAAAGGGTACTTGGATCTCTGTTTGTTAGCTTACCCCAGACCCTTCCAGAGTTAAAGGCAGGCCTGGAACTAGGGCAAGTAAGGTAGCCTATTTTAGTCTCAGTTTCCTCATCTGTAAACAGGATAATAATTGTTCCACTAACCTCAAAGGGTTGGGATGATGAGAATGATATTAAAAATAACGATAATTTGTTGAATGCATATTATGTTTCAAGGACTATACAAGGCACTTTACATGCATTATGTTGAATCCTTACAAATCTTCAGGGCATGCAAGTTTTATCCTCTTTTTATAGAACAGGAAAATAGGCTCAGAGAGGTTTTCTCTCCCCGACTTCCCTCCCCCCATCAGGGACACAACAGAGATAATGTATGTGACAATCTTATATGCATACAAGGTAACGCCATAGTTATTAATTCATTTACATCACTTTGGGGGATATAGCAGCAAACAAAAGGAACAAAACCCACTGACTTCTGAAGCTTACGTTACAGTGGAGAGAGACAATAAAATAAGTAAAATATGTGTTAGATGGTGGTAAAGAAAACAAGGAAGAGAACTAACGCATGTGAAGTTACAGGGAAAATGATGTTTGAATAAAGATATGAAGGGAGAGGGAACAACATTGTAGGTTTGTTTTGTTTTGTTTTGTTTTGTTGGGGAAGCAGGGAGATAATTCAGGTGGCAGAGGGAAGAGCAAATGAAAGGCCACGAGACTGGAGCTTGTTCACTATACAGCATCTTCATGTATTCAGAAACAGCATCTCCATTTCCAGTGTGGCTAGGAAAAAATGAGTTCGGGATAGACTGGTAGGAGATGATGTCAGAGAGATAAGGCGTGGAAGGAACAAGGTCCATGGGTCATCCAGGCCATTGCAAGGACTTTGATTTTTAACTTCACATGAGATGAGGAGCAAAGTTTTCTTTCTTTCTTCTTCCTTCCTTCCTTCCTTCCTTCCTTCCTTCCTCTCTTCTCTTCTCTTTTCTTTTCTTTCTTTCTTTCTTTCTTTCTTTCTTTCTTTCTTTCTTTCTTTTCTTTCTTTCTCTCTTTCTTTCTTTTTCTCTTTCTCTCCATTCCCCTCCCCTCCCCTCTCCTCTCCTCTCCTTTCCTTTCCTCTCCTTTCCTTTCCTTTGCAGAGAAGTGACTTGAGCTAGAGTGAAAAGACTCACTCTGGCTGCTGTGTTCAAAGTACACTTCTGGAGGCAAGGATAGAAAAAAGGGAGATGAGGTTGTTGGTAATCACAAAGTGCAGGCAAAGGGCGATGCTGGCTTGGACAAGGTAGAGGTGGTAGGTAGAGGTTAGATTCCAGATATGGTACTTTGAAGGCTGAGCCGACAAGTTACTGACACTTGTGGTAACAGAAAGGAAGGAGTCAAGAAAGACTCCAAAGGTTTTCACTTGAGCAATGGGAACGATGTACATGGCATTAACTGGAATGAGGAAAACTGTGGGTGGGGCACTACTGGGGCAGGATATCTAGACCCTGGTTTGCACACATTAATTCTTAGATGTCTATTAGACACCAGATGGAGATGTCAGGTATATTTTTTCACCTCACTAGATTTTATTTTTTTCTTCTCTCTTTAAATTTTTTTTTTTAATGTTTATTTATTTTTGAGAGAGAGAAAGAGACAGAGTGTGAGCCAGGGAGGGCAGAGAGAGAGGGAGACACAGACTCTGAAGCAGGCTCCGGGCTCTGAGCTGTCAGCACAGAGCCTGACACGGGGCTCGAACCCACCAACTATGGATCATGACCTGAGCCAAAGTTGGATGCCTAACTGACTGAGCCACCCAGGGACCCCTCTTCTCTTTTTACAGAGCTGTAATAGCATTTATTCATGTTCCTTTGCTTTCAGTGTGGTGGTCTATGTCATTGAGAATTTGATGCTGGGGCTCCACAAAGGGGTGAAAAGATGTGGGGAAGCAGTTTCAGCAAAAGTAATATAAAAGGGTCTAGAGATACAATTTATAGCTCAGATCTGGTTTCACAAGGTTGGGTAGTCCCTTCTCTAGGAAGCCACACAATCTGTTTAATGACAAAAAGGTGACTTGGGGACCCCAAAATGTTTGCCCACAACCGACCCATTCTGTGTGTTTAAAATAAACTAGATGTTAAAAAGTATGTTTGGACATTTGAAAAAAGTTCAATATAGTAGATCATAAAAGTAACAACCCTCCTCTAAGTGTAGCCTCCACACAGACATCAAAACATGAACTTATTGGGAAGGAGGGGGGAGAAGGGCGAGGACGCAGATAAAAATAAAACCGTAGGACCAGAACAGCAGACCTGTCCCTGGTGCTCGGCTGACCTTACACACCTTGACCTGGCTCAGAAAGAGAGAGGAAGAAGTAAATGAAAAAGCAGGAGAGGTGACATCTTAAAAGGCTATGTTATGGTGTCCTCTGCACCACATGAGTCCTATTTGGAAATCTGGGGTCTGGAGAATGAGATTTGCTCTGCCTCGATGCAAAGCCAGATCTGCCAATGTTTCTGATTATGTCACAGACCTTGCCGTCCGGGTCTCTTGCTAATGACTGATCACCTTTAAATCTGGCATGTTTGTGCGTCTGGGGATGGTACTGGATCCAGTGTGAAACTGGCAGTTTTCCATGTCCTTAATCTCCTGGTCATTAAAGTCTCTGAAGGTGGCAGTAAGCACGGAAGGCAGGAGAGGAAAGCTTTCCCTGCAGCAAGCTACAAATAAGCAAAATAAAAACCTTAGAGGATTTATCGCCTCTGGAGCCAAACCCTGGGTTCAAAATGAATGCCCACTACAGCCCATGCCTGCGGGCCAGACTTCTGCTCCGGGTCAACTTTCAGCCCCCTCGGCCTCGGCGTGGCGCCATGAGTCTGAGAGGGGCGACTGGACTATGCAGTGTCTCCCAGGAACCGGGTGGGATGTGGGTACGCGGCACGGCGTGAGACAGGGAAGGGGTGGGGAGAGGAGAGCCCTACGCTTGCACCCGGGCACCGGGACTCGCGTCGCCCCCTCGGGGCCAGGTGGTGCGGGACTCCAGCCAGCTCAGCCGAGGGCGCTGCGACCCTCTGGCGGCCCGAGCGCCGGCCTCACCTGGCGGCGACCGAAGGTGCTGCTCCGGGGGGAGGGCGCGGCCGACGGGCGGGCGCAGGGAGCGCGAGGAGGAGGGACCGAGCGCGACGGGGACGCTCCGCCCCCCGATGATGCGGCGCCAGCCGACTCGCCTCCGCCTTGTCACTCACTCCTCACCATGGTTGCAGCACAAAGCAACAAGCCCCGGAGGCCGCTTCCTCCCTGAGGAGCGGCTCCGGCGGCCGGAGAAGGCGCAGGAGGAGGAAGAGGCGGAGGAAGCGGAGGGGGAGTCGCCGCTTCCCAAATACTCTCTCCGAGGGGGCTGTGCGCGGCTCTCGGCTCCTGGCCCTCCGCCCTCGGACGCCCGCCGCCGGGAGTCCGGACCTGGGCTGCCCGCGGCCCCCTCTTCCCCCTCCCCCGCCCCGCGCAGACCGGGAACAAAGTTGCCGAGAGCGACTGGGCCGGAGGTCTGCAGCCCCGGCCGGGTGCTCTGGCCGCGGCGGCGCCGGCGCCGGGGCAGCTCCGCTCCGGGCGCGCTGATGGGGGGAGGCGGTGGCGGCGGAGCCCACGGCGGCGGCCCGAGCAGCAGAGGCGGCGGCGGCGGCGGCGGCGGGGCGGCCCGAGGGGATGCAGCAGCAGTCGGGAGGGACGGCCGAGCCCAATAGACGGAGACTAGGAGCGGTGGCGGCGGCGATCGGGCTTCGCAGCGCCCGGACCTGAGCCAGTCGTCCCGACGGCGGCTGCGGCGCCCAAGTGCCGGAGGACTGGGGACGCGGGAGATCCGAGTGCTTCGCGGAGACTCCCGGGCGGCGGCGTGAGCCCCTGAGAGGAGGGGGCGACCCTCCGCGCCGGAGGGGAGAGGAGGCCCCGTCTGCCTGCAGCCTTCCCCTTCTTTACTGTCGCTTGTACCTCCCTAAAAATAACTCAGGCCCGCCGGGGCCAGGAGGAGACGCCACTGTCCCCGGAGTGGAGCCGGGGGAGGCGTGTCGAGCCAGGCCCGGAGGGAGCCGGGCGCGCCAGGAAGCCTTTCCCGGCTGAGCGGCGAGGAAGAAGAGGAGGAGGAAGGGGAGTTCCCGGTCGCGGAGCGCCCGCAGGGACCCTCCGGGCCGCGGGGCTCGGGAGCTGCGCGCTGCCCGCCCCCTTCGCGCGGCCTCGCTCTCCCGCCGGGTCTCCTGAGCGCCTGTCCCGCGCTCCGGGCCGCCGGGCCCAGCGGAGCCGCCCCCCCGTAGGCCCCGCCGCCGCCGCGGTTTGGCTTATTAGCCGCCGGCGGGCGGGCAGGCGGGCGGAGCGCGCAGGGCGGAGGCAGCGGCTGCGCTGGGCCGGGAGGAGGCCGACGAGGGTGCGGAGCGGCCCCGGCCGGGCCCACGGGGGGAGATGGCGTCCTACGTGGATAACAGCTTCCGCCAAGCGGTGATGAAGAACCCCGCCGAGAGGACCCCCCAGGTGAGACTCGCCGGGACTTGGCTGGATTTGTGCCTCTCAGGCTGCGCCCTTTCCCGTTCCAGTCTCCCCTTCCTGACACGGTTGGCCCCGCGCACCCCACTTCTCGCATTAGGACCCCTAACTTCCCATGGCATTTCATTTCTATCTTTTTCCCCTGGTCGTCCTGGGTTTATTTTTCCCTCTCCTCGATATTCTCCTTTTCTCTGCCCTCCCCATTACTGACCTTCCCCCTACGTTTGCTAGGCGGAGGAGGGAATTCTCCAATTAGCTTCTCCTCTTCCCAGTGGTACACTAGGGCTTCTGAGTCTCGGGGGGAGGGGGGACTCACCTCCCCGTGGCCAGCTACTCCCGCCGCCGTGGCTGCAGGCCCCTTTCCTTCCCAGGCTTGTGGCCCCCTTTACCTTTAGAGTTCTGTGGTGTTTGGAAAGGTATAGGAAGGAAACTTGTATGGCTCTGCGAAAGACTAATCCGTGTTGACCTTCTAAAGTAAAACATTGGGATGTTTGTGTATTTAGTATTTTGCTTCTTTGAGAAAGGGATGCTGCTTTCCAGTGCAGGGGAAGAAAAGTTGATTAGCTAGCTTAGTGCCTTTGGTTTAAATTGCGGGCATAACTGCAGAGCAGGCATATTCAGATACACCCCTGGAAAGGGCACCCTGCGGATTCTTTTGGTGTTGCACAACCTTGTCAGAATTAGATAAGTTTGTTAACCTTTATACGTTCGTTTACCATCGGGCTTATTTTTCCTTTTTCTTTAAGTGGAGTTGTTGCTGATGGTGTCGGATTTGGTCGCTTCAAGTTGGACTAGAGAGGGGGAAATTGTATAAAAATGTGGTGGTTAGATTTTTTTTTTTTTTTTTTTTTTTTTTTTTTTTTTTGCTTTTAGTTGCTGACTGGCTAATGACGCATATTCCTAAGCATTGGGATGGTAACTACAGGGGATCCTGCTGCCAACCCTCTTGTCAAATAAGCCCTTCTGATCCTTGGGACCATCAGACATTTAGGATCTGATGCCTGAAAGAGTTGCTTCGCTGGTTAGGTGTTGGACGCCATCTGTTCATACCCAAATGCTCTCCTTCTCTGATGTTGATTATTATTATTTAATGTGGGGAGAACAGAATAAAATAGAATCTTTCACTGGCTGCCATTGGACAAGGCCCAAGAATGGCACCTGGTACCGTTTCTGATTTTTCATTTTTCCTGATGGAGCCATCACATCTGGGGGATCATAGATCACACATATTTACTAAAAGAGTGGAAGATGTGTGATAAGTTTACGAGAATATTCATTTCACTGTGTCTCCGGAAAGTTCCAATTCTAAAGGATTATTTTATCAAAACCAAGCAGTGTCCTGCTTTGATCTTGTCCCTCCCTGGGTGTTGCACTGCCTCCCATGTGCCTTCCTCCTCTACTGTTTGTTTTAAAATTGTCAATTGAACCAGTCTTCTGCATGTGAAAATGCATGTTGTGTGACGGAAAAGCAAATTTCAGTGAGATATGTCAATTCCTTTCAGTGTTTGAAGTGCCAAATGAAATCATACAAGTTGAGAATATTACAACCCAGCAAGGCAAGTTGAGAATATTAGAACCTAGAAAGGCAGGTCAGAAAATGATGTCATAGGCCTTTAGTGGAAATTAGACGGTGGGGGGTGGGGAGAGTTGTGCCTTTAGTTGATTAATTAGAATAGCAATGACTTAAAACCTATCAGTTGGGGTGGGCGGGGGGCACCAAAGAAGACTGGAAGAGACAAAACCTCCACTGTGAAAGCATGTGGATTGTGCCAAATAAATGAACTGTTAAACTTTCCTCTTCTTGTGCCAGTTGTGTAGAATAGAGTAAAAACTGACCTAGCATAGAACTTGGCCTGATTCAGAAGTGGGCCAGTTACTACTAACACTGCAAGATGAAAGCTTCATTGATAATCTGAAAGCACGTTTCCCTCCACCAAACCTTCATAGGAAAAGTAAACACAGAGAAAGCTATCAAACATTTTGAACATTGTTAAGTATCAGCCGTATTAACTTTGATGTTCATTTGGTTATTACTAACACAAACGTCATGTTTGCTTATTATTGTGTTAAAGAGAAAGTAGCTTGAAATGTGAATGTTTTCCCATCCTTACCTGGCTTGTCAAAAATAATCTTGTAAAAGTTTGATATGTGCCCAAAAGTAAAAAACATGTTTTGGTAGAAGGTGCTTTTTATATTGAGTGCTTTGTTAAGGACCGGAAGTTATTTTGTACTATTTTCTCATTCATGCTTGAGAGTTAGACTTTTGTAATATGAAGAAAACAAATGTATTAAATAAACTTGGTATCATGAAAAGAAGGATGTGAATTAGGAAAGTTTTGCTGTCATGCTTCCTTCTGTTTTTCGGGATAGACTTGATAAAGGAGTTCATATGATTCTCGTTACAGGCAAAAGGAAGATGCTATGAAATAATAGAGGAAATACATAATTTTTTTGTTGTTAAATTCAGGTTTTGTTTTGTTTTAAACCCCACTATCCCAGTTTCTCTCTCAAACTCTTGAAGGCATAGCTTTGTATTTGGGTCAATCAGTTGCCTACAAGTTAATAGTGATGTTACTAACGTAACCTAAGATGTTAACTAGAAGAGAATTTGGGGGTGGGGAGAATCCCAGTACAAACATAGAGACTGCAAATTAGGGAGCTTTTCATGCACACCTGAAAAATAGGAACCTATTTAGCCACATCATTAGAGAGGCAGAATGGTAAGGTGAAAAAAAAAAAGCCACCTGAATTTTTAGCCAAATCATGCATAGATTTAAGAGTCTGTCACTCTTTCATCTGATATTCTGAGAGGATGAAAAAATCTTTGATCCAGTGTGTGTCCCACATTATGTGTCTGGAAACCTGGCTAAATTTTAGTCAGTGGGGCACTGTATTCTAAATAACCCCTTGAAAATAATGTACACTAAATGTTCTATTGATATTTTTCAGGGCACCTCTGTTGAAAAACAGGACTCTTAAGTAATTGCTTTATTAAACTATTTGGGTTTATGCTTTAATCATTTAAATGAGAAGCTTGGTCACCAAAGCAATTTAGTAAAGTAAAAGATGTAAATAAATTGCAAGCAGCTTTATCCCCCAAGGCTTTAAACAATAAAATGCTTTTTCTAAACCATTTTATTAACTTGTTGAGTTCAGACCCTTTGTAGTTGCTTCTGTAGTGTTTATATGCATGTTTTTAGTTTTTCAGGTGAAACATCTATTGCCTTATTGTTTTCTTTCAAGATCTAATTTAGTGTGTTTTTAGGTAGTTATAAAAGTAATTTTTTAAAATGGTATATGTAAAACAGCCACATCTCATTTCTTCCTAGTTAATAATATTACTTTGTCCTCACTATTGAAATTTTTTGGGCTCTTGCACCTTTCGATTTAGATGTTAACTCATGAATTTTTCAGCTGAGAGTTCATAACAGTGTTAAGACTTAATTCTTTGCAAATCACTTAGTCATAATGAGAGGGCTGAAAAAATACCTTTTGCCCAGAGAACTTTAAATTATGAGAATCTGCACAAAAGAATATCTCTGGTAAATATTTAACTTTTAAATCTAGTGGGAAGAATTGTGTTTATTACAGTTACATTTTCCATTTGAGGTTCTTTTTATCATTGTTTATGAGCAGTTTCATATTTTCATTTGATAACTTACACTTTGATTATATTTTAGCTCATTTCAGGGCTCTAGTAATAAATATTTGGTTCTTATGTAGTTTTTGTTCAAAAAACACAACTAAATGATTTTTGTGCAATTAAAAAAATTTTTTTTAACGTTTACTTATTTTTGAGAGATAGAGACAGCACGAGTGGGGAAGGGGCAGAGAGAGAGGGAGACACAGAATCTGAAGCAGGCTCCAGGTCTGAGCTGTCAGCACAGAGCCCCACGCGGGACTCCAACTCACAGAGATCATGACCTGAGCTGAAGTTAGACGCTTAACCGACCGAGCCACTCAGGTGCCCTGACTTTTGTGCAATTTTGAAAAGCATGTTTCACTAAGTAATGCGTGCTTGGCCATAAGCATTTACCTTTTCTAACAATGATATTTGAATTTGTAGGTTAAAAAATATACACATTTTTAACTGAAATACTAATTTCGGACTGTATTAGCATGTGACTTTGAACAGGTGAGTACTTAAATTTCTGGTAAAAATTAACATTCTTTTGTAATATTAGTAGAAACTTAGTTGCCTTCATATAAGCTTTTAAACATTTAGTAATAGTTCCATAATTAGCTTTGCATATCTTGGCTGAGGTTCAAAATGAATGTCTCCAACTGCATTGCTGTACGTGGACTGGTTTAATGTAGTTCTTCTCAGACCCTGGGCTTTAACAGAACAGTTACAAAAAATAATAATAAAATAAAACTAAGAAAAGCAAGAGGGCTACTCAGTTACTAACTTGTTTCATTTTTTCCCTTCAAGAAAGGATGTAAAACAACAAAATAAGCCATAACCTTCTATTATCATTTTATTAAAGGTCTTGCCCTTTAATAAGAAAGGGAGGATGCACTATCATCCCAAAGCTTAGTTCTTGAAATCAAAAATTCTTTGATTCATAAGAAAACCACCTATTTGTGGTTTTACGGTTTTTAATATTTCTGTGGGTGTGAAAACAACTTTAGGTGGATTTTGTGGGGACTTAAATGATAACATGAGGTCTACCTTTGGTGATATTTGAAATTCAAGTCACATACAGTAACAGTGGGATATAAATTGACTATCTGAAGTAAGGATATAAAAACCTTTTAAAAACACAGACTGTGCTTCTTATTTGAAAACTTGTTTTTTAGTTACTTATTTTGTAAAATAAGTTTTATAGGTAAGGAAGAATTGTAATTACCTGAAGTAACTTTGATCTAGACTAGAAAGATAAGGAAATGTGGTGATAGTTCTTTGATATCTGAATTTTATGAGCCATTCCCTCTCCTCACCCTGTTTTTGGCACCAGACAATTCTCTCATCTGTAAATGAGGATAATAGCTTCCTGAGGTTGTTTTGTGGATTAAGTGAAAGAAAATACACTTACTGTTTAGTGCAATATCTAATAGTAGTTATCATTATAGCACATTAAAAAAATTTTTTTTTTAATGTTTATTTTTGAGAGAGGTAGAGACAGAGCATGAGTGGGGAGGGACAGAGAGGGAGGGAGACACAGAGTCCAAAGCAGGCTCCAGGCTCTGAGCTGTCAGCACAGAGCCTGGGAGGCTCCAACTGTGAGATCATGACCTGAGCTGAAGTCGGAAGCTTAACCAACTGAGCCACTCAGGCGCCCCTCATCGTAGAACATTTTAATGAGATACTTTTTACCAGACCTTGGGAATTCAAAGATGAAATGAGACATCTGGCCCTCAGGTAACTCACCAGTGTATTGTATCTTTTAAGTAGGATGTGATTCATTAGTGCCGTAGCAGATGTCCTATGCCAAAACTGAAGAGGCTGTGGGCTCTCTGGGTGAGATGTCCTGTGCTAACACTGAAGAGGCTGTGAACTTTTTAGACAACCATGTAGTGAGTCTTAGGGTAGTAGGAATTTACCAGTCGGTGGACTAGAGGGCATGCAGGCTATTCCAGACTGACCTGCTGTCATACAAGTAGCACACGTGGTTGTAAGAAAATACGTGTAGGCCTTTGTTCCCTGTGCTTGGAGCCACGGGAGTGAATAGGAGGTGGGGAGTTATTTCACTGGAGTGTAGATGGTTGTGGTTGGAAGGAGAGGAGAGGAGACCAAGAATTTTGTTAAAGGCTGATGTCTGTTCTTCAGGCTTGAGGTGGTTGGGAGCTTGATTTACATGGTGGAGATAGAGTAGAATTATTGCAGTAGTCGGATTTGTTGGACAGGCTGGCTGAATGAATGTGTGCACATTTATATCAGCTACTAATTGTATGAAACGATGTGTACATGATGCTAGTTAAGCCTAATCACGGCAAATGGTACTGATCAACATTTCCTAATTCATTGGAAAAATTTCTAAGTTGCTAAATTTTTTTATTAATAAAAATTTTTTTAACTTATACTTTTTTTCCCCCTTAAACTTTGATATCTTCTACATTTTGGAATCTAAGAAAATTTTTTTTGTTTATTTTATTTATTTTGAGAGAGAGAAAGAGAGCAAGTGGGGAGGGGCACAGAGTGAGGGGGAGACAGAATCCCAAGCAGGCTCTGTGCTGTCAGGGCAGAGCTGACATGGTGCTCGAACCCACGAAGTGTGAGATGACCTGAGCCAAAGTCAAGAATCAGACGCTTAACCAACTGAGCCACCCAGGTGCCCCTCTACCTTCTGGAATCTAATGTAAAATATCTGATTTATCATATGCTGAATAGGTTAGTATTTCTTAATTTGTAATGATGTGGTTTTTAAGCATTCTGTCCTTTGGAAGAGATTAATATCTCAATTTAAGAAGGAAAAATGGATTTATTTATATAAAAATGCACCATTGACTTATGATGGCACAAGGTAATGATTGTAGTAAGTGTTTGAGAACAGTTCCTTACTCCCCATACCATTTTTGTTTCAATAGGTTGATGTTGATAAGTTAGGTAGGAGAAGCCAGTTGTAGTACATATTGTTGTTCTTTTGTAGCATTGTCAGAGATTGAGTTAGTCAAAATATGTATAGTAGTTATAATGTCAGCCTTTGTGTGGAGAAAAACAAGCTGATTGCTACTTTATTTAGGCTGTTAGGATTTTGTCTTTTCAGGAAAAAAAAAAAATAAAACCCTCTGGTCTCACATGCTAATTAACCACTACTTTACTGAACTGATTACCTTATGTGTTTCTTGTTGTACTCAGGTGTTTCCTTTTCTCCTTCAGTTTGTGAAAGGGTTACCTTTGTGGTCCTGGTGGGCTTAGTTTTTGTGGGGTGGGAAGTTTAGTTCTTGCATTTTATTTTATTTTATTTATTTTTCTTTTCTTTTTTCAACGTTTTATTTATTTTTGGGACAGAGAGAGACAGAGCATGAACGGGGGAGGGGCAGAGAGAGAGGGAGACACAGAATCGGAAACAGGCTCCAGGCTCTGAGCCATCAGCCCAGAGCCTGACGCGGGGCTCGAACTCCCGGACCGCGAGATTGTGACCTGGCTGAAGTCGGACGCTTAACCGACTGCGCCACCCAGGCGCCCCAGTTCTTGCATTTTAAATTGTCTTGGCTCCACAATTTCTGTGCTTTCACATCCTTAATCATAAAAAGTGTTTTGGAGGAGTTGGCATTTGTGACTTGAAGGGGAACTTTGTTTCGTCATTGGAACTAAACCCTCTTTTTTCTTGCTGTAGTTTCTCATTGCTTGTCTTCTTGCAAGTTGAAAATCATAAATTGTGGGTGTTTAGGATTTCTCAAGTACCTTAATATGAGCTAAATGAATTGAAATAAAAATGTATATTTTGATCCTATTAACAGTTGGTAGTTTAGTTGACAAACCAACACTCACCATAATAATTGGCCCTTAGCACTTTCCTGTTCTTCTCTAGCTCATGGTATTTGCTGCCACCCAACATAAAAGCTACTAAGAAGAGATGAAACCCTAAAGAAGAATTAGCCATTAGCTGGTTATTCTGAAGAGACCTGGTAGTAACTTTCTGAGAAGCTACCTAGCAATCAGTGGATCTGAAGGGTTGAGGCACACTGATGATTATCTGATTTCTCCTGAGTATTCACTCAAGTAAAAACTCATTATCTTTTTTTTAAACTTGGTAGTTTCAGATAATTGATTCACATGTAGTTGTAAGAAATAATGCAGAGATCATGTGAACCCTTTACCCAATTTTCCCCATTAACAGCCTTTTGTGCAACTAGAATATCACAACCAAGATATTGGCATTTGTACAGTCTAGATACGGAACAATCCATCACCATAAGAATTCCTCCTGTTGCCCTTGTGTAGACACAATCATTCCCTGACCCTGCCTCTGTCAAGGACTAATCTGTTCTCCATTGGTAAAATTTTGTCATTTCAAAAGTGTTAAATACATGGAATCATACAATATTTGACCTTTGGGATTGGCTTTTTTTCACTCAGCATAATGAAAGCTTATTACCTTTTGGCTAAAATGAATTTCTACTATTGTCATTGAGTGGTTTGAGTTGTGTTCCTGAAATACCAAGGGAGTGGGAGTTAAAGTGGATTTAAATAGTGACAATGATGAGAAAATTCCATGTTAATATGTATAAAATAATAACCAAAGACTATAAGGTCTTGAATGAGCAAGAGTTGTGATGGTATAACACATTGGGATATTTCAATACATATAATTTCTTCCCATAAAATTTTTTTTGGGGGGGGGTCATAATGGAAGTGGTAAATCTAACCATGGCTATCAATGATCCCTCATTAAACAAAACAGACAAAACAACAGACCCTTGATCATCCCTAACTGAAGTGACATTTTTACAATTCAGAAGAAAGTCTAATGAATGTATTTACAAAGGAGTCCCAGTGGTCAGTTTGAACAACAAAACAGAGTTATAACTTCTGAGGGAAAAATATCCATGAGCTCATACCAATATAAGTAAATAATTGAATAAATAGATAAGTGGGGGAGAAGAGATTGCTCTTTGTTACTGTAGAATTCCAATTAAAAAAAGTATTCAGAAAGAATGATGGAAATAGAAAATCACAAGTAGACAAACATCATAATAATTGTTGTAAGCAAGAATCCTCAGTTGATGTCAAAATTAGTGGGTGAAAATATGATGAGAGATATATATCGGATATTGTCAGAATATTTGCATAGTCTCAAATTATCTCCCCAAGATTAATTAATTGAAAGAGGAAATCAGGGGCTCCTGGGTGGCTCAGTCAGTTAAGCGTTCGACTTTGGCTCAAGTCATAATCTCATGGTTTGTGGGTTCAAGCCCTGCATCAGGCTTTGTGCTGACAGCTCAGAGCCTGGAGCCTCCTTCGGATTCTGTGTCTCCCTCTCTCTCTGCTTCTGTCCCCCTCACGCTCTGTGTCTCTCACTGTCTCTCAAAAATAAGTAAACATTAAAAAAAAATTTTAAAAACCAAAAAGCAAAAGGAGAAATCAGTGCTTTTATAGTGAGGAAAACTGGTAGACACTAAGTGAACCAGGTTAATCAAAGTTATATCACCAGTGCGAAGTAACAAAACTCAACTGAGTAAATTTAAGGATCTAATTGGCTTTATTGAATGGTTCTTGAACCAGGCAGCATCCCATCTAGCAAACAGGAAGGAGCTCCCAAAAGATGTAGAAAATAGAAGGCAGAAGAGAGAAGGGATAATGAAAGCAGATTACTTCATCTTCCTCTGGAGGATGGAAAGGATCTATGTGGCAAGCTACCTCATTGGTGTTGACCAGTTAAGACTAATTATTAAGTCTTGGTTTGGTTACATGGGTTTAGTGCAAGTGACTCCACTTTGGGCCTGTTGTTTCTTTTTAACCCCAGTAATAATAAGACATATCATCCAACCTTATGCTACATTGAGAAGGGTACGTTTGTGATAGTACTCTTACTAAAAATACTTCAACCTAAATGTCAGAAAATATCAGGCAAACTCAAATTTTAGGACATTCTACAAAGTAACTGTACAGTGCTCAAAAGCGTCCAGAAATGCTGAAGAATTGTTACGGATTGAGTCTAAGGAAATGTGGTAACTAAATGAGTTGTGAGATTCTGGATTAGATTCTGGACCAGGAAAAAAAAAAAATGGTACTAGGAAAGTTGGTGAAATTTTATCAGTTAGATAATTTTACTATGGTTATTTTATTTGTTAAATTATGGGAAGCTAGATGAATTCATAGGATCTCTGAACTGTTTTTGTCTGACTTTTTTATTCTAAAGTTATTTCAAAATTAAGTTAAAAAAAGGCATAGCTTTTGGAGTTTTATTGTGACTCTGATAAGGGGCCTCAAATTAAGATACTTTGAAAAATCATCTTTTTCCTGATTAATGACTTAATCTAATTGAAGAGCCTAGTCCTTTCTAGCTAAATATTTTGTATGCTTTGGACCATTAATGATGTGGATGAAGCAATATATTAGTTGGAAGAAATTTAAAGTGCACATACACACTAACGGATAAGTGGACAAGAAGAGCTGAAATAAGTTTTTAACTGTTCACCTTTATTCCTATCTGAATCTTGTAGATATTCACAAAATGCCATATATTTTACCAGTTTTGAATGTTTCATAATCCTGCATTTTAGTGACTCTGTACATTTAGTATAAGAAAAAACGTAGGAAATAAAATATTCCATGTACATTAAGTACAATAGAAAAGAAATTGTGGTAGTAGCTTAAGGAAATGAGTCTAGGTGAAATTAAGGTTGTAGATTCTCTCCTTTCTCTTTTCCTTTCCTGTGAATGTAAAAATTATCTAAATTATTACTTTTGGTGGGCATGAGGGGGTGGAGCGAAGGAAGAGGCAAGGGTGTATTTAAGATGGTCAGAGGCACTATTACTACTATGGAGGTGATAATACTATCTAAGCTGAATGTGGTCTGTACTCTCAGTACTTTTTAGGACTTTTTGTATTAGAATAAAAAAAAGGAATTTCTTTTAAATCCGTTCAAAGTAGAAATATCTTTACAAAAAATTTTTTTTATTCATATGTACACCTTTGTATTTCAGTTATAAAGCCAACTTCTGCCATCCATCCCCTTTCCCAGCCCTCTTCTCCTTCAATTAGCCACTTACTTTTCCTATTTATTGTGGTAAATACTGGAGAATGCATGCTGTATTTGTATATTAAGTACTTTTTTTTTTTCTTCTGAAAAAAACTGGCACTGGAAGATTGGATTAAAAATATAGCACCTAATATTTGAGATAACTACAAGTAAATTATAAGTCTGAAATTATTTACTATTTTTAATTATAAAGATATAAACCACTTAGTTTCTGTATTTTAAGAGTTTTTATGTTTGATGTTTTCAGTAATAAATTACGTTTGAGGGCACAAGTGAAAAAGAAGAGTTGGCCAGGCTTTAAAGTAACTAAAGTCTTCAAAATAAAAAATGTGAAAAAATGTAGGTGTAGGCGAAACCTATTTATTTTAACATTCATTGAGTTCTGTATATATAACTGTATTATTCAAGCTATGATATGTTACGCAGTCTTGCAAACTCTTGTTTCTTTTAAGCTCACTCAAATTTATTAGAAAATACGTGGTGAAGTTAGAAATATTTGGCCATCTCAGTTACATTACTTACTGTATTAAGAAACTGCTTCATCAAATGTGTACATTTCCAAACAACCAGAGAGGAGTTTTAAAAAGTTAAGAGTTTAAAATAATGAAATGCAGTAGCATAAAAAGCCAAGAATTGAGGTAAGGAGAATTTGACTGCCTTTCAGTTTTGTTCCTAATCTCCATTCATGTAGAGCTGGAAGAAATTGAGGAGCAAACTTGAGGGGGCAAATTTCACCTGCACACCTGTCCCTTGTCTTTCTATTTAGGAGACCACAAACTTCTTTTAGAGGCAGACAATGTAGGACCCAAAAGTTCGTTCCAGCATGAATCTCCAAATCCAATGATTGGGATGAATGGGAATTCCTATCTTGATTCCATTTTCTTTGGTATGGTTTAAATCTGTATCACACAGAGAAAACTCTGTGTGGGAGGTAACATGGTAAAGTCATTTTTCTTTAGAAGTCCTTGTTCCCACTTTATGTATTCTGGGCTGGCTATTTTCCTTTGTACTTATACATTTATATCTTTAACTGTATTCACAGAATAGTTGTTCTGAGTTCAGTTAGTGTTATTTCCTTCATGTGACCTAGTCCTTATGTATGATCTTGGATTTTGATGTCAAACTCCTTTGTGGTCCGGGGCTGGTTACCTAACTTTAATGGGTTTCAGACCTTTGGATTTAATGGACTATTAAAATTTCATAAAACACTGGGGCACTGACATTGATTTGTCACTTATTTTGCCAGCTAAGCATGTTAAAATGAATGTAAACTTGTTCTCTACTATTCCTATTTCATAAAAGAAAGGACATTTTGATGTAAAAATAGAAAATCACAGAATAAATTAATTTAGCTTTGTTTTATTATGTTACGGTTTTGTCAAGGATTGATGAAAGTTTTACCTTCATCAAGGATTGATGGGTGTGTATGGTAATATTACCTCATATTGTGAAGATTAAATGTGTTCATGTATATTAAAGTTCTTTGACAGTCTCTGGCATAAATAATTTAATGAATAGTTAATAGTTAACAGTTTAATACTTTAATGTTTGTTATTATTATTTTTCAATTAATTGGTATTCATTTACAATCCGATCTTTTCCCCTCAGATAATCTTTCTTTTTTTTTTCTTAATGTTTATTTATTATTGAGAGAGGGAGTGTGCGCAAGCGAGGGAGGGGCAGAGAGAGAAGGAGACAGAGGATTTGAAGCAGGCTCTGCACTCAATGCAGAGCCCAATGCAGGGCTCGAACCCACAAACCCTGAGACCATGACCTGAGCTGAAGTCGGATGCTTAACTGACTGAACCATAAGCCCCTCTCTTACATAATTTTCATCATTAGTGTGCCTTATAGCTAATTCACCAAAGTGATTTGTTAGATGAGTCAATTTCATAGGCTTGATTCATAGCATAAATTGTGTTTGGATTGCATCAGTCTACAGGTAACCAAAAACTATACACATAGGCTTAGTTATGGTCTTATTTTTCTCACACAACAAGAAATCTAAAGGTAGGTAGTGTAGGATTGGTGTAGATGCTCAGAGATGTCATTAAGGAAACTAGCTCAGTCTCCTACCAAATCCTAGTCAGTGATTTTGGTTTTAGTCACAAGATGACAGCTGCCCCACCAAGCAGAAGAGAAGGGAGAATGTTTTCTTGGTAAGAGCTCATCTTTTATTTGGAAGGAAAGCCCTTTCAAGGTACTTATCATTGGCCAGAGCTGTGTCACATGCCTACTACTAGTAGCAAAGGAGGCTGGGAATTCAAGTATTTTGCTTTCCAGCCTCCATATTACAGAAAGGCAGGAAAGAAAGAGATTAAGATGAATGAGTGCTGTGAGCTGATAGTATTTGTCCAATTTACTTTGTGTAGGAAACAGATGATTGTAATAAGTTTATGCAGTAATTCTCTGGAGATCTCTTTGAAAATCTTACTGGATTATACAGCTACATTATTATAGTTACAGTTATGGAATCATACAGATATGTAACTGCTTGGTTCACTTATTAGGTATATGGTTATTAATTTTCTGAACAGCAATCTCTTTTTTGAAAATAGAGATAAAAAATACCAGTGGGGTGAACCTTATATGTAAATATAAATACATAAAGTTTTTGATATTTATTGAATATCAATGCCACTTTTAAATGTAATCATTTCTATGTGGTAACTGTTGATTTACACATTGATTTAAAGTTATGGGGCGCCTGGGTGGCTCAGTCGGTTGAGCGTCCGACTTCAGCTCAGGTCACGATCTCGCGGTCCGCGAGTTCGAGCCCCGCGTCAGGCTCTGGGCTGATGGCTCAGAGCCTGGAGCCTGCTTCCGATTCTGTGTCTCCCTCTCTCTCTGCCCCTCCCCCATTCATGCTGTGTCTCTCTCTGTCTCAAAAATAAATAAACGTTAAAAAAAAAATTAAAGTTAAATGTAGGCTTACATTTCTCTCTTTTTTAAAATGTTTATTTATTTTTGAGAGAGAGAGAGAGTGAGTGAGGGAGAGACAGAGAGGGAACAGAGGATCCAGAGGCTCTGTGCTGTCAGCGGAGAGCCTGATATGGGGCTCGAACTCGCGAACTGTGAGATCATGACCTGAATCAAAGTCAGATGCTTAACCAACTGAGCCATCCAGGCACCTCTAGGCTTATATTTCTAAATTAGTTACTCTTGTTTCAAATTTACTCCATTTTTAAAATTTCAGAAATTTTCCTTTTTTAATGTGCTCCATTTGTGTGTCTTATATTACTATGTGTAGTAATACTTTGTTATTTTTCTGTGACTTTAAGGCTACAATTGTCATTCCTCCCAGAAGTTGAGTCATCACTTTATACATACATATACATTTGTATACAAAACATTTGTGAAAGATAGCTGTTTAGTTTTCTGTACTTTGTTGAGTCCATACGTCTGTCATAAACATGTCTTTAAGAAAAATGGTTTGACATTGAATGTTACACAAGACTAGTTTTGACACTAAAACTTCAAGTATGCAAGGTGTCCTGCCTTAGTGCAATTGTGTTTAGTTATGGGCTTTTTATGGTAGCATTCAAGATTTATGTAGATAAATGGTGCTTATGTGTAGTGAGGTCAGTTAAACAATTTGCTATCAGGAGCTAATGACTAGAAATGTTATTGGAAAGAGTCGTGGTTATTTGTCATTTAAAAATAGTGTGTGTTTTCATAAGTTACTTGTTTGAGGTGGGTGAGGTGGAGTGTAATGTCTGAAATTGGAGTCTGAGTTAGGACCCTGATTTCATTTAAACTGGATTAGCTTGCACTGTATCTATCAACCTCACTAGAGAGCTTACTGGTCAGGGACTTAGCTATCCATCTTTCAAGCTCAGGACTTGGCATTCCCCTTGGTGCAGAATTGGAGCTAATAAATATTTAATGACTTGATCTTTCTTTCCTGAGAGTTTGAGATACAGGGGGAAAAGTAATTAAATTCTTCCATATTAATAACAAGTTGAATAAGAGCTTGAAAAGGAGAAATAATTTTTGGTTCAGTTTCTGTAACACGTAAGTCCTCCTTTTTTATAGCAACATGTCCTTTGTGGGACAAAGTTATTTTTATTGAGTATCAGGCAGTTGCCTCTCTGTGAGACATCACTTTGGTGTTAATATTTTAAACTGTCATTTGCATGGTGTTTTCATTGGCATTTAACAGAGAGTATAAATTTTTTCTCTGGGTTCCTGGGACACTTTGTCCTATTATGCAAATTTATTACTTTGAGATTTTTGATTATTGTCAGGAACAGTAATTTAAATTAATGACAGACCCAAGTTACAAAATTAAATTCAGTTCTAGTATCTAGGGCTAATTTTCTGACTGTTACTAAGTAGAGATTCTAGCCTTGACCCATTTTAATAGATAAGACCATTTTTTAATTGTAGAATGACTTATATGCTAATATATTAACTTAAGAGGTGGTGTTAGAAATAGATTAAATATACTCTATTGAAATCTTACTCAACTTACTGACTACATATAAAACTCTAAGAAAAAGTAAGCTGTTAGAAAATTTATTCTAAGTAAACTTGTTGTAGATTTTTAGCAAGAGACATTACTTAAATACATAGAGGAGTGTTTAACTTTCACTTCACTGTCTTCAGCTTTTCACCAGTACTTTATTTTTAATTTTGACATGTAACTTCTTCATGGAAGATGATGTGATTTCTGGAGTATCTGGAAGGCCCCTCATCCTTAGAATGATTCCCTTACCTTCTGATGATGCCTAAAGTGACAGAGAGAGAGAGAGAGAGAAGTGTTAGGAAAACATATCAGTATTGGTTCTTGGTATTGAGTGGAACCTTAGATCATTGTCCCACAGACCTGTAGATGGGCCCTGGGAAGCTTCTGGGGGACCTTTGCAGAGGCCTGGAGATCTAGCCTAGCTTGCACACTTAAGTTTTTATTAGAAAAAGGAGATTCACTACTAAAAAAATGTTGAAAATCCCTGGTCTAGTTTGGACTCCTGAATAGAGGAAATAAACAAGAGTAGTTCAGTGAATTTCTCCATGTCAACAGAGACAGAGCCAGCAAGCTCAAAAATTTAATCCTCTGCATCAGGGTGAGCAAACTATTACCCTTGGACCAAATTCAACCCATAGCCTGTTTTTCTGTGTAAAGTTTTATTGGAACACAGCCATGCTCATTCTTTACATATTGTCTGTGGCTGTTTTCATGTTATAGAGGCTGAGTCGAGTAGCTGACAGAGACTATGTGGCCTGCAAAGCCTGAAGCATTTTACTGTCTGGCTCTTTACAGAAAAAGTTTGCCCTTTCCCTTAGACTTTCATCTATGTGAAAATGCAGATACTTTTGGAAGTGTGAGTGTGGGGTGATTATTCAGTACTGCTATCAGTTAAACCTCTGAGAAGTGGAAAGTTCCTTTTTAATATTTGATAGGGTGAGGAGTGGACCAAACTTTGCTATGAGAGTGTATTTTATAATTTTGAGGGTCTCTTTCTATTAATATAGCAATATCATCAGCAAAATTTTGTCTTTATTTCTAATTAGATGCCTTAGATTTAAGTGTGTGTGTTTTGTCTGTCGAGTATTAGATAACCACAGAGTCCTTTAGGAGTTGTTTATAATGTAGTTCTGAGCAGATTCAATTAAATGATTAGGTTTCCTGTATGGTCTGCTCTACAGCTTAGAGAACTTCAGAATGAAGAAGATGGGCTAGAAATATATATTGATTTGGTCAGAACATTAAGACACCTGACCGTGATTTTTCTTTCTCATTTAGTATTATTTTAACTCAGCATTTGTTTATCTGTACAGTGATTTTTAGGAAATGTCAGTAAATTGCTTGAACTCTTTAGTGATTACAGTTATGAATGTTACAGTTACTATTCCATAGTCTATTATTAGTCAATTTATTTTTTTTTAATTTTTGTTTAAAAATTTTTTTAATGTTTTTATTTATTTTTGAGAGAGAGATAGAGAGAGGGAGAGAGAGAACAAGTGGGAGGAAGGCAGAGAGAAAGGGAGACACAGAATCCGAGGCAGGATCCAGGCTCTGAGCTGTCAGCACACCCCAATGTGGGGCTTGAACCCACAGACTGTGAGATCATGACCTGAGCTGTAGTCAGATGCTTAACTGACTGAACCACCCAGATGCCCCTATTATTAGTCAATTTGTAAAATGAAAAACTTCAGGAACTTTTTGAAGAGTCACCCCCCATATTGTAAATTATTTTTCTTGGCACATGTCATATATTTTTAATTCTTGTTTATTTCAAGGTAAGATGACTTTATGGAAGTTTTGTTTTTTGTTTAACAGAAAACAAATTTTTTACCATAGAAATAAATGCTGTACTATTAATGAATGAAGTTGATGGAAATGAAGGAAATGAAATGAAACATTGATTTTCAGTTCTGTTAATCCATGAGCTTTGTGTTCTATTTCTTAAACACCTTTGTAAATAAATAAATTATGTTAGACCTTTATTTTGCCGACTATACCCGTAAAAATTTAGGAACCATTCCAGTTGAGTACTTAGAAAGTTAACTGCTTGAGAGGTAAATTTACTCACTGATTCTTAGCGAGGTTATTTTCTGTTTGTGATGGAACATTTAATTACATGTTTCACTTTTGTTATACTGAAAGTGTTAATTCCTTTATATTTTGCATATACTGTATAAGAAATACCTTGCTGACTGCCTTAGTGGTTACAAAAATGTGTGTTTCGCTGCCTTCTGGTTGGCTTACAGGCTTGAAGGATTGAATCATGCTAGGTTAAGAATTTCTAGTGTGTTCCATATGCGGTGGGGAATCACTGGAGGCTTTTGAATCCAGGCAGTGAGTCAGGATAGTGCTTGAAGACAAACAATTCTGTAGTGTTAGGATGAATGAGAAAGTCATGGAAGACAGGAAAGGCATACCCTTCAACTAGACTGGTTGCACTTGATCAGACATTATGTGGGGATGGATCTCCATCAGTTTGGAGTGAAACAGACCAACTTGGGAGAGGATGAGGGACCAACAGTGGCTCAGGACTATGCTCGAAATCAGTGACTGTATTGTTTTATTTTTTTGTGACTGTTCTGAATGATCAATTATGGTGTAAGAGCAAGATACATGACTGTTTTTGTATTCATATTAGGAGTATGTTAAGAGTAATAATGTCTTACTAATTTAGCACTGTGTTAACTATACTGAAATCAAAATCAAAACAAGACAAAACAACTACAAAAAAGGAATAACATCTTACAGTCCATTGACTGTAGACTGTGGGGATAAAGTAAATGAGGAAGTTTGATTTGTCAGGAAAGCCAAAGAGGAGTTTGAAGAGCGGTAGGGGCATGGAATACGGGTTCTTATTTATTTTATCTTTTTTTGGTGTGTGTGGTGGGGGGGGGGAGGGGTAGCATTAAACACATTAAGTTTTTCTTTCCTGGATTGTCTCTTGGGCCTTCAGTGAGAACTTGCAACTGGTTTTAGGGCTTGCTCAAGGATTCAGAATGTCTTCTATACCTGCAAGCCTGTAATCATTTTGTTGAAGAGGTATCTTTATGCAGAGGAGTGAAGAGGAGGAACTCCCCCCACCCTAGTTTCACTATTATTTAAAACAGCAAAAACGAAGCTTACTTTGTCAGTCTCATATTTTTTTCTTCCCACGTATAGCCACACAAGGACTAGGACTTTTAATCATCCTAATAAAGTATCTCTTGGTGATCTTTACAAATGCACTCTGAAAGGAGAAAAGAATTTATACTCCATAATAGTATTATTAGCATAACTGTTTATAAAATGTCTTAGAGACACTGGGTATAATATGTATTATTTTGTTTATCTGTTAGTGTTCACCCAATATGGTTTTTATGAGCCCTACAGTTTCACTCCTGGGAAGGATATATTTTTGTCTCAGTTTTGTCTAGGGGGTTTTGTCTAGGTTGTTTTCAGTTTTCCAGCCTAACTTTTTGGAAACTATGTCTGTGGTCTTTTTCTAGGTTTTCAAGAAATCTGGGGGTAGTTCTAATAAAATTTTCTTCCTGAATTTGTTGTTAAAAAGACAAAACAGGGGCTCCTGGGTGGCGTAGTCGGTTAAGCGTCCGACTTCAGCCAGGTCATGATCTCTCGGTCTGTGAGCTCGAGCCCCGCGTCAGGCTCTGGGCTGATGGCTCAGAGCCTGGAGCCTGTTTCCGATTCTGTGTCTCCCTCTCTCTCTGCCCCTCCCCCGTTCATGCTCTGTCTCTCTCTGTCCCAAAAATAAATAAACGTTGAAAAAAAATTAAAAAAAAAAAAAAAGACAAAACAAAGTGAAATGATTGAATTCTTTAAGCCTGTCACATATGTCAGGCCCTGTACCTGGCGCATGCTGTGTGCTCCATTAAGAAACTTTGTGTTCTACTCAAAGATACCCTAATTTACATTTAATTTGCAGCCAAGAATAGTTTTTATGGCTGTTTATCTTATTTTATTTTTATTTATTTTTATTTTTTATTTTAAATGGCTGTAGGCATATTATCTAAACCTTGAAATTGGTTTAGAGATACAACTGTTTACTTTTTATTAAGTTGTTTACCTTTCTCTGTCTCTGCATCCAAACAGAAACTAGCATGGGTTTATGATCTTTCCTCTTTGTAGTGTGCTATGGCATTGTCTTTAGTAACTGTTAACTTCTTGGCAACTACACAAATAATTTTTAAATAGTTAATATAGCTTGTACATTTATGGTAATAAATTACATCAGTGTGTATAAAGAAAAGAGGCTATTCCTGTGGGATATGGGGGGTTATAAGTGAAATTACTTAGTTGAGAGTTTTTGCTCTAATCTGGTTTAGGAGGAAGATACCTCTCCAAATTTGTAACAGTGTCTTGCAGTGTTTAGTGAAACTTTGTTGAAAATGCTAATGAAACATTATTACAAAGTATAGAGTCTTAGAACGGCCTCACTCCAAATAAAAATGTTTCCAGTGTTTACTCTCCTTCAGCTACTTTTCCTTAGAGGATAATCAGTTATTATCCCTTCAGATATTACCTCAGTTATTTTTGAAAACAATTAATGCAGTCTTCTGAAATGGTCAAAAACTAATTAAAAACTCCAAGCATATTATTATATGGTATTTTGTGCATTTCTACTTGTGATTTTTTTTTTTTTAAAGGGAGTAGATGTCAAACCTATTGAATCACTTTTCAAGAAAACAACACCTACTCTCAAATTGGTTACAATAAAATACAAAATAGCATGGAGAAAAGAGAAAAAAAAAGTAGCATCTCCAATAACTCTTTGAAAGTTTGATGGAAAGCAGTCCATAATTCTCATCAAGTTAGATGAAATTTTTTAGGAAAAATAAGAAAGATCTTACCCATAAAATTTGGGCCTTAAAAGGCAGTCTTTTGTATAACTTACAGTTTTCTTTATGTATGAATAGGCTAAATGACTTGCTGCAAAATGTCATTTACCCTATTTTTTGCCCATAGCTTAAAAAAAAAGTGCCTAATCCCTAAAAATATTTACACACTTACATGCCATGCTTCTTCTTCTTCCTCTCTACTTTTAGGCTAGGTCCTAATTTCCATTTCTCTTCATTTTTACTTTTCTCAGTTGGTTATAAGATTAAAGGTACGAGAAGAGAAATGCTGTTTTGGACTATTTACTTAGGATGGTATTTTAGAGGAAAAAAACCCCTAAGGCCTCATTTCTCATTGTCAAGTAGAACCCATTCATGTGGATGGTAATTGTCAAGAATGATACTTGTAACCACAAAGAACAATAATCTTGCATTATCTTCTGGGTAAACTGCTCATATGTTTGAAGTAATTCTGTAAAAAGCGAACCGTGGAGTTTGGGAAAGAAAACATTAGTTTATTTTCCTTTACAGTTCTTCTTTCCATTCCAACTGCCGTCCTTCTCAGGCCTTATCAGTGGTGTACAAGTAAAGCTTTTGATTTCCTCCCTTTTTACCTATGTTAATAGCTCTTCATTTAATGCTACTCTCCTACACACATCTATTCTGGCCACTTAAGGACTAATTCAAAGTTTTTCCTCCTTCATGAAGCTTTTCTGGTCACTTGGGCAAGAGGCTGAATTTTTCTTTATGGGATTTTTAATGTTTTTAGCTTCTGAATTTCTTTAAGGCATTTATCTTCTGGTAATTCATAATTATTAGCTGTACACATTTTTTTTTTAATGTTTATTTATTTTGAGAGAGAGCAGGGGAGGGGCAGAGAGAGAGGGAGACCAAAGATCTGAAGCAGACTGTCTTGACAGCAGAGAGCCCAATGCAGGCTCTGAGAACCACACGATCATGACCGGATCTGAAGTCTGACCCTTAACTGACTGAACCACCCAGCCCTAGCTGTACACACCTTATCTCCTCTTTAAAAAATTAAAAAAAAAAAAACAATTTTTTTTTAATGTTTATTTTTGAGACAGAGAGAGACAGAGCATGAATGGGGGAGGGGCAGAGAGAGAGGGAGACACAGAATCGGAAGCAGGCTCCAGGCTCTGAGCCATCAGCCCAGAGCCTGACGCGGGGCTCGAACTCACGAACCGTGAGATCGTGACCTGAGCTGAAGTCGGACGCTCAACCGACTGAGCCACCCAGGCGCCCCCCCCAAAATTTTTTTTTAACATTTATTTATTTTTGAGAGAGAGAGAGCGAGAGAGAGAGAGAGAGAGAGCGCACGCCAATAAGGGGCAGAGAGAGAGGGAGACCCAGACTCTGAAGCAGGCTCTAGTCTCCGAGTTGTCAGCCAGAGCCTGATGCAGGGCTCGAACCCACGAACCGAACCGTGAGGTGAGATCACGACCTGAGCCGAAGTCTAGCATTCCACCGACTGAGCCACCCAGGCACCCCTTATCTCCTTTTTTAAACTGCAAAATTCCTTAAAGGTGAGATCTTATTGATGTTTGTGTTTCCATGGTGTTTTGTAAGACCTTAGCGTTTCATAAATACTTTAATATATGAAGTGTGTGTCAGACATTCTCCTAATAATTTTGTGAGTAGTACTGATGGGGCACAACCCAATCTGGTACAATTTTAAAATTTAGCTCTTAGAAAATGATTTTTATTTCGTTGTAACATAATTCAGGTTTTTGATTATCTTAAGACTGTGCCCAAATGATTCTTAGAATTGCCTGGTTAGGTGATAGTGCTTCAAATTTTACTTAGTCACCATGACGTGTCAGGCACAGAAGCAAGTCAAATGTAAAACTTGTATTCTAGGCATGACATTATGAATTCCTAAGTCCTGGACTTCAGTTTGTTGCCTTGGATTATATTTGGGTATGTATCCATTTACTTTCACTGGATTCCGAACTTTGTTTTATACATTTGCCTTTTAACCTTCCTTAAGTTAGAGCAACACTATTTTACATTACTTATTCAGTCTCTTTAAGACCCAAGGAAAAAAAAAAGAGAATATAAAAATAATAATGAGAGTATTATTATTATTATTATTACCTGGCATTGATGTCACTCTAATGATGCCCCTCATTTTGGGGTCTGTAATTCTAATGAGGAAGAGTAGCTGGGAAAGAAGGATGGGTGTTACACTAATCTCTGATTCTGTGTGTTACCTTGTTAACTTTCATTTGACCTTAGTTTCCTGGGATGTAAAATAGGATACACTGTCTGCCTAGCCTATTATTCAGGGTGGTTGTAAAGCTTAAATGAGTATAATATATGAGAAAGTACTTCATAAGTGGAAAAGTCTATGCTATTTAAGGCATTACTATCGCTGACAGAGCAAAAGTATTAGTGCCAGTAGAAATTGTGAGCCATTTATAAAGATAATAGATTAAGATCCTTTTAATATTTGGCTAGCAGCATTTATAGAAATATAACTCTTTTTGGTGTGTGTAAGGTAATAAAACCATGTTTTCAAATTATTTCTTTATTTGCTTGTCCAGGTTAATGCTTCTCCAGATCATTTTAGAGTTTTGTAAAGAGCTTTTCTTTGTTAAAGTATTTTCGGGCTTCAAAGAACTATTACATAAAAATTCATCTACACCAATGTACCTCAAATAGTTTTGATCATTTTGAATAAACAAGCTGAACACAAAAATCTTCACTTTCAAGAGTGCTCGAAAGTGGCAAAGTCTTTCCATGTGTGTAACATGTGCATATGTTCTATTCTAAGGGTGTTTATCAGAATATAATTTTTGGAGTAAATTTTTGTAATTACATGTTATGAATGGATACAATTTTCTTTTCTTTTTTGATTAGTGAAATCTGTCATCATTTTGTATTTAAATTTGAATGCTGTTTGAACTTAGTCATATAGCCAGAAACTTGCATAATAGGGAGAAGAATGTGGAATAGAGATCTCATGACAGTCTTTGAGGCATTTGAAGAGGAATTTGAATTACTTTCAAAATATAAACATTCAAATTCAAAGATACAACAGTAAATGGATATATTCCCGTATCTTTAAGTAGCAGTTGCTTTTAAAATGTAGCCCTTTTGAAAGTGCCCTATTAGCTGTTTCAGTTGCCTGTCAATGTAATAATATATAAATACCTTGAGTTGTGTTGTTTGCTCTTCATTTTATACGTGGGGAGAACATAACTCAACTGCTGAGAAAAGATATAGAAAAGTAATTGATATTTATTAAGTGTCAGTTATGTGCTAGAAAGTCAACTAGGTGTCCTCTAAATTTTTTTAGTTTTTTAAAAAACATCAACCCAATTAAGCCGGAGGTGCTGGCTTCAATTTACCAGTGAGGAAACTTGAGATTCAAACAGGTTAAGTAATTTGCTTGAGGACACAGAACTGTCTGATTTCAAAGTCCATATTGGTTTTTCACTTTACTGTAAGTAAAGTATGGTAATACTGGATGTAACTGTCTGTATTATTGTAATAAGGACTTTTCCAAGACGCAGTTCTGATTTGCTTAGGATTTATTTTTTTATTCACAGTGCTTCAGTAGATTACTTACACTTTAGAGATGGGCTTCAGCTATTAAAATTTTATTTTTTAAAACAATTGAAGATACTAGAGGTATCTTATAACATCTAATATTTATTGGTTGTTAATTTTGTTAGCAGACACTGTGTTAAGGATGTAAGTAAATTATTATCTTGATGTCCTCTGACTGTCCTCTGACTTGATGTCCTTCTTCTGACTGTTTGCAATTGGTTTTTGGTTCTTAGCTTGTTTTGTTGTTGTCATTTTTTAAATAGTCAAGTGTTGGAGATTTTTGCCAGTTAAAGAGAAATGTTAGTGATAAGTCTAGTTAAGAGTTCTTTGGTTTTTGGAATAGGCTAGCTGGAGGCCTTTCAAGTTTGTTCTGTATTGGGGAAAGTAACCAAGGTCTAATCAGCAGAAACACAACCAGACATCTGCTGGTTTGTCAGAATCACAGAATTGGCATGCCTCTCTATTTCCATTGCTTATGAAGTTTCAACATGGAATTACTTTAATATTTAGCCTTTTTGTGTAGGAACATAGCTGGGAGGCTCCGTTGTCAGTGCTGTAAAAAAAAAAAGCCAGGGGAAATGTTTGGGAGATTGCTACCAGGGACCAGATTTGAATGGGTTTTAGTCTTTGATGTTTAACAGTTTGTGGGGTAAAACATTCCTGGCACTTCTGCTTTCCTAACTGTGGCCGTGAGGAGGGTCTTAGGTTGTAAGTGAACTTGCTGTGTGGTCACACTGATCAGAGAAAGGCTAATTGGACTATAATTTGACCAGAAGTGAGAAACAGTTATTCAAATATGCTGAGAATTCATTCATAAGACCCTATCTTGCACAGGTATACTTTAAGTTATCTGAAGTTATCTAGGACTGTACTTCACAATTTCAACTACAAAAGGAAGGACAGACTGCTGGATTGGGAATGTGAAATTTCCAGGATTCTTAAGTGCTTCTGAAATCCTAAAATAATTCCTCCAGATGTTCTAAGTTGTGTTGAGTGTGTATCTGTGTTTAAATGATGTTTTTGAGTCATTCATTTCCCCAGGACACGTGTCACTGTGTCTGTGGCAGGAAGTCCTATTTGTTTCTCATTGGCTCTCATAAGACATGGAAAACATCGCTACTTTAGGGATAGAAGAGTGCAACACTCCAGGACAGAAAGGTAGAGGGTTTTCAAAGGTGTAACAAGTTCTTGACTTTTTTTTAAATCTGAGTTTTCTCATTTACTCCTCTTTTTAAAAAAATATGCTTTTCCCTTCCAAAACATTTTCTGTTCTTTCTTATACTCCTTATTTTCTTCTATTTTTGTGGGACACTGGAGTCAAAAAGAAAGGTTAAGTACATAGTCTCCTATGTGGATTGCTCATTATCTTCTGGTAATTGAAAGTTAACTTGCATTTTAATTGCACATGATAATGTTTTCTGTCTCTGGAATGTTTTTAGTGTTCCAAAAGTGTTTATAATTTGTACTTAAACTATATATTTTTAAAATCAGTGTTTTCAATATTATTTAGGTTTTTTTTTTTTTTTTTTTTTTTTTGCATGGCTCATACATCAAAAAGTATAAGATGGTATATAGTGGAGAGTCTTACTTCCTCTTCCTAATTCCCAATGATTTAATGATAGTGGGTGATTTTAGTTGGTTATTTATTCTTCCAAAGATTTTTCTTAAACCATATTCAGACCCATGTAAAATGTATTCCCCTGCTCCTAAATTATATCTATACATCTGCCCCTTGCTTATTTAAATAAAAATATAACTTGGGGATCTTTCTAGAACAGTACATGAAGAGCTCTCTTGTGTGTGCATGCCTGTGTTTGTGTGTTTAACTATTTCAGGCTATTCACCATGCTACAAAGAATATCCCTTACATATGTGATCTGGTGTATTTCTGCTGGGCCAAAGAGTGGTTGCATTTCTAATTTTGATAGTTTTTCTAGTAGCAGTTTACAGTACCTACCAGCATTGTATTAGGAATTAATTTTTTTTAATGTTTATTCATTTTTGAGAGAGAGAGAGAGAGACAGAGTGTGAGCAGGGCAGGGGCAGAGAGAAAGGGAGACACAGAACTCAAAGCAGGCTCTAGTCTCTGAGCTGTCAGCACAGAGCCTGATGTGCACCTTGCACCCACAAACCATGAGATCATGATGCCAGCCAAAGTTGGACACCCAACCGAGCCACCTAGTCATCCCGGAATTAAAATTTTTTAAAAATGTTTTTATTTATTTTTGAGAGAGAGAGAAAGAGCACAAGGTGGGGGGGGGGGTGGCAGGCAGAGACAGAGGGAGACAGAGAATCTGAAGCAGGCTCCAGGCCTCAGCACAGAGCCTGATGTGGGGCTCGAACTCACCAACTGCAAGATCATGACCTGAGCCAAAGACAGACGCTTAACCAACTGAGCCATCCGGGCACCCCTGTGTTAAGAATTAAAAAAAACAAAAAAACAAGTGGCAACTAAGTTGGATGCAACTTTTTCAAAAGTCCGATATAATTAATCCATAGTAAGCTTTAACCTTTTTAAGTGTAAAATTCCATGAGTTTTGACATGTGTACAGTCATATCACCACCACCACTGCTATAAAAATACATTCTCATCTTCCTGAAAAGTTTCATTGTCCCTTTTTGTAGTCAATCTCCTCTGACTAGCCCTGTGTCCAGCAATTATTCATCTGGTTTCTATTCCTATATAGTTTTTCTTTTTTCAGAATGCTGTATGCGTGGAATCATACAGTATATAATCTTTTTGTATGGCTTTTTTTTTTCCAGTAAGTATAATGCTTTTGAGATTCAGCCATGCTGTGGTATACATCGTATGCCACATATCATGGTTTTTTTCTTTACGTTGCTGAGAAGTATTATATTGTATGGATGTACTAATATTTGTCCATCCCCCAACTGATGGGTATTTGAGTTGCTTCCTGTTTTTGGCAATTATGAATAAAGCTACTATAAACATTTGTGTATAAGTATTTATGTGGACATATATTTAGGTTTTTCTTGACAAATACCTAAGTGTGGGATTGTTGGGATATATGGTAAGTAAAGGTTTAACTTTATGAGAAATTGACAAACTATTTTCCCAAGCAGCTGTCTCATGTTGCATTTCTATCAACAATGTATGAAAGTTTCAGTGTCTGCATCCTAGTTAGCATTTGGATTTGTTGGGTTTATTTATTAAGCCATCTAATAGGATTGCAATGGTGTCTAGCTACTTTTTTTTTTTTTTAAATAGCTTTATGGAGATAAAATTCACATAGAATTCGCATAGAACTCACCCATTTAAACTATGCAGGCAGTGGTTTTTAGTATATTTTCAGATAGGTGTAGCTCTCATCACAGTCAGTTTTATTTTTTATTTATTTTTATTTTTTAAAATGTTTATTTATTTTGAGAGAGAGAGACAGAGAAAGGGAAAGAGAGAGTCCCAAGGCAGGCCCTGTGCTGTCAGTGTAGAGCCAAATGTGGGGCTCAAACTCATGAACCATGAGATCATGACCTGAGTGGAAATCGAGTCAGTTGCTTAACTGACTGAGCCACCCAGGTGCCCCATCACAGTCTGTTTAGAACACAGTCATCACTTCAGAAAGAAACTCCCTGCACTTTTTAGCTGTCACCCCGTCCTCTCCTTTCCCAACCCCCATCCTAAGCAACCTTGAATCTTTCTGTCTCTCTAGATTTTCCCATTCCAGATATTTCATGTGAATGTAATAATATGTGTGTTTTAATGGTTGGTTTCTTTTATTTGGCATGATGTTTTCAAGGTTTATCCATGTTGTAGTATGTATCAGTATTTCTTTCATTCTTTTCTGTGGCCAAATAATATTTCATTATGTGGATATGACACATTTTGTTAATCCATTCATTAGTTGATGGACATTTGTTTGGGTTGTTTCTACCTTGAATAGTGCCACTGTAAACATTCATGTGCAAGTTTGTATTTCCTTGATGATTAATAATGAGAATCTTTTCTTATATTTATTTGCCATCCATGTATGTTTGGCGAAGGTCTTTGTGAATATTTTGCTCCCACCTTTAACATTTTATTTTGAAATAATTTTAAATTTATATAAAAGTGTGCAAAACAGTAGAGAGTTCCCAAGTACACCTGTCAGGTTGTTTTGCTGTTAGTACTTTACAGAACCATGATATATTTGTCAAAACTAAGAAATTACTATGAGAACAATACTATTTATTGAACTATAGACTTTATTTGCATTTTACCAGTTTTTCCACAAATGCCTTTTTTCTGTTTAGGATCCAATTGAGGATACCACATTGCACTTAGCATTTTGAAATATTAGATCTTTTTCCTTGAGTTGTGAGAGCTCTTTATATATTCTGGATACAAGTCCTTTGTCAGATGAATGCCACTTGTAACTTTGCAAAATTGTATTCAATAAAATAATTTTTATTTGTAGAAGAATCGTTACTCATTCTGTGTTTTAGCTAAATGCAAATACGTATATTTTTAAATGCAGATTACATTTATATAACACTAGAGGTCTGTAGTTTCTCCACTTATATAACAAATGAGTATGTTCTAAAAATTGTGAAAAATTATATTTTCTCTAGATTTCACCATAGTTTTGTAGGTATGTTCTCAACAGAATATTTTCTTCTTGCTGAAATATTCCCTGTGTGATATGATTAATTTTTCTGACAAGCACACACATAGGGAAAGACCCTTTGCAAACATGAAGATGTGGTTGCACAGAAAGCCTCTAAGGGTCAGGGGGCCTTAGGAACCTTTTGCATGAGGCAGATGATTTTTGTTTTTATTTTTTTCCTTTCCTTTTTATTGATTTATTTTCTTAAAGCTTTATTTATTTATTTTGAGAGAGACTGAAACAGTGTGAGTTGGGGAGGTGCAGAGAGACGGAGAGAGAGAATCCCAAGCAGGTTTCACACTGTCACCACAGAGCCTGTTGTGGGGCTCGAACTCACGAACTCTGAGATCATGCATGACCTGAGCCCAAACAAATAACTGGATGCTTAGTGGACTGTGCCACCCAGGTGCCCCTTTATTTTTTCCTTTTTGTTTTTAAAAAACACTTTTTTTAATGTTTATTTTTGAGAGAGAGAGAGAGAGAGAGAGAGAGCGAGCAGGGGAGGGACAGAGAGAGAGGGAGACACAGAGTCTGAAGCAGGCTCCAGGCTGTGAGCTGTCAACACAGAGCCTGATATGGGGCTCGAACTCAGGAACTGTGAGATCATCATGACCTGAGCCGAAGTTGGATGCTTAACCAACTGAGCCACCCAGGCACCCCTATTTTTTCCTTTTATAGTGAATCTCACTACAGAAATATTTGTACCTTAGATATCAGTAAACATTCACTACTCCTGTGTATCCTTGTAATAGGAATTAAATAATTCAACAAGTGTTTATCAGGGTTCTACGGTGTGCCACTCAGTTTTAGCCATTGAGGGTACAGCTGTGAACAACAACAAAGCCCTTGCTTGCTAGGTGGAGCTTACATTCAGTGAGGGGAGGCACACAAAGAAGGAAATGTATAGCATCACATGTTGATAAGTATTATAGAAAAATATTAAGCTAAGTAAGGTCACATTTGAAGTGGTATTGGAAGAAGGACTGAATGAAGCTATAGAACCAGCTTAGTGGTAAACAGAAAACATCGAAGCCTTCAGGTGGGATCTTGTTTTGTCATGGTGAGGAATGGAAGCTTCAGGGTTGAAGCAGTTAGTGGCAAATGAAAGGTGCTGACATCAGATTAGCAGGGGGGGGGCTGATTGTGTAGGGATTTTGGCATTTATTTTGAGCACGTTGGGGAATAGGAACCAGTGGAGGGATTTGCGTAACAGTATGGTAAGGTCAATTCTGGGTTGAGACTAGTCAGCAGAGGGGAAGAGGGTAGAAACAGGGACACCAGTCAATGAGGCCAGTGTAGTCAGCTAACTGTGATAGCAGGTGGTGGGAGGGAGAAATGGTCACATGTTGGGTACATTATGAAAGTAGAGCAGATAAGATATATTAGAATTGAGTGTGAAAGCAAGAGGACTCAAGGATGACTTTATGGTTTCTGAAAGGATGGGGATGATATTTATTGGGGAAGAGGACTTGGGAAGATTAGGTTTGACTGAAGAGGGATGGGCTAGGCTGGTGGTGACAGTAATCAGGAGTTCAGTTTTAGAACAAGTGGAGCCTGGGATACTTAGTTATGATCCAAGGAATTGTTTTCAGGCAAGTAGTTTGGAGTCTGCTGGGCTGGAGATTTAAGGCTACAATGGCTTGTTTGTTTGTTTTTGTTTAATTTAGAGCACACAGGGGAGAGGACTATAGGAATCCAAGGCTACAGTGGTTTTTAACTCACACCTGAAATCTCTCTATCGTTGGAAGCCTTAATCTGCTCTTAGTGATGTGAGTGCCTAGCATAGTGCTTGATAGGAGATTTAATAAATATTTGATGAATGGACTTGAAATTCAAGTCTCAATACTGTTTTGTCTAATGATATATTTTATTCTAATAGTTTCTGGTATTTGAAATACATTGTACTTTCTTTCAAATGAACTTTAATAAAATGTAACTTTATTAAGTCATGATAAGTTGCCCTTCTTAAGCAATAGTTTCTGGAAGTATGTGGATGTTAAGAAGTAATATGTAGATGTTAAAAAGGAGAACATGCATCTGAGCGGCAGTTCCCTCATACCTTTGCCCCTCATTGTCATCAAAAGTGCCATCTTTTTTCCTAGATCAAAGGAAAGATAGACTGAGTGGCTTAAACAATACGAATTTATTTTCTCACAGTTTTGGAGGCTAGATGTTCAAGATCCAGTTTCTGACTGCTTTGGTTTCTGGTGATGGTCGCCCTCTTGCTGTGTTCTCACATAGACTTTTCCTCTCTTCAGAGAAAGAGGGCCCTCCTGTCTCCTTCATTCAAAAGGATACCAGTCCCATTGGACTAAGGCCCTACCCTAAAGGTCTCATCTAACTGTAATCACCTCCTAAGGGCCCCATCTTCAGTTGTCAAAAAGGGGGTTAGAACCTCACTATTTGAATTTGGTGGGAGTGAGGGAGGGAACACAGTTACCATGGTAGCCTGTTTAAATACGGGGTTATTTTGCAATTTTCCTTTTGTTTGGAAAAACATATTTTGTTTTAGGTGTTGATACCTGAGGCATCTTTCTAGGAATGAGAGTGACTTTGTGAAAAATAAATGCAAAAATAATGCAAAGATTTAAGTTTACTGGGAAGGGCAGTTTAAATTTCTGGGATGCTTACATTGTAGAATATTAAATTCATGCAACTCATTAGCTATAAGCACAAAGAATAATAGTGATACTTTAAAAATGTTTTTTTATCCTGATGGAATTGATTTTAGTGAATTAAATTATTCAGTTGTAATTAACATTCAACTAATGTACTAGGGTTCTTAAATTCTTTTCGTAAGTAGGGAAGATGTGCCCACATACAGATTTAATTGCATTATTAATTTGCTTAGCATTTTCGTGGTGTAATTGACTTTTGCACAGACTGAATTGCTAATTAGTGGATCCTTAATGAATATGGCTTAATTTTACCACATAATGTGGCCTGCTACATCAACACAAGCTTTCTCTAGGGAGGTATTGCGATAAGAGGTATCCCCATAGACATTTTACATTGATATCTGTTTCATCCTACCCTGACCCTGCTGAAAGGACCAGTAATCTGAGATAGATGGAGATAAACACACACATCCATATACAAATGGGTCTACATACACAAAATATCTAACTACTACAGGATATTCTGTTCTTTTTGGTAAAAAGTATGAAAGGATAGAGCTCATATTTTCATGTCCATTTTATCCGGCTAAAGCTACAAAGCCTGTGATACCAATAGTTTTGTTAGAGTTTTCACTGCCGCATTGAATAAAATTTTATCTCTTTTTCAGCTTTTGAAATTTAGGCAGTATGGGGAGGAAATAAGAATAAATTCATACCTTAGGATGCAGGCCAAACCTTGTCAGAATTCCATGCTCTTAAAATCTCATTGAGTTTAATAAACAGACTCTAATATGCCAATAAAGGTAGGTGGTTCACTGCCCTTGTGGTCAGTCAGTTAACTTCATATTTGGGAAGCAGAAGGATTCATATAAAGGAATAAAATATGTCTTCAGAGGAAATATTTTCCTCCTATTTTTATTTTTTCTTATTTTTTTAATGATAAAGACAAAGGGATTTTGACTTTATATTTTGAGTTTGGTAGATTGAAAGGATTAGGAAATGCACTGTAATAATCTTATCCCATATCTTTATCATCTTTATTTGCTACTTCACTGGAGCATTAAAAACTGTTGTCTGAGACCACTTGAACCAAAAGTAACAGGACCAGGATATGAATCATGTAGTTCTAATTTAGAGTTAGTCCACACACATTGAATGGATACCCAGCATAACTACTGCTCGAAGGGAGTTTCCAGACAATAATGAGTTGAAATTGGTAGGATAGAAGAATACTGTAAAATTTCCATGAAATAGAGCCTCAAGCAATTTGGTACATTTTCAGTGAATGGGTGAATGTAACATAAATTGTAACAGTGTCAACTTCTGGGAGCTGCATACTTGCCCCCTTGAGGTACTTTGTCACTTGCCAACTATTTTTTTTTTTTTTTTTAACACATTTATGTGTGTGTGTGGCACTGTGCTAGTAGGTGCATTGAGATATTCAGATGAGTAAGAGTGCAGGCAACTCACAGTTCAGGGAGGCAATACTCATTGGAGAAGAATTCATACAATTGTGGAAGTGATGAGGTGGTATGAAAAAGAACGAAAGGAAATTTAATGCTCAGGTGTCAAATGACAGACACCATAACTGTTTCTATTGAAAGGATTGTTGGCTCCTCTGTAGCCTCTTCTATACACTTTCCTCAATGTCATTCGAAAGTATAATTCTATAATACTTAGGGCTTTGAGAAGAGCATCTTACACAGTGTAAAACACATATTTGGAGCATAGAACAAGAAAAAATTCTAAGGCATTTTGAGCAACATTTCCTGTCGTTATATATCCAAATCCCCAAAATATACAGAGTACTTTTAATTTTTTCTTTAAAGGCTATTATGGTAACTTAAAATCCAATAATATGAATTTTGGAGGGATCTTAAGCTCCAAATTATTCTAAAGTTATCTTTTTTCATGTAAGTTTTGTTAAAGAGATTTTCCTTTGTTTAGTGTTAATGGACCATGAACAAAGTGGACAGGTTTTTGCCAGTCATAAACAACGTTATAATCCTGTTGATTAAATAGAAAATACCTAAGTAAATGTGCTAAAAATGGATTCCTTCAAGTTTTTAGTTTTGTCACACCGTGGGGTGGAGTCTTTAAGCAGGAAGACTGAAGTCCAGTAAACAGGAAATGCATTCTAAGAGACAGATTAAAAAAATTTTTTTTTAATTCTTGAAAGAGAGAGCTAGCGAACATAAGTGGTGGAGGGGCAGAGAGAGAGGGAGAGAGAATCCCAAGCAGGCTCTGCACTGTCAGTGCGGAGCCTGACACGGGGCTCGAACTCACAAACTGGGAGATCATGACCTAAGTGGAAATCAAGATTCAGAAGCTTAACTAACTGAACCATCCAGGCACCCTAAGAGACAGAGTTTGAAAGGGAAATAGAAGCCCATGCTCTGAGAATTTTAGTGGAATATTCCACCATTATGAGTACCTTTTTAAGAATGTGCAGTGTTATGGAGTGCCACATTGTCTTTTTTCTCATCGCTTTAATACTATGGATGACAAATGATCTCTACTGGGATTGCAGGTTGCAGATTAAAGTTCTGCAATTTAATTCAGTTGTATTTTCACAGGCTAATGCCTTGTGTTTAACCTCTGTGCTTTCAATACTTTATACTGAAAGGTACTTTTTAATTTGGGTGGTAGGTATAATTTAGAATGGTTAGTAGAATTTCATATTCTTTAGTATAGCCACATGTTTTTATATTTACATATTTATATGTATTCAAGAAAGTTGGGAAAATGCTAGTTATTATATTTGAAAAGCACTCTCCCCTCCTGGAACTCCCAGCAGATAAAGAGGAAACCAACCTGAACTTACTTTTCTCTTCCAAAGCAGTTATTTTTGGAAGGCATATATTAATTCCGGTGATACTACAATTTCTTAAAAATATTTTTGGGATGTTTTTTCTGTAATTGCCAAATATTAGGTTTGGGCGGTGACAGCTGTAAGCGTTAAAAATATCAGAGAATTCAGGATTTGCTGTGGGCTGGGAAAATGGAGACCTGGATAAGCAATGTAGTGTTGTGGAAGGCTCTTCTAATTATGGGGGATCAGTATGGGAAAAGGGTCTCAGTGATAATTCCCTAGTAGGCAAAGTAGGAAACAAAATCAAGAGTGGCACGTTATTTAAGCAGACGGAGGCTGAGAGGGAGAGTATTTAACATTCATAATGCCAATTTAATGTCTAATGGAAGATCTTTTTTTTTTTTTTTTTCAACGTTTATTTATTTTTGGGACAGAGACAGAGCATGAACGGGGGAGGGGCAGAGAGAGAGGGAGACACAGAATCGGAAACAGGCTCCAGGCTCCGAGCCATCAGCCCAGAGCCCGACGCGGGGCTCGAACTCACGGACCGCGAGATCGTGACCTGGCTGAAGTCGGACGCTTAACCGACACTGCGCCACCCAGGCGCCCCTAATGGAAGATCTTAAAGGCCGTGATGATGAATATGTTTTGTGTGTCAAATTTTTTTCTAGAAATTTTTTTTATTTTTTAAATTTTAGACAGAGCTTGAGCGGGAGAGGGGCAGAGGGAGAGTGAGAGAGAATCTCAAGCAGGCTCCATATTCAGCCCAGAGCCTGATGTCGGCCTCTATCCCACGACCCTGGGACCATGACCTGAGATGAAATCAAGAGTTGGATACTCAACCGAGTCACCCAGGTGCCCCTAGAAATACGTTTTTTAATTAAAAAAATGCAAACAGTCTAAAACATCATCTAAAACAACATAAATAAAAGTAAGGCTCTCTTGTATACCACCATCCCAAAGTCTCTAATAAGTTTTTATATACTGAGAAAAATGTTTTGTGATCCTACAGCACACACACCCACACTCGCACGCACACAAGTGTAATCATTCTATACACATAATTCTTGCCTTTTCTTTTACACAGAATTCCTGTGAGATGGTCCCGAGGTTAGCCATGTTCTGTACAGAGGTTGTACAGTGTTCTCCTGGCTGCATCGTGATTTATCTCAGCAGCCCCCAAGGGTGGACATTTAGGATTTTTTTAGATTCCATGTCCCCCCTGACAAATAATGTTGTGGTGAATATCTTTGTACATGTGTGTATATGTGTTTGTGGAAAAGATACATAGATTAGATATCTGGTAGTAGAGTTACCAAGTCTAAGTATATTGCCAAATGGCTCATTGAAAAAACTGTATCAGTTTGTATTTCCACCAACAGTGTGTAAAACCTATGCCAACAATGGATTTTCATTAAACTTTTCTAATTTTGCCAATCTGAAAAGTGAAGAATTATATCACAGTGTTCAGATAAGATTTTTTGATTCTAAGTGAGGTTAAATATATTTTCATATGTTTACTGGGTAATGTTGAAGGCAGTTTTAACCAGTTTACCTATATATCAATAAGAAATGCTTCATTTTAAGTGGAGACCGCCCAACAAACCATGGAATTCTGAAAGCCTAGCTCCTCTATAACACAGGAGAAATGCTCATCTCATTGTATTACTGTTGGTTGGCATGGAAGACATAAAGAATTCCCTGTACCTTCCAAGTACGTATGACCGAACATCTTTTCCATGTTGTATACATCTAAGATGATAGGTTTAACAGTTTTATTCTTTTTAGCAAAGAACATTATAAAGAGCAGTTGAAAAAAAATGACTTAATTTGGATATTTATTTTTCTTTATTGATTTTGAAAGCAAGAAGAGTTCCTTAATGCCACTCAGAATGTTAAAAATCATGGTAATAGCTTGTTTTATTCTTTTTTCCTTTTTGTTACAATTAAAAGGTAATGGATTTATAGCTTTGGCAAATGAGGAACATTTTTTTCTAATGTATAATGAATCCAGATTGATTTCTGACAAAACCAATAAGCAATTTATTTGCAATATTTGAAAGTAAATTATAGGATGGAAAAATCCTACTGGCACGTTGGCAAGTGGATGGGACCAGATGATCAGATATTTCATTTCTACATCTACATTTCATGAGTCAGTTTCACACAACAGCTGCTATGGAGGAAGGGTGGATTTGCCAGAATACTTCATGGTTTATTAAAAAGAAAAGAAAAAAAAAAGAAAAAACCCAAAATCCCACCAACCCAAACCCATGCAAAAATAATACAAAGTGCATTTGGGCATGAAAGGGTAAACTGAGTAAGTTATTGCTAATAAATAAGATTGCTGAAAACATATAGTTCTAAAAAAAAGCCCTTATTTTTTGGTTTCCAGTTTTTCAAATAACGGAAAGCAATGGCTAATTAAAAAAGTAATAACTAATAGCAAACATTTACTGAATAGTTTCTGTGTGAAACATTTTACTGTGTTATGTAAAGAACATATCCCATTTTTCAGAAGAGGCTTTGGAAGTGCTGTGACTTGTCAGGGCTGATATAGGTGTTAAATGGTAGAGCTGATGTTGGAACCCAGGGACCCTGTTCTGGAACTTGGGCTGTTAAGCACTGTGTAAGATTGGGTTTAAGTCGTTAAGAAGAACAAATGCCATTTGTAAGATTGGGCCTATATTATTAAAATAAATACCTGCTGATTTTAAGTACTAAAAAATTTTCCTTGAGCACTTTTCAAGGATTAAGAATATTTTTTTTTGTATAATAAATACTAATTTCCTTTAATTTTGTTGATGAAAAATGTTGGTGTTTGTGCTACTCTTGACTCAGATCTTAATTCTCCCTTGTTTGGGTCCCAGGAATTATGTGAAAACTTAATGGAAACCCATAAAAGTGAGACACATAAAAATTATACATTTGAAATGTTTTATGTTCTCCATCTTATGGTATACTCATGGGGAATGTATTTTTTGGTACAAAATATTCCACTGGGCCCAGAACTAGTTGATTAGTAAAAGGAGGATTTGTAAAAACCATGTGATATTTTACATTGACTGAGGGCTTGGATCAAATTTTGTAAATTTTGTACAGCTCAAGGATATATTACATACAATACTCTGGGTAACATCTTCATCAAATGTTACATAGTTGCTTATTTGATGAAGCAAATATTGATATTTGATGAAGGGTGAGTTGTTTGGAGTAAGTATTCCCTGCTTTTTTTTTTAAGTTTATTTATTTATTTTGAGAGAGAGACAGAGAGAGCGAGCTAGAGAGTGTGAGCGGGGGAAGGGCAGAGAGAGGGAGAGACAGAATCCCAAGCAGGCTCTGCACTGTCAGCTCAGAGTCCTGATGTAGCTCAAACTCAGGAGCCATGAGATCCTGACCTGAGCGGAGATCAAGAGTGGATGCTTAACCACCAGAGCCACCCAGGCACCCTGCTGGCTTTTTTGTTTATGTTTTGTTTTTTGGAGTTTATTTGGACGGGCAGGGTGCTTTTAGGGGGCAGAGTTTTCTCTGACTGAACAAATACCTCCCTTTTTCACAGACCATGTTGTTGCCATGGAGACCTTTAGATTCTATAAATGCAGCCTCTAATAACAGACAGGAAGATGACATTGGGTTGAGTGTGGGTGCCGTGAGAGTGGAGTGCAGTCCAGATGTGTAGAGTCTGTTTGTTCACAGAAGTCATTTTGCAGTAGCCAGAAGCCCATTGGTCTTTTTGCAATCTCCCTTTTGCTTGTTCTTTTTTCCTATGTGTGTGTGTGTGTGTGTGTGTGTGTGTGTGTGTGTGTGTCTGACATAGAAATGATGGAACAGTATAGAGGAAAAACCCTTTTTTCCTTCTCTAGTCTCATACTCTTACCTTTCAGGAGAAGACCAACTGTTGTCAGGAATTTGGTGAGTGTCCTTGCGATGTTTTTGTTCTTTTACTGCATATGTGTCATTTTTTACTCATATGCGTTTTGTGTTTCTGAAGTTATCTTACTACTACCATGCTTCATATATCATTATGCAACTTGCTTTTTTCTCGCCCATATTTCTTGAGTTCTCTTCGTGTTGATATATGTCTGATTATTTTAGCTGGTGTATTGTATCACAGTTTACCTTGTCCTTTCATTTTGGATGTTTAGAGTGTTTTCCCATTGTACTTCTTTGTAACTCCTCAGTTCTGTTTTTCCCTATCCTTTCCATGTTGTGGAGTAGACGATTCCATTTAATTTTGATTTGGCTAAGGCTAGATCATAAGCTATCCTTAATCTGTTCTGCCGTTCCCCCCCCCCCCCCCCCCAGGTTTGTTTATTTTATTATTTAAAAAAAATTGTTTTAGGTATCCTCCAGTCATTCCTTCTCTTCACATATTCAACCTGGCAAAATTGAGCTGTGATATGTATTACCCAGGTACTTGTAGCCTGGCCAAGTTCCAGGATGTCTTTGATTATCTCCTCAAGTTATGCATTTTTCAGAAGAGTAAATAACAGCATTCCTATTGTAAGAAACTGTTTGTAACATTTTTGGGCCTAGGATATTTAGAGAAAGCAAAAATACTTTTGATCAAATTCTGTTGATGATTTTCCTTGCTAAACAACTTGGATTCTTTTAATTCTTATTTTTAATTTCCTTATTACCATGATAGTATTCAGAAGGTACCGTTTAGGACTCAGTGGTTGCTCAATACAGTTATCAAAATATAGGCTATATGTATAGATCACTGCTACCCAGTAGAAATATAATGCACACCACACATATAATTTAAAATTTTCTAGTAGCCACATCAAAAAATGTAAAACTGAACATTGCAATACAGTTTATTTAACCAGTATATTCCAAAATATTGTCATTTCAACATGTAAGCTATGTAAATAGTAAATATTGAGATATTTTACTTTCTTCTTTTCATACCAGGTCTTCAAAATCTAGTGTGTATTTTACACTTACACAGCATCTCCACTAGGACCAGCAAACTTGCAAGCATTTCATAGCCACATGTGGCTAGTGGCTACCATATTGGATAGTGCAGGTACAGAACAGACAATTTTTAGAAGTACCAGTTACCGAGGAAGATATACAGATGGCAAATAAACATATGAAAATATGCTCCACATCAAATGTCATCAGAGTAAAGCAAATTAAAACAAGACACCACTACTCACCTGTTAGAATGGCCCATATCTATAACTGACAGTACAAAATGCTGGCAAGGATTTGGAACAGTATGAACTCTCATTGCTGGTGGTAATGCAAAATGGCACAGCCTATTTGGAAGATGATTTGGCACTTTCTTTTTTTTTTTTTCCTTTCTTTCCTTCTTAACATTTATTTATTTTTGAAAGACAGAGACAGAGCACGAGCAGAAGAGTGGCAGAGAGAAAGAGGGAGACACAGAATTTGAAGCAGGCTCCAGTCTGTGAGCTGTCAGCACAGAGCCCGATGCAGGGCTTGAACCCATGAACCGTGAGATAATGACTTGAGCTGAAGTCAGATGGTTAGCTGACTGAGCCACCTAGGCTCCCTGTTTTGGCGGTTTCTTACAGACTAAATATAGCCTATCATATGATCCAGCAATCATGCTCCTTGGTAGTTATCTAAAGAAGTTGAAAACTTATGTCCACACAAAAACCTGAGCATGGATGTTTATATATAGGAACTTTCCAAAACCTGCTAAAACTATTTTAAAACAAAGTGTTTTTTTTTTCCCCCTTTAAAGACAGCATTTGCAACATTAATCTAAAAATTGTTTTTTTGGGGGGTGTCTGTGTGGCTTATTTGGTTAAGCATCTGACTCTAGATTTCTGCTCAGGTCAGACTCTTACAGTTTGTGATTTTGAGCACCGCATCGGGCTCTATGCTGACAGTGTGGAGCCTGCTTCAGATTCACTCTCTCCCTCTCTCTCTCTCTCTCCCTCCCCCACTTTTCAAAAATAAACATTTAAAAATTGTTCTTTTTTATTTTTCACATTACTGTTCCCGTAACCAGCCTTTTCTTTTAATCTGAAACTAAACATTAATGACTAAACATCATTGGGGAAAATTTCTTGCAGCACCAAAGATACTACCCTTAAAAGAACTCAATAAGAAAGGCAAACATCAATAGTGAACAGAAAAAAAAAATGGAGAAATACAAAAAGAAGAAATACAGATGGCCTAAAATATATGAAAAAGTGATTTTCACTACAAATTAAAGATACAGTTTGCATGAAATACTTTTGTTTTGTCATCAAATTGATACGATGGATAACACCCAGTTTTCCTAGGAGTTTAAGGAACAGGTACTGTCATACAGGGATGGTAAGCATAATATTTTATAACATTTTTGGAAGGTCTTTGGTAATATGTGCTAAAAGCCTGTACATGGCCTTTGACTCAACAGTTTTTTTGGTCTAGAATTTATCATAAGAAAGCAATTAAGGATATTTGAACTTAATTTGGCTTAATGTATAGGCCGTCTTCTGCCTTTTGACTTACGCAATTTTCACAGCACCCCAAGAAGCTCAAAGAGGTCAGATGACTTGCCCAGGGTCACACATTATCAGGTATATTGCAGCATGCTTGAAATCGGCGGGGGGGGGAAGGGGAAAAAGCAAGGACTTGAACATCCCAAATGAATGGCTTGATGGAATGAATAGAGTTTAGAGTGAAAGCCTGTCTTGTAGTCTTTTACTTCCTGAGGATATTTATAATAGAGGCCAGTGATGAAAGCTGACTACAAAACAGACTGAGTACTGTAATTGAGTTTTTAAAAATATACCCATATGCTCACATACATATGTGATTAGAAATCACTTCAACAGAGTCAGGTTCAAATTTTTGCTTTGTTCCTTACTAGGTGTGTGACTTTAGTCAAGATACCTAACCTCTTATTGCCTTAATTTTCTTCACAGAGATTCTATTACCAATTTACAGGTAGTTGGAAGGATTAAATTAAATAGTTTTCTGTAGTGTTTGGTACATATGTTTAATAAATGGCCTTCAAAAGTCTTTAAAAACCTTGTTTCTGAGCGAGGGGATTATAATAATTTAAATTTCTTATTTTCTGTATTTCCACTTTTTTCTACAATAGGTATGTTTTGTGAATTAAAAAAAAGTTAGAAAATGCTTAACTTACTTTTAGCTTAAAGAGAAAAAAGATTGATTAGATGTTAGATGAGACATATACCAGAAATTGTTATATTGCTTTCTCAATTGGAAAATTTAGAGAACCACTCACTTGATGTTAAAAATAGCCCTTCAAGTATATTTACATTTAATAGTATTTATGAAGATAGTAGACTTCATTGAATCGTAGGGCTTAATTTTTACTGTTAAATTAGATGGTTAGGTGAAGTTCAATAAAGAAAGAATAGATGTTGAAAGTTGCAAATGCTAGTTCCTTATATTTATTTTCAGAAAGTTTTTACTTTTAATCATTTCTTATATTTTGAATCAGGAAGTGTTGGTGACCCTTAAGAAAGAGAAGTAGAAACTATCAAGTGATTTGCTTATTTTGGAGGTTCTATATGATGCAGTTTCTGATTATTTTTCCTGATTTTATTTCCATTTTGCCTCTGTCTACTTTGAAATATCTGTAACACATATCGTGGTCCTTGTTTAATAACTACCTATTAAATACCTACTCTTTCCATTTAAAGTGGAATTTCATTGTGATTTTCATGGTTTTCTTTGTTGTAAACCATTCTTAGCTTTGTACTTAGGCATTAGGTACAGGAGTGAATCAGGATTTCATATTACATCACCTCAGTAGTAGAATGAACATTTTTCTATTTTATTGGTTGCATTCTGGTGGGACTGTCAAGAATAAGTCCAGAAGAAACCAAAGTAAACCTAATTCTTGTGAACACATTGTTTTATTTCATGCAAGTTCTCTCTATAACCTATTTGTCAAATGTTGACATTTTATAAAATGTCTGTTGCTATGTTTTTTGAAAAGAGGGTGTTATGGTCAGATTATTTTTTGGCTCCAAATTAATTTTGTACTAAACATATTTATTTACTGCAGCATTTTTGGAGCTCTTGAAGTTCAGCTCAGCATCATGCCTCTGTAAGGCAGGAGAGAGTAGAGTATGCACTTTCCAAATTTATTTGACTAGGCAATGCTTTTGCAGAATCATCATGAAACACACTCTGGGAAATACTGTTTTAAATAAAAATATAGAGAGCAAGAAAAGAAAAAAAAGAGCTAAAATATCTACTCATTGAATAAGTTAAACTGGCTCTTAAAACTGTATTTTGGACACTTTAAAAGATAGCATATTTAGTTAAAATATTAGTTTTAGTTTCCTTCCTCCTTCTGTCCCCATCCATCTATCCCTTCTTTTAATTTAAGAATATTTAAATTAAAAAAATGTTTATTTTTGAGAGAGAGAGAGAGAATGAGAATAAGAATAAGCGGGTGAGGAGCAGAGAGGGAGAGAGACAGAATTTAAAGCAGCCTCCAGGCTCTGAGCTGTCAGCCCAGAGCCCAAGGTGGGGCTTGAACTCATGAGCGATGAGATCATGACCTGAGCCAAAGTTGGATGCTTAACCGCTGAGCCACCCAGGTGCCCTTTAAAAGAATATTTTACACAAGTGATGAAAAATAACTAGAGGATGACTGGGAATGTTTATTTTCCTAAATAGATTATTTCTATGTACATTGGTAATAACAGTGTTCAAAAATTGCTTTTAGACTGTCCTATTTTGTGTAAACATTTCATAAAATAGAATTATTTATGATTGGATAGTTTCTCCCTTGTAAGCTTTAGAGCAATAATAATCAGAGTTCATAGGAGACATTGTTATCACAAACAGATATAACTTAGAACATTAATTTTATCCTAAAAACAGTTGGGCACAGGGAGAATTTTGGTCTAGAAAATTGCCTCTGTAATCTTAGAGTTTTTACTTAAAATATTTTGGGTTTTGCCCTGGAATTTGCAAATTCTAAGAGAAGATTCATCAAGTAGTATTATCTTGTTATTAGTTATATTGTTACTGTTATTAGTATTGATTTATCTCATGAATTGTGGTATTTATATTCTATGAAGTTACTGAGAAGCCTGAATTAGCAAATAGTGAGCCATTGCTTCTAGGGGAAATACAAGGTTAGTTCCTGCAAGCCTCTGGTCACAACCTTTTCGTCAATTGATCAGTATATAATCCTGTTTTATGTTAGAACTAGAGAAGAAAGTGAGATTCAGTGTATTGGCAAAATGTGAGAAAATTTACTAGGTAGGTAGAATTTGGAAAGGACAATAATAGAGGTTAATTCTCTTCCAGCACAATTCTTGTTCAGTACTCCTAAGAAGTAAAGGAGTCACATGATATTGCCTCACCATCATTGTCGTGTGTGTGTGTGTGTGTGTGTGTGTGTGTGTTTCCATCTTTTGAAATTCTTTCACTCATAAAGTTGTCTTTGTACTTTGGAGAATACGTATGTCTAGTGTCATTGAACTCAGATTATAATCACGTTCTTTTGTAATCTCTTGTTTCACGTCACCTTTGTTTGTTTTAGCTTTGTTTTAAATTCAGATTGCCCTAGAAACAGGTGACTGCTTTTAGTGTTTAGAAAAGATGAAGTGGTTAGTGATTGATATTTGGCTATGTTGATATATTTGAAGATTTGGGTTTTTTTGGTTTTCTTTTTGATATATTTGAACTTTTGTACAGTAAACTTTCTGGAGTTTGGTAAGAGGGTGAGTTAGTGATTGACTAGGGGATTTTAGAGTTTAGAGATCCTTGATTCAACCATTTTATTTTTTAATTTTAATTTAATTTTTATATTTTAATTTTTACTTTCTAAATAAATAAATATTTATTTTTTATTTCAGAGAGAGAGAGAATGCAAGAGAGGGAGAGAAAGAGAATCTTTAGTAAGCTCCATGCTCAATGCAGAGCCTGACCTGGGTCTAGATCCCACAACCCTGGGATCATGACTTGAGCTGAAATTAAGAGTTAGATGCTTAACCAGCTGAGCCACCCAGGCACCCCAATTTAACAATTTTTAGAACACACATTTGGGATCAAAGACCCAGAGGAAATGAGTAACTTGCTCAGAATCTCAGCTAGTTTTTGATTCCAGATTGTAGTCAGATTTCTTTCCATGTTACTATACTGTTATGGAAGATTCTACATTAGATTAAGTGGGTGAAACATGTTCTGTTTTGATGGTAATTGGTATGAGGATAGACCATGTGCCATGGGTACAATTCTGTTTGCCTAGGAAGTCAGTCATTTGTATAATCTATTTATAAATATACACTACGTGCCACTTTTTAATAGATTACATATTTATTTAAAGCATAATTTTTAGGGGTGAAACACTTAATATTATAATATATTAATAATATAAATATATATTATATTTGATATTTGAAATCCAGAAAATCCTGTAACTTCTGTAACATAAGCCATTGAAATTAACATGGGGAAACATTTAGCTGTTGTGTCTACAGTGATTCTCAAATTGGAAATAGAGGACAGACAGACAACCTTAAACTAAAAGGGGAGACAGATTTTTAAGATTTACAAAAGTTTACATAGGTGGGAAAAAGTTGAAAAACCTAGCATTTTAAGTCAGCATGAAATTCCAACTTAGCCGTTTTGATTTTCCATTTTGATTGACAATTTCTTTTGAACATTTCTTTTTATTTCCTCTTCCTTGTTTTGACATGATTCAAGAGGATTAGCAAATAGAATGTTTAGGCATTTCTTCTTCCTTTTGACTTTGAACAAAGGTGGGAATGTTCAGTAATACAATTCTGTCTTGAGAAGAAACGTATTTAAGGGAAAGGAGATAATGGGCTTCTTTGTGGGAAAAGTTTCCAGGTAGTGGAACAGATGTGATGTTATCTGTTTCTCTAGTAGAGCCTTTACTGGGCATTATTGTTCCCCACCTGAGTTGACTCTTTAGGACAGGAGAAACTCCTGGAATTAGTTTGAATGATATTGCAGAAGATGTGACAGTTTTCATATATGCCTTTGATTGCTTCTTAAGGAATAAAACAGTACTCTTGGCAAACCTGTGGCATTTAATTAGTAAATGCATCCTCATGTTTCAAGGTGAACTCATTTTTAACAGTAAGGGGATTTTGATCTTGAAAAAAATGTATTTTACTTGTATATGTTGTTATAAAGTATAGACAAGCTAAATGATTACTTTGAAAATGGTCACTTTCTAATTTCCTTGCTCTGAAGCCTTTGAAAAAAATATCCTCAATTAAAATGTAAAGAATCAGAGTTTTCAGGTGGTCAAAAATTTATATCACCAAGTTGATTTTTTGTTGTTGTTGAGTGTAATTTCTCCTTTCCAGGTCTACCAAACTCTTCTAACTTAAAATGTAGCCATTGTCCAAATTTAACTATTAGATTCAGTAACATCCAACTTATGAAAACTACCTGATGTGAATTGCTGTCTTCTAAACCACCAAGAAATGCAAAAGTAGGCAGGATAATTGTGCTTGCTGTCAGGTTTTCACTGTTCTCTTTGGATAAAGTTAGTGGAGTTCTAAGTCCAGCTAAAATGGTGATTGTATTTATTGTTAATATAAATTGTAATTATTAATAAAGAGTAGGCAGAAAGCATTCTGAGTTCGAAATTTCGGCTTATGGAGAATTAAAAAAAAAAAAATGTACATTGGCAAGAGACACCAGGATATCCTTGACCAACCAGATGGAGTAGATACATGGTTTAAAGAGACAATTTCATTTACTGTGCTGGGGAAGGAGTATTAAACCTAATTGGAAGCATGAGATCTGTTTTTATCACCCAGGATCCTGAATTAGCAGAGATTAGGAGGAAAGCACCAAAATTTATTTTTGTGGTTGTTTTATTCTGCAGAGATTGAATTTATCATAGTGGTTAAGAATGCTAGGTTATTTCTTTCCTTTACAAACTGTGTGAACCTGGGCAAGTTACATACCTGTCTGAACTTTCTCATCTGTAAAATAGGGGATAATGATTAATCTACCTCATGTGACTCTTCTGAGGATTGAAAATGATCCTTTTTCAAACAGGTCATTTTAATGAATTTGACACTGCTAAGTCAAATAATTGAATTTGGATGATGGCTGCATTTTAGGTTAGAATTCTGAGAAGAGTTAGGTAGAGCTGGGAAAGAGAAATTATAAACAAATAATTCAACTTGAGATAAATTTTTGATAAAAAGTAGTTAGAATAGCCTAGAGTAGTCTCTAGGACAAGGCAGATGCTCAAATATGTTTGTGATTTTTATTGATGGTACACCTATTCCTTATGTAATTGTGGTGAAACTATGAAATCATTATTACCTCTTTTTGTAAATGGGACTCAGGGAAGTTTGGTCATTTGCTTCTTTGTAGGAAAGCTGAAATTGAAATCCTGATCCCCAAGTCAGGCTACACCTACCATGTCCTAATATGCTGTGTTTTTTGTTTTCTTTAAAGTACTAACAAATACTTATATACATTTATTCCAAAAATTTAAGTCAGAGCTTCATGTAATCATTAAGGTTTCTTATGTTAGCAGTTTCAGTTTAATTGGTCTATGGCATCTTTGGTTAGGTAGGTTACTGTATGATAGCTGTAAAGCTGACTTACTGTAAACAAATACCATGATTTTTATACCCCATGTGAAAAATCATAATTCTGGTATCATAATGTCATCTAACACCATAAGATTAGCAAGTACAATGGTAATTAGGTGCTTTTGACAAGGAACCAATTGCACTCCATGTGAAGCCAATGATTGCTTCAGGTGTTCCCTTCTATATTTCCCAACTCCTCTGACCTAAGAATTACTTTGGGTTGGGGAGGCACGCATTCTGCTTATGAAAAATATAGATTCATAGGTCTCCAGAGTTAAAGAATTAGTACAGCTAGAGAGAGAGGCTCAGGAATATGTATTATTTGAGAAGCTCACCCCGTGACTCTGATGCTCAGTTAATTTAGGAACTGTTTCCTTAGTTGGTCTGTAGCTTGGTTCATTGGCTGTTCACTTTATTTGGCTAGTCAAGGTTCTCGCATTGTCCATGCAAGGTGAGGAAAAGATAATGCTCAATTGTACCTTCTTCACAAGGAACTTCATGATCTATAAATATCAGTAAACATACGCAGACTCCATTAACCATGAGGTTAGGACTGCAGCTTTGCCCTTTATTGTAGGGATCTCAGATGTAGTTGAGTGAGCCTGAATGAAACTGCTATGTAATAACAATATAAATGCTGGCCTACAGGGTATACCAATTCAATGTCAGTCTTAAAAAAAAAAAAAAAGCCAGCAGGGTTGTTACTAAACACCTGGGAGAGGTAGGGCCATTATGTTCCATCTATTATTGGTGATATTCCTAAGTTATGTGTTTATTGTATTCATCTATGGCTGATATATACTAAACTTTATTGCTGAATTATTTTGTGTTTATTGTATTTTTTACTTTCCAGTTTGGGAATCATAAGCCTATGACCTTTTAAAATGGTTTCTAGGGTTTCAAAGCCATGCCTTTGACTTAACTTGACTATACCTGCTGGCCAACATGAATGAACGGCTTTTTAGACGAACAGGTTTTACAACAATATAAGGTTTGTTGACCTTGGTATTTATAATCTATTTGTGAAAAGGAATTCTTCACCAAATCCACTCTTTAGGATGGAGGGTAAACTTTAGAGATAACAACTTAATTTTTTGTTTTCTTTAACGTTTTATTTTTTGAGAGAGAAAGAGTGCAAGCAGGGGAGGGGTAGAGAGAGGGAGACACAGAATTCAAAGCAGGCTCCAGGCTCTGAGCTGTCAGCGCAAAGCCCGATGTGGGGCTGGAACCCACGAACGTGAGATCGTGACCTGAGCTGAAGTCAGATGCTCAACCAACTGAGCCACCCAGGCGCCCCCAAGAGATAACAACTTTAATCTTTGTATTAAGGCCATGACTTCCCTTGTCCTTTAAAATACCAACTTTCCCTTTAGGAATTTAAAAAAGACCCCCCACATATATTTGCTACTAGAGTTTCTTTCTCTACGAAAGGAATCACCCTTCTCCTGTGACAATCCCTTAAGCAGTTGAAGCCATTCCACCACCTTTTTCCTTTCCTCTTGAGTTAATGGCAGTGGCAAGGTGGTTGGGGTAGGGAACCTGGGTTTTGGAGGAGTTGGAGTATGGAATGAGGCAGGTGGCAGTGATAGCAAAGCATAATGAAGTGTCTGTAGTAGTACTAGCAGAGGGGACCTGTGGTTGTATCACTTAAAAATTTTGCCAATTGGTTATTCTCCCAATTTGTTTATTCAGAATTTCAGAGTTTATTGAAAGTTGGTAGTATTTTATTCTTAAAGCAGAAAAAAAATAAACTAGCAGATTTTTATAATTTTTATTAAGAGTGTCTGCATTGCATTTTTGCCAAAAGTGAGAAGAAGGAAAGTTCCTGCTTATTCCCTGCACCTCCCCCTCTTCACTCCCCATCCAATAATAAATTATAGGAACTTCAGCTCAGTGTTCTTTTATTTTTCATTGTCCTCCTTATTTGGAAAATAGTATTAGGTATAAATATAGATACAGATGTAGATTATATTTGAACAAAAAGCAAAGGAAGGCATGTGAGACTGTCCTTTGGTTCTCTTTCTTGTGTCCCGGGTCTGGAAGGACTTTAGGATTATCTGGTTAATCGCCAGTCTTCCACGGGAGCAATACCTAAACCATCTTTCTTGACAACACTTAAAAGATTATCAGACGATAGGTGTCTCGGTGGCTCAGTCGGTGAATCATCTGACTCTTGATTTCAGCTCAGGTCATGATCTCATGGTTCAGTTCATGAGATGGAGCCTGGAGTGGGGCTCCGGGCACACTGTGAGTGGAGCCTGTCTAAGATTCTCTCTGCCCACCCCCCTCAAAAAAAAAAAAAAAAAAAAAAAAAAAAAAAAAAAAGAAGGAAGGAAAAGCACACAAAACTAAGTCTTCTCAGTTTGCTCATTTTGTACAACTTTATTCAATTTTTACTAATAGTACTTGCTAAATAGGATCTGAAAACTTGAAGGAAGCCAAAACTGTCACTGGCCACCTTGCTGGAATCCCTTCCTCAAGTTTCAGTCTTGGTTGGCATCATGGAGTCTGGCCAATCCTTTTCCCCCTTAAATTTGAAATAATAGCAATAGCTTGTATAATAACCAGTGAGTAAGTGCTTAATATACATTATCTTGATTTTCACAGCAGCTCTATAGAGTGTAGATATTATTCTCAGTTTATGGATGGTGAATTTTAAGTTCAGTAGTGTGAAGTAACTCTCCCGTATTTCCCAGCAGTAAATAGCAAAGTCAGGATTGCGGCTGGGTTCTGATGCCAAAATGTGTTCTCTTAATTGTTGTCCTCTGCCACCTCTGTCATTGGCAGTGTCTATTTGCAGAGTCTCCTTCAGCCTTTGTCCTTCTGGATCATGCAGCTGTTTATATTTTGCATCCTCCTCCTTTCACTCTACGAGTAAGAATTCCTAAGTTCAGATTCCACCATATGGCCAAAGTGGCAAGGCGTCATTATTAGTCTCTTGAGAAAAATGTGTTGCCTGAATCTGTGCAGAGAATTTTCTTTTGATTGTGGGACTTGTAATGGGGTCCGTCTACGGTATTTCCGAGAAAACTAAGCATAGTGTTATTGTTGTCCAAGAGGTCGATAAAAACATAGTTCAGAATCAAGTTTGACCACTGTAAAATTATTTTTGTATATATTATGGCAAGTTAAATTTGAAGCATTATATTTTCCAGACTTGAAAATTTCAGTGGTCTGTTATTTAGAAAGGATATGTACATTGGCTAGGCCATAGTGGAACCACCCATTTATTTATCAACCCATTCATTACTTTCTGTGGGCTTTTTTTTTTTTTTTTTTTTTTTTTGCTCTTTTGTCAGGTACTTCCTTGTGGCTTAAATAGTTTTGCTCCTTTTTTTTTTTTGTTTTGTTTTGTTTTGTTTTAATTAGCCGAATTTAAAAACTCTGCAACTGGAACTCTTCATTAGCAGTGTGGAAAGAATTTTAATTGGCTGTGTGAACAGTAGTGTTGTCAACTTGTAGAGCAGTGCCCCACTTACAGATGGAAACAGCTGTATCCTTTTTCTTAGGAGACACGGAGAGTCTTGTCCTCAGATCATCAGGTGAATGCTCCTGTGGAAAAATGCAAGACAGTTACAACACAGGCATTATCGCTGTCCCTCCAACACAGCTTTTATTAATCTGTAAAGAAGAGCATCCATTTTAGCTCTATTATCTAAGTATGAAATGTGGCATTGGAGTCATATTAATTGGACACTCACATTATTTTTTAGTTTATTAGGTTTTCATCAAGAAACTGTCTTTGTTCAGCTTTACGTTAGCATTCTAGTTGTGTAAAAGACTTTATAAAAAAGTCTTCCGTTATGTCCGGTATATCATAGATGGACACGTCTAACTTGTTATTTATCCTATGAAATGTACCTTTTACCAATTGATTCTTCCCTGCTACTTCCTGTCAATAACTGATAATCATGCTTCTATGTGAGATCTTAATGATAGCTAATATTTAAGCAAGTTTAATCATTTCAAACCCAATGAAGAACATACTTCTATTTTTATCCTCATTTTATGGATGAGGAAAATTGAGGAACTTGCTCAAGGTAAATGGTGGAACAAAGCCTCAAACATCCTCTTTGATTTTAAAGTCCCCCTCTTAAGACAGGAATATCCTTGATGGTGTTGGGACTATGGCTACAGGGTGTTCATTTAATTTATTTCAGTAGCACACATGTGAAGAAAGTCTACTTCAAATCAACTGCATTGAAGCCCAGAGAGCTTAGACTAGAGTTGGTTACATCCTTAAGTTAATGCAGTATGCAGTTTACCTTTTTCTATGTGCAACAAACAACATGGATGAAAACATGCTAACAGCATGCCAGTCTGTGCTTTATTTATTTATTTTTTGTTTACTTATTTTTGAGAAAGAGAGCCTGTGCACATGCAATCGTGAGGGAGGGGAAGAGAGAGGGAGGGAGATAAGAGAGAGAAGCAGGCTCCTCACTGTCAGCGTAGAGCCCGATGTGGGGCTCGAACTCACAACTCACCGAGCCAAAGTCAGATGCTTAGCTAACTGAGCCACCCAGGCATCCTTGCTAGTCTGTGCTTTAAAGTACTGGGTCCAAAAAGAAGTAGACTTGATTTAAGTGAATTTGTAATGCAGGCTCTATCCATGCAGTCTGGTAAATCATCTCCTTTTTCTCTTTTCACAATAAAACTTTTCAGGTACAAGGCAGGAATTAATATTCAAGTGGAGTTTACTTATCCATATTGAGAGTTAAAAGTTAAAAATATTGCAACAATTTCTGGGGCACTTGGGTGGCTCAGTCGGTTAAGACTCCAGCTTTGGCTCAGGTCATGATCTTACAGTTCAGGAGTTCCAGCCCAGCATTGGGCTCTGTGCTGACAGCTCAGAGCCTGGAACCTGCTTCAGATTCTGTGTCTCCCCCTCTCTCTGCCCCTCCCCTGCTCTCTCTCTCTCTCTCTCTCTCTCTCTCTTTAAAATAAATAAACATTAAAAAATTATTTAAAAAATTGCAACAATTTCTTCAATAATGTCTCCTATGGCATACTTTTTGTTTTCTGCTAATTCCTTGTGATTACGTATTTGGAACTAATTAGAAATTAAATTCCTTTATAAGTTTTGAATACATAAGTGTTTTTGAATAGGTAATGTTATTACCCTGGAGAAAATCATGAGGAGAGGGAAAAAAAAGGGTAACAATTTGATTGAGGACCTTGTTTCATGTATATGGTTAAAAAAATCTTGGATATAATCATAAAATTGGATTGTTGTGTAGCATTCTAAACACTTTTTATGTGGGAGAGATTGAGCGAGTGAGCAGGGGAGAGGGACAAAGGGAAAGAGAGAGAGAATCCTAAGCAGGCTCCAGGCTCAATGTGGAGCCTGACTTGGGCCTTGATCCCACAACCTTGGGATCTTGCCCTGAGCCAAAATCAAGAGTTGGACACTTGACAGACAGCCCCCCAGGTGACCCCCTGCATTCTAAACATTTTAAGATACATGTGTTAACTTCTTAGAAATTGATTGCTCAGGGGTGCCTGGGTGGCTCAGCTGGTTGAGCATCTAACTCTTGGTTCATTGATTTGAGCCCCGTATCGAGCTCTGTGCTGACAGCGTGGATCCTGCTTGGGATTCCCGCCCACCCCACCCCCACCTCCTTTACCCTCCCCCACCTCCTTTACCCTCCCCCACTCATGCAGTCTCTGTCTCTCTCCAGATAAATGCACTTAAAATTAAAAAAAAAAAGATTGCTCAATATGAATTAAAAATTGTTAGTGAAGTTGAATTTTGTAAAAAATTATTAGTAAAATTGAATATTATAATGAATTTCTTTTGTGATGCTGGGTTTAGAAAGCAGGTGGTTAAATCTTAACTATTTGGAGGTAGTTTTCTTTTAAAATAGTTAAATTATGTTTTCAGAAGTTTGCATCATATATAATTTGTAGTTCCCTTGTAGTTTTTGTTTCATGAAAGTGTTCTTTTGAATTGAAGAAATGATTTTGATTGTGATGTCAATTGTGATAATTTGTTAATCTTAGCCATAGGTAATTGCTTATCTTCATACATGTTAAATTTGATCCCTGGTGTGTGGTCAGGTTTGATGAATAAATCAAGAAGGCAATACCTTTCAGAAATACAATGGTTGCTTAATTGAGGCAATTAAGACTTGTTTTTTTGAGAGAGATAGTAATTTAGATTATCTCCCCAATATATTCTGAACTTTCATAAGTTTTTAAAGCACGCATTTTAAAATTCTGGAGAGAAACCTCAGAAGGCTGCATGCAACAAACTTAAGGTTTCCATTCTGCTCATTATATGTATCTCTGACACATTTCAAAATGTTTGTTGAAAATCTGGGAGTCTTTATATTGAAAAAATTCATCTTTGATAACTGTCGTAATTGTTATTAGAAAATAGTTTTCAACCTCCTGGGAAGCATACTTTTAAATCTTTGCACTTAAAATTTGGGTTGTTGTAAATATTAATGAACCTGGAGGAGAGAACCCACATACATTCTGTCTATATCTGTACATTATACCTCCCAACTATCAAAATAGCCCCTGAGGGTTTTGCTGGCATTATCTTATTTAACGTTTATTTATTTTTGAGACAGAGAGAGACAGAGCATGAACGGGGGAGGGTCAGAGAGAGGGAGACACAGAATCTGAAACAGGCTCCAGGCTCTGAGCTGTCAGCACAGAGCCCGACGCGGGGCTCGAACTCACGGACTGCGAGATCATGACCTGAGCCGAAGTCGGCCGCTTGACCGACTGAGCCACCCAGGCGCCCCTGGCATTATCTCATTTAATCCTCACAACAGCCTTATGGGTTGAGCATTCACCACCATTTTTCAAATGAAACGGACTCTCAGAGTAAGTTACTCTGTCCATAGTTCAAAACATGCACGTGGCCGAGCTGTGGGTTTTAACTCAGCCTGGTACCAGAGCTCAGTCTCCTACCCACTGTGCTACCCTGCGAGGCATATTACAAAATGCATTTCAGTAGTCTCTTCTGTCATTTTTTGTAATATTATTTCCAGACAGAGTACTTGGGGAGGGAAGAAGTAAATAGGTTTAATGCCATAGTGTAGGCACTTCCTATATATATAACTACAGATATAACTGTAAGATGAAAGTATAATCTTTTGTTACTTGCTACCCTCTTACTTGCTAACACCTCTTCAGATAGGAAGCATTTCTGGTGACTTGGGCACCACTTTGCTGAGCTGTGTAAAGTGCTTAATTTTTGTTTTGTTTTCAAATTTGTGCCATATTATTCCAGAACAGATAGCTGATTAGTAGGTATTTATCCCTACTGGAAGATGGGAGTTATGGAAATTAGAGACAATAGGTATAGAACATCCAGCCCAATGCCTGGAATATAATGGGTAGTAGTTATTGTTTATAAAGAAGTTACTCTTTGTACACCATGGGTAGTACAATATAGTAAAACGTTTTAAATATTGTCTTAAAAATAGTAGGTTTGAAACCAATATTTTTGATAATTCATATTACTAAGCTGTTGAGACATGACATCTCTACAAAAATTACAGATAGAGCTTGGTATCGGAACAGTAAACTGAATGCCAGATAAAAATACAGATGTTCATTGTATTTTTATATTAGTCTTAAGGAAAACAAAGCTCCCAGGATCTGAAGTATTGCAAGCCCAGAGAATAGTACAAAAAATAACAATGTGCTCTACTGAAAATCGTTACTACTATGTGCTCTTGCTGAAAATCTTTAATATTGGAATATATTCTGCAAACTTAAACTTAAAAAAAATAAGACAACTCAACACAAAGAGCCTTCTATGTTTCTTGAAGGAATTTTTTTTCCTGGTGGGGGGAGGGGAAAAGGTCTGTGGGATAAGTTTATTTAATATGACATCAGTTGAATAAAGCCAGCTGCGAGTAATTATATCTGATATTGGATTTCCAGCTGGTTTGTTGAACTATTATTGGTTCTCAAGGTACTTGGATATTAATTAAATGATGACTTATAAAGGAGTCTTGTTTAAAGTAGTATTGCCTCGATGAGAACATTTAGAACAGGCCACCTGGTACAAAGTTCTAATTCTTCCTGGTACCACTGCTATTTTAAAATCAGTATGTTTTTAACTTAGAGGAAAACATACAGTTCAAATCTGGGTTTGGCGATGATTTTCTATATATTATGTGTGTATACATGAATAGAATTTAGTGTATCCTCGCTTTGCCTAAGGGTTTTCAAACTCAAGTTATCATTAGTGAAGAATTCATGTCAGAGTGAGTAGAAGCACAGGTATTTCTATTTCAGCACGTCAGACACTTAAACTGTGTAAACCATGGATATTGTGTTAGATTTGAAAAAAAAAATCATGGGATTAAAGAGAAAAACCAAAAGAATTGAAGAAAAAAAATAATCAGGAAGTGGGAACTGGCCAAACGTGGATTAGTGCTCTAAAGAGGTAAGGAAGAGAGCAGAGACATAAATTAAAACCAAACAACCCCTTTAGAAGCTCAAGCAGTGAGGTGTGGTGGAGGTGGAGGGCTGCTGGGTGAGAGGGGTGAGTGCTTCTAGAGGAAAGACATATTTATTTTCAGATAATAGCGACCAGACACACTTTCTTACTTACCTTCTGCATTGGGATCTTAGTGTGATCACTGTTGATCTCTCTCTGTCTCAGGAATAGTTAAACTACAAAATTTAGTGTAACTACTAGGTGTAGAGCCCTCTGCCACTCAGATTCTGGATTTCAGTAATTCTATACATTTCCTAAGGATTATAGGGATAAAGAAGTACAAGACATGATACCTCTCTGGGAGTATACGGTCTTTATTGAGTATTGCCTGTATTGACTTGTTCCCACAGTTATTTCACATATATGTTAAAAAATACCAACAATACAAATGAACATATGGTAAGTTACTTACGAATGATGGATTACTAAATATATAGGATATTAGGGAAAGGTAGAGCAGTAAGAGTGGTCTGAAAAGGCTTCCCAGAGGACATGAGCTGCGATGCCCATCAGGATGGATTGGGCATTGGACATGTGCAGGCAGACGGAGGCACGCGTCTTGCACGGCATGCTGCTGAGCAGAAGAGCCATCCGAGTAGAGGATGGAGCAGAGGAAGAGTGGGAGAAGGCTGGGACAGGACCTCGGGTACAGAGTGTAGCAGCACTGAATGCAGATGTGATATGCCTGAAATTTGGTGATCGATGGAAGCTTTTCACCAGGGGAGCAGGACAGCCTAACAACTGTTTGGAGTGCCTTATGATAAGCATGATGAAAGGGGGATGGCCTGAAACTGTCCATGCCATTGAAAATAGAATGAAACAACAACAACAACAACAACAACAACAACAACAACAACAACCAAAGTATGACAAGGGACTTACCTGGATTGGAAAAAACTAAATGTGTGACAAAGGAGAAAAGAGGTGCTATGTATGGGTAGCGGCTCTAGATTGGGGAGAACTTCCCAGGGTTTTCCCTGGAGCAGCTGGGGCACGTGTACCAGTGGCAGAAGAAGAGGAATTGAAAGGTTTAGGTAGGGGAAATTTAGTGTGGATTTTAGTTACTGTTTTGAGCAGTGCTCCAGCAGCTTGGAATGGTAACTAATCAGCTGGTGATTGTGGTCATTTGTAAAGGTAGGCTGGGAGCAGATGTGATTTCTAAGTGAAAGGACCTTTTAAGAAGGATGAGGTTCAGAGCCCAGCCTCTGAGTAGTCACCTTGAAGAGACTTGATGCAGCTTGCAGAGCCCCTGGAGGGGGGCCAGGGAAGACCCAAGGGGGAGGGAGTGATCAGCACGGGCCACCTTTCATGACACTTCATCCTCTCCTTCCCTTTGTTATGTTTTCTTCTTCTTGCTTATCACTACCAACAGTTTTTTACACTTTGCTTATGCAATTTCTTCTGTCCCACTAGACTGTAATATCCACAAGGACTGGGCGTTTTGTCTGCTTTGTATACTAGTGCATCCTTAGCATCTACAACAGTGCTCCCCACAGGGGAAAAGAGAAAATTAATTTGGTTTAGACAGATTATTGGTGATCTTGGAGAAATGACGTTCAGTCAATTTAAGGGCAAAGATCAGATTCCAAAAGGTTATACAATAACTGGATAGTTGAGAAAGTGGACGAAAGGGGTGTACCTCTCATTCCACAGTCTTGGCTAAGAAACAGAGCTGTTGCTGTAGAGGACTTAAGAAGGGTTAGGTGAAGATTTTCCAAGGTGGGAAACTTGTTCATTTCTAAGGAAAGAATGGAAAATGATACAGAGAAAACAATGTTAATAGTTTAAAAATCTGGGTGTGTGCTGGGGTTTTTTTTTTTTTTAATGCTTGAATGACTTACCAATTTTAGAAAAGACAAAAAAGGTGATGAACAAAAAGTACTCCTACTGTGTGTGTGTGTGTGTGTGTGTGTGTGTGTGTGTGTGTGTGTGTGTGTTTTCTGTTCTTTTTTGATTTGTAAAAATTTAATTTTTGCTCAGGATACTAATACTAAGGGCAGGATGAACATGAGTGTTTGATGGTGGTAGTAGGGTTATGAGGAGGGGTTTACTAGTCTACCACACTTTTTTGTGAATTTCACATTTCTTGCACAGAATCTTTTATTCTTAAGGTAGCTGGCCTCCTGGGCAATTCCTGTGTGTTTGGTAGAATCCTCACTGCCATGATGAAGTAACAGTTTGGACAGGTTACATGTGGATTGTTTCAATGGCATCTAATATTTACTTTCATGAATGAAACAATGTGTTGATTCCAGAAGAATAAGAAATAGAACAGTTAGTGTTACCTGCCATGTATTTTAGAGTTAAGGAGGGTTAAATGACACATAAGTACAAGTGATGGTAATATAGTAGATTTAGTTCCATAATTATGTTATTTGATTTTGATGTATTAACTTTTTTCTACCAAAAAAGGGTCAGCTATAATGAAGTCAAATTTAAAATAAGGCAGGGGCTTATCTGTCTAAAAAAGTATTATTTTTAAAATTTGTTACTTTTCCAAGTAATACAGTTTTTATAAAAACCTTTTTGCTGTCGTTCAAAACATTTTTAGACTGTAACTCGGTGTTATTATCGGAATTGCTTAGTGAATCCTACAAGGAAGTTACTACCTCTTTACTTCATAAATTGCATGTTATTTTTGAGCCTGCTTAGGCTCAAATAATCAACTTGTTCACTAGGCTTAGTTCTGGGTAAATGTTGGATGTTTTCAAAAGCCAAATCTCCCTAAAGTACTACTAATGATAATATTCAAAAGAATGTGCATACAGATATTCTTAAAGCACACAGACCTTATGAATACATTCAATAGCCAGACCATGTCTATGAATAACGGTGAGTGGCCAGTGACTGGAGAGGAAGTGATTATGTCCTTGGTTTTCCCTTGTTTTTTTTCTTCTCAGTTCATTACAGATGGCACTTGGCTTCAACAGACAGCAGACTAGGTGCAGGGCAGTGGAAGGTGGGGGCCCACACATGTTTAGCATAGCTGGTGAGTTGGGTTTTATCCCCAGAGTCATGTTAAATTTATTTGTACTTTTAAGGCATTACTGAATATTTTATTATTGAGCTGTAATAAATTTAAGTAACTCAATAAGCATACCCTTTGGAAATGATACTCTTTCTGTAATGGTAAAAGGACTTGATGCTAAATGTTAGTATCTGACTCTTGATTTTGGCTCAGGTCATAATCACAGGGTTGGTGGGTTTGAGCCTTACATCAGGCTCTGTGCTGACAGCACGGGGCCTACTTGGGATTCTCTCTCTCCCTCTCCCCTCCTTGTGCACTCTCTCGCTCAAAATAAATAAACTTAAAAATGGGATCCAGTCACCTTTCCTTATTCATAACAGGTACTCAATAACAATTTGTCAAATGAAGGAGTGAGGTTCTAGATATTTAAGATTTCTGGTATAATTCATTCTCTTATTTTAAAGAACAAAATTTTTTTTTTTTTTTTTAAATAAGATCCCACTGGACCCGATCCCATGAACCATGAGATCATGACCTGAGCCGAAATCAAAAGTCAGATGCCTAACTGACTGAGCCACCTAATTAATTCTCAGTACGTAGTTTGAGGATCAAGAGCCTACGGGAGAAGAAAATATGTGATGCGGTTCAGAAGTTCTGATACTGCCTGGCAGCAATGGTAGAGTGACAGAAAGCATTTGTTGAATTTGGGAGTAAGAAAACGCGTCTTCTGACACCTATGACTTACAACTGAATTTCTGTTATGCTTTGTAGCTGTTTGTGAGGATGTTTTTATCGGTGTCAACAGACCCAGTGTCTTTGAGGACCAGAGTTGTGCTGTTCTAGTCTCTGTTCTCCAAGAGGACATTCAATACCGACAATACATGGGAACTGTAAATGAAGGGAAGGGGTGCCGTCTAAACAGATTTGGGATCCTCCCTACCCTCAACCCGTGTTGAAGTTTGGGTGAAGTACAAGTCTTCATTCGTATTACAAAGAATATGAGGTGTATTTAATATCTGTTACTTTTCACATCCAGCTGTTCCTCTTTGACTGTCTACTATTAGAGTGTTACAACATTGTATTTTACTTTAAATCCAGAAATTGTCTAAGTAAGAAGACAAAAACAACACCTAAATTGCTATTTTAAGTATGTTGCCAGGTGGTCTTTGTAGCCTGACAAATTTTGGAGAATTACTAATGTCTCTTCCATTGCAGCACCCTGGCCTTAGATTATTTGATTTCAAAGAAGGAAGAAAAAAAAATATACACACACATATATACACATATATATACACACATATGTATATATATATACATAACTATATGTATATAGTTATGATCCAAACATAAAGAGAGCCCCTAACATAAAGGAGAACTTTTTAAATTGAATGTATTTAACTCATTAAGAGTCCCACTACATTGTCCTTATTTTCTCATCTTGCCACTCACTCGGCAAAAATTTCCTGTGGACCTACATTTGGAACCCTCTCACTGTTCTTTGAAATTTGTCCTTTACCAGGAAAGGGAAATTGTACAGCTTCCTTTTCCTTCTTCCTACATGGATCCTCTAGTTCCAGGATGCAGTGGCTGGTGGAGAAACCCTTCATAACACTGGCTCAAGTGGCACACCGTTTAAATTGTGAACATGTATTTTAGGAAATGTGGAGCTGGGAGCCACCTTCCCACCTTTCCTTGTCATCTTCCTTTCTGGTTGTGATGGCTTGTCTGCAATAATTGACTACACGGGATGTCACTGTTGCCACAGAAGAGATCTTTGCATCCTTCTGATTTCTGGAGAATCTGGGTAACGATGCCCCCGTGGCTTCAGGGGTGTGTGTGTGTGTGTGTGTATGTGTGTGTGTGTGTGTGTTGATGTCAGAGTATTGCTGTTGTGGAGGCCGAATTTATTTGTTTATGAATATCATGGAGTCCACCATATAAATCAGATGTACACATGCACAAATTTAACCTGTCGTGCATGCATGCATGTACATCCTGTACGATTGGGGAAGGTAAAACAATTGTAGTAGGATAAGTAAAGGTGTTAGATTTTAGCATCAGAGTTCAAAACATGATCGAAAGGTGGGATGCTTCAGAAAGCATGACATGCTATCTTTTTTAGTGGAGCCCTTGATTCAAGTTTTATATAAATGTGTGTACAATGTATAATATACATATTTATATGTTTCTAATTCTTTTCTGTATCTGAATAATATATTTCTTTTTCTGTAACTGCCACTGCCACCCCTAAAACTGCCCCCCCCCCCGCTTCCTGCCACCTTACCTTTTATGGACAGATCTGAACTTTGAGCGGTACCTAAAATTTTTTTAGTATTTAGTTACTTTCTGACTAACAAAGTTGGAAGACTAATTACATATGTAGAATTCTCATTTGTTTCTCCTGTCCTCTTGAGAAATAGAAAAGTTTGAGAAACAGCATAATATTGGTGGTTGCCTCCTCAGTAAAACATTCAAGATGGGAAAAACAGATGTCAAATTATTTTTGTCTTTTGTCCTAGAAAAATGGCAGCAGTGAAGTTTTCTATATTTAAACTTGCTTCCATTCAGAAGCTCTTCCTTTCTGCTAAGAGGCAATAAAGAGCCTGTGTCCTCAGTGACCTGTTCTGGTTTGCTTTTATTATGTTAGGACTGTCAAACTCTACTGCTGTAGGAATATTGACATTTGTATAGTGAATGATTCAAACTAAGTACTGTTAGTTGAGCCTCTGGAATTAAGTTGGTATTTGAAACTTGAGGTGTCCTGAGGGTGAATTTTGTAGACTCTGGGGCTCCTTGTTGCAGAGTTTATGTTCAGTGGAGTGGTGTATGTCAACTTCCCTCTGCCCACCCTGACTCTCCGAAGGTTTCTACAGGGTTTACCAGAGCCAGACTGTCTGTGGGAGATGAGTTGAACACCACGCTGTAGCTTTTAAGTGTATTGTTAGAGGAGAGTTGGGGAGGAGGGAGTATATTTGGTTGATTTTTTTTTTTTAAGTTTATTTATTTGTTTTGAGAGAGCGAGAAAGAGAGCACAAGCAGGGGAGGGGCAGATAGGAGAGACTGAATCCCAAGCTGGTTCCTGCACTGTCAGTGCAGAGCCTGATAATGGGGCTGGAACTCATGAACCATGAGATCCTGATCTGAGCAGAGATCAAGAGTTGGTCACTTAACTGACTATGCCACCCGGGCGCCCCTAGTTAATTTTTTTTTAAATGGAAATGAAAGATAGTCCAGGAACCATTTTATTAGAGCGGGGTGTGTGTGTGTGTGTGTGTGTGTGTGTGTGTGTGTGTGTGAGTGCGCGTGTGTGCGCGCACATGCACACCCTTGCTGTGTACAGCTGATTGACCTTTGTTGTTACACTTAATCAGATGTTTAAATGGTAACTTAAAAGGTAGTCATTCACTGCCTGCTAGCTTGATCATGGAGAGCAAAAATCAGGCTAGCAGTAAATTTACTGCAAATCATTTTCTAGTGTGTTAATCTGTACATGTGAGATTCAAATTTGACTACAAAATTTTGCACTCTGAGAAATTAAAGTAAGATAGTTACTTGAAAATGAAGATATATTTTGTTTCTGCTGCCTAGGCGATGCGAATTCTGGGAAGCTATGGACTTGGTGGTAATGCATTGTTCTGAAGGGGAAATATTTATTATTATTTTTTTTTATTAAAAAAATTTTTTTTTCAACGTTTTTTATTTATTTTTGGGACAGAGAGAGACAGAGCATGGACGGGGGAGGGGCAGAGAGAGAGGGAGACACAGAATCAGAAGCAGGCTCCAGGCTCTGAGCCATCAGCCCAGAGCCCGACGCGGGGCTCGAACTCACGGACCGCGAGATCGTGACCTGGCTGAAGTCGGACACTTAACCGACTGCGCCACCCAGGCGCCCCTGAAGGGGAAATATTTATACAGACTCTTGAAAACAGGAATTGTGGACTGGTTTAGACACTTGATATTTTTCTCACTTGTGCACAAGATGAGTTTTTGGTTACAACTAAATTGTTGATTTTTCTCATGAGAAATCTTAATCTTCACAAATGAAACTTAATTGTCGCGATGGGTGTTTTTCACCGTAGGATACGACAGTGAACACAGGGTGCAGTATGCATTCTCAGTTGTTCTACATCATGCTGCTCGTGTAGTAATTGGAAAAGCCGCCGTGTGATGTCTGTTGTTGCTTATCTTTTAACTCCGCGTGCATTTTCCTCAGTAAGAGACTCTTGGAGAATGAGGATAAGATGCGACCCTCCTTCATCTGTCTCTTAGAATTTACAAAGTATTTTCTACCTTCTTCAACTTTTCTACCTTCTCCCCTGAAGCACCTGCTCTTGAGGCTCCTGCACCAGCTGGAAGTAGAGGAGCCATGGGGTGACAAGGGTGTGTTTCGTTGAACCTAGATGTCTGTCTTGTCAACTGTCATGGTTACTTCAGGAGACTGTGACTTTATAACTACTTTTGTCTCAAATTTAGCAACTGTTCAAAAACTCTGTCTTTTTTTTCCAAGGTGTAAGTGATCTTTCTGCAGGGGAAAACACCCGAGGAAATTCTAGACAAACAGAAGAGCTTGAATCTGTACCTTTTACTTCCAGAATTCCTTATGCACACATCTGGTAAAGATACAGTGCTGAGGAACCTGAAGCTGGAGAAGTATATCCAGGCCATGTCAAAGATGACAGGAATATAATTTCCCTGGGTTTTAACATGTGAATTTGAATACAACTACAATTCTGGGAGATTGTTTCCTTTCAGGTATAAATTAGTAGGATCAGAAACAGCCGTCATATGATTTGATGTTGAAATTGCTATTTAATAACATATTTAAGAATTTTACTGAAAATCGTATACTCCACCATGGATTTTTTTTCCTACATGTTCCTGAAGTATGTGATGGTGTAACTCTGGGATATGAAGGACTTGATAGCACAAAACATCTCAGCAGTGTTGTGATTTGACATTTTTGTTTTAAATGCTCTCCCCCCCCCCCCCACTTTTTTTTAGGTTATGTATTTTGAGAGAGAGAATTTAGGGGAGGGGCAGAGAGAGAGAATCTCAAGTAGGGTCTAGGCTGTCTGCGTGGAGCCTGTCGTAGGGCTGGATCCTACCTGAGCTGAAATCAGGAGTCAGATGCTTAACCCACTGATCCACCCAGGTGTCCCTCTGTTGCTTTACTATGATGTGTGGGACTGGGAAGCTGCTTTAAATAAGATGCTAGGGATGATTGGAATTAAATGATTTTTTTTAATGTTTATTTATTTTTGACAGAAAGAGAGAGAGAGACAGACAGGGGCAGAGAGAGAGGGAGACACAGAATCTGAGCTGTCAGAACAGAGCCTGACGTGGGTTTTGAAATCACAGACTGTGAGATCTTGACCTCAGCCGAAGTCAATGCTTAACCAACTCAGCCACGCAGGACTTAAATGATTTTAATAGGCATGCTGATAGACTTCCCTCCCCTCTCCTCCCCTTTTCATTAGAGGCATGAGGAGAAAGGACTTGGCATATTTTCTCAGATGATCTTAAGGAATGCTTTAAACACTCCTTTCTCTTAAGTATATGTTAATGGCAATGCACTTGAGACGGAGGACTGAGATTTCCTGTTGTGGGAAAGGACTGTTGGTGTGGTCTGCCACCTTGTGGCCATTTACAGAATTGTTTCAGACTATACAGATAGGAGTTTCCCATAGCTCTGAACATCAAGATTGAAAACACATTTTCTCCCTTTCCTTCTTTCACCATTATTCTCAGGAATATTCACTTTAGGGTCTCTAATAGCACCACCCCCACAGGAAGGTTGCCCTTTCCTTTCTTTGCATCTAGTGCAGCCACAGTCTGTTGCCTGATACAGATGAGAAAAAAGATGTAATAAAAGAGAACAGTGACCTTGTTCAAGGTGTTTATTCTCTAATTGAGATAAAATGTAAGCCCTTGAAAGTAAAGTGGCTGCACAGAGCACGGGTGAAGGGCCACACGTGAGTGACCCAGGCAGTAAGAACTTCAGTGGCTCAGAAAGGAAGCTCACACTGCCTGTGCAAAATGGGGTCTCGGAGACATGTTTTTTCACTAGGGTGAGAGGAAAAGGAGTGTGTGTTTTGAGGGGCTTTTTGAGGGACCCAAAGATTGTTGGTCATTTTTTTTTGGAAAGGGTGCAAGAGACGTTGGGGTTTGAGCTTTATTCAGAAGCCGTCCCGGGGAGCTTTGGAAAGAGGAGGTTTGAATGTGACATGGTAGGATTAGTGCACAGGTGGATTCTCTAGAGATAATAGGCATCTTCTGCCCACCAAACCTGATATAAAAATCAGGATTTATAAAGCAGACAATTTAAGGGACGCTTTATATGTTTTATAAATAGTCCATTTTATTTATTTTGATTTTTTTGGATAGAGATACATATGAAAAGGATGCATTAATTTGTAAAAATTCTGATATATATACATTTCAGGAATATTTTTAGTTTATATTCTTGTAGTTACTGTGTGCTTTTTTTCAGATCATAGTTAATAAAATCATAGTTAATAAAATCAGCTACCATTTTCCAAGGGTCTCTATGTGCCAAGTGCTGTTTTGAAATTAGATATCATTTTAGCCATACAGCCTCACCAAGTAGATATTATGTACTTTGTTTCACAAATATAGTCTCTGTAACATACCCAGGGTCACACGTCTTGAAAGTGATGGGCATGAGGATGTGAACTATGCTCCATTTGACACTAAAACCTATGTTCTTTCTGTTATCCTTTTTAGATAGTTTTTTTCTTTAATGTTTATTTTTGAGAGAGGGAGAGAGCAAGTGGGGGAGGGGCAGAGAGAGAGGGAGACCGAGGATCTGAAGCAGGCTCTGAGCTGACAGCATAGAGCCCGATGTGGGGCTCGAATTCATGAACTGTGAGATCATGACTGGAGCCGAAGTCAGACGCTTAACCAACTGAGCCACCCAGATGCCTCAGGTTTTTTTTTTTTTTTTTAACGTTTATTTTTGACAGAGGGAGAGAAAGAGTGTCAGTGGGGAAGGGACAGAGATAGCGGGAGACAGAGGATCCAAAGCAGGCTCTGTGCTGACCGTAGAGAGCCCGATGCAGGGCTTGAACCCACAGATTGTGAGATCATGACCTGAGCCATCCAGGCGCCCCTCTTCTTAGACAGTTTTATATATTTTAGTGTGCAAAGATTGAGAAACTGCCAAATGAAGCTTTTTAGCTTCACTGTCGTGTCAGCAAACACAGTGAGACTTGTAGCCTTCCCGCCTTCCTGCCCCCTCTCCCATGTGGCTGTGCACATGAGTTGGAGCCTTGAATAGTCTAGCTTTTAACCTTATTACAAATAATGTTCAAGGCATAGCTCTCAAATTCCTCACTGGTGAACTTTGGCCTATGAGGATAAATGACCTTTTTGCCTTTGCAAGGGAGGATAATCGGTATCCGTATATTTTCTGGTCCTCAGACTGATGTCACTTAGCAAGGTACTCCTTTCTCTTTCTGTCTGTGTTTAAATCTGGAGGCATTTACTACTCGGGTCTCCATAGACCTGCTTAACTGTAGCACAATCTTTGCCTTAGTTTCTTTGATGATTGAGATACAGCCTTTTTAAAGGAATCAACCTTACTGTTGTTGTTGTTGTTGCTGTTGTTGTTGTTGTTGTTGTTGTTGTTTAATTTATCTTGTAACTGGAAGGTTATACCCTTTGACTACCTTGCTGATTATCGTTTAAACACACAGCTTCCTGGGAAGTCTGGATGCCTGGCTGGCTCAGTCAGTGGAGCTTTCAACTCTTGATATCGGGGTTGTGAGTTCGAGCCTCTTGGTGGGTGGAGAGAGTACTTAAAAAATTAAATACATAGCTTCATATATAAAACATATATACAACTCATTTTAAAGGAAAAAGTTGCATACGTTTTTTCATAGTGCTGTGCAAAATACCACCAACCCCCTTCCCTTTATTGTTTGCAAAGAATCTCTAGAGGAGAGGAGGAGGATTGTGGGAAAGGAGGTAGAATAGTTCTCTCAGATCTCCAAAGATTGTATTAAAATATATTTTAAGTTGTTGGCAAATCCCTGATGCCGGTGAACAAGTGAAATTAAAAGCTACTTTTAAATGGATTATACATTTGCTGTGAGGCTGATTATATTCCGAATGCGTCTCTAAGGAGAAATTAGAGAAGGAGCCCAAGATGCAGAAAACTTTCCCTCGGACTTCTTTCCTACTAGGCCTGTGTTGTGTTTATAGACTCTGAACAAGAGGGTAGGTTAGGTTGTGAACAATTAGAGAATGCTTTTGGGTTTTGATACATGGTTTATGTTTCGGGCAAAAGTTTATTTGTTTCTTTTCATGGAAAACTGCATTTCAGTCGACCTGTCAGTTCTTGTCTATGGGCTACTGTGGTTTTACACTTGCTGAATCTGCTTTCAAGTAGCAACTATTTTTGAAAAAAGGATGTCCTTCCTAGGGTAGAAGGAAAGGCTTATTGTTCCAAAAAATGCTGCTTCCTGGTTAGAGCAATATCATCCTGTTTGTATTCAAGACTAGAAAAATTTTGGGGAAAAAATAGCTTACATGTTTTAAGGGTCCTTTAAAATAGTAATAGTCACGTGGATTTTATTGGCCTCAGGAGGTGCAGTTGGGGAGTTCTCAGTTTGCATATTGTGGTTTGCTCACAGAAATGTCACTTGGAATACTTTCGGTGATTTAATGCTCCAGCATTTGTTTTTCTGTAGTCGAGTTTGTTGAAACATACCTTCATTCTGTGAATGTCTGTTTGCATAGAGAAAGAAATGTATAATCCAAGAATATAATTCCCTGAAGGCCATACATTTCCTTGTTTATCTTAGGAGAAAGCCCTTACTCTGTGATGCAGCAAGCACGTCTGGTTTTCACTGACTTTGCAGATTTCAGGTTGAGCTAATCTTCCTCAGCACCTCGCCCTTTTGTCTTTTTGTTTCTTTGCTGGCTAAAGGCAATCCCATGCCAATTCATAGATTATTTTAGTCAAGGCCAACTATTAAAGGGGAAATGAGGGTTAAAATTTACAGGTGAAACGTGAAGGCAGAGCCCTTAGGGGTGACCTCTAGGGGCAAGGAAGGGGTGGAGGTAGATTCTGGGCAGAGCTGGGTTGCTTCACTTGGCCTTTCATGACCCTCCATATCTTCTTCCCCTACTTTGCTGATATTTTTAATTTCTCTTGGTTGTGCTGCCTGAAATCTCGTACCATTTACAGATTTGTTTGGACTATGAAGATGCAAATGGAGGCAGACAGTTCCTCACAGAAGATTCAAGCGCCCCCACCAATCACTCCCATTGCATTTGTGTTCAGATTTAATTTTAATTTTAGGCCTTTAATTTTTAGACCAGAGTATTGATGCTTCAGAATGGGGCTTGGGGTAACGTGAGATCATTGGACACCTGGAGAGCTGGTAGAAAAAACTGCCTGGGAAGATTCAGAAGGCCATATTTGCCTATTTCAAAATATTGCTCAGTCCATTTTGCTCCTAGGAGAAAATAAGAGAGCTTGTCTTCGTTTTTATCTTTCAGTGTTATTTACCTTACTTGCAATCCCTGATCATCGGTAAGCCTAACGTTTGGCTGCTGGACCCTGTATTGAAGAAAAATGTAGCCATAGTCCTTCCTTCCTTTTGTATTTCTTTTGTTCATCTCTAGTCAGTGTTTCATTCCTCAGAGTCCAAGAGCAGAGTATTCCTGATGCCTTTTCCTTTTCTTTTCTGCTTTTCCTACCTACCCAAATCTGTGATGGTTGTGTCCATATTGCACAGTGAAACATCACATTGACTTGATTGCTGCCTGCCGTCTGGACATCATTTCTTACCATTCCTTCTGTTAGTTACAATGAAGAGATCTCAAGTTTAGATAGAATGTATCTGTAGAGTCCTCTAATTCAAGCTAGATAATACTGCCTTCCATTTAACAGCTTCATGTATAATAATGATGTCTGCTCCTTGAGTTTACCAGCTCCTTGTGGCATAAGCCATTTAAAACAAGTTTCTTTTGAGATGGTTTATTTTAAGAATAATAGAAGAAAATCTGGACATAATCGTTGTATTCATTTCAAGAACTGAATTCAATTCAAGAAGTTTATAGGCTCGTTACATATCTGAAATCCTCACATGAAACAGTTGCATAGGATTCCCTGATAGTGTATTGCTTGAGTGACACGTTTCAAGTTACTCCCCAGAAAGCATCATGATTATGTGAGCTGCAGATGTTTTATTTATGCAGTGACATACATACAGAAAGAGAAATACTTTTTTATTTGGTCATGAGGTGGTGATATAATGCAGTCTTTTCTTCACACTCAGAGTTTTCTATTCAGGCTAAGTAACAAGTTTCTGATCCATTTACTTATGTCAGTGACTTATAGTTGAGCATATACATCACTGTTCTCTACAATTTTATTAACTAATAAGCAATCTTATTTCATTTGCAGGTTATAATTATACATATTGCCTTAAATAATGTAGTTATTGTTCTTAAATATATTTTGTATAGTCATAGAGGTTATACATTCATACTCAAAAGTTGTTGCATTACTGACACATGTAATGGGTGTGACATAACTTATTCAGGAATGTGACCCCTGCACAACTATGAAACTACAATGTTGAAAAGCAACAGATTAATAAAGTGCCCTTTCATTAAGGGATGTGTTCTTCTACTTTGATTTTGCTTGGTTTGAAGAAGAGACTCAGTTATTCAAGACCTATTATCTTTTAAGGCTTAAGGCTGTTTTTTCCCCTCCATTCTATTTCTAAGCTTCCAAATTCTTGCTTCTATCATGTTTCTTCTAGACTTCTTCCTTCTCCAGCTTAAAAAAAAAAAAAAAGTATTTCTTTCTGCTGCTTTCCCAATATACTTTTTTTTTTTTTTGTCATTGTAAATTTATTTGCTTGATGATTGTTAAATGAATGTGAATAGTCTTGTCTGTTTGCTTTTTAGACAAGAGTGTTTTATGGCTTGGACAGGTCCTAACCCCAGGTTGATAGGTACTTCAGTGAAAAATATGTAAGACTTTACTATTAGATTCAGAATATAAGCGCTTCGGAAATGGGGGGGGGCAGGGGGAGTCTTTCTGTACTATTCAATGACTGCAAGTAGCACATATATTTATAATATCTAAAATAGAATGAACTTTTTAGGATTGCTCAGAAAGACCTTTTACTATAGATATTAAAGAAACTCATCAGGGCATTTTTTATTGATTTTTCCCTATATGCAAATAGAATATTATGATTTGAGTCTGATTGCATCTGAAGAAGGAATTTATTAGCTTTAGGAATGCAAACTTTGGGATGTGAGGGTGATCTGGCTTCGACATCTGTCACCCCATTGATCGCCAGGGTTGATTCCACTGGTCTGGCAGGCTAGGCGGGTGTCCCCTTCCTCCCTCACCGCTCCAAGTGCATCCCTCCTGAAGCTGTGTGCTCTGGAAGAGGACGACCTTCCCCGATAGAGGAGGAGCGTTCTTTCGTCAAGGGTATACGAGTAGCTGCGCTCCCCTGCTAGAACCTCCAAACAAGCTCTCAAGGAATGCAAACGTTGTTAACTAGATGATGTGACAATTTAAATGGTGACAATTTAAAGTTATCAGTAAGATTATTTCCCCCCCCCCCATATCACAGTATTGTTTTAAGGATTACAATAAAATATTTTAGGCCGAAAACTTCCTTAGTATCTTCTTCAAGTTTCTGAATTTCTTCTCTAGTTGTTATCACTGTCCCTTATCTGTACTTTAAAAATTTTTTTTTTCAACGTTTATTTATTTTTGGGACAGAGAGAGACAGAGCATGAACGGGGGAGGGTCAGAGAGAGGGAGACACAGAATTGGAAACAGGCTCCAGGCTCTGAGCCATCAGCCCAGAGCCTGACGCGGGGCTTGAACTCACGGACTGCGAGATCATGACCTGGCTGAAGTCGGACGCTTAACCGACTGTGCCACCCAGGCGCTCCTATCTGTGCTTTTAATATATGAAATTTAACTGCACATATAGTTTGAATTGTTCTGAAAGGTATTTCTAAGGCTACAGAAATTTTTTCTTAATTAAAAGAGAGGATTGAATCAAACCAAAGTAGCACAAGACTTGAATACTGAAAAGTAAAAAAACATTGTGGAAAGAAATTAAGGAAGACCTACGTATATGGCGAAACATCCCTGTCATGGACTGGGGGACTCAATACTGTTAAGGTGGCAGTACTACCTTAACTGACCTACAGACTCGACACAATCCTTCTTACAATTTCAGCAGATTAAAAAAAAAGGTTTTTTTTTTTTTTTTTTTGTGGATTGACAAATGATTCTAAAATTCATATGGAAATGCAAGACACCCAAACAAGGCCAAACAATCTTGAAAAAAGGAGAAAAAGGTTGGAACCCTGATAATTTCTGATTTTAAAAGTTGCTACAAAACTTACTACAGAGCTACATAAACAAGACAGTGTGGTTCTGGCATAAAGATAGACATATGGACCGATGGAATAAAACTGAGAGTCCACAAGCACTTGTATTTGTGGTCAATTGATCTTTAACAAAGGTACTAATACAATTTGATGGGGGAGCGAATAGTCTTTTCCACACAGGGTAGTGGGACAGATGGATATCCACATGCCAAAGAACAAAGTTGGATACTTAACTCAAATGCAAAAAATAACTCAGAAATGAATCGTGGATGTAAGAACTCTTAGAAGAAAATGTATTAGTAAATCTTTGTGACCTTGGATTAAGTAATGGTTTCTTACATAGAACTCTTTTTTCAAAAAAGTTTTTAATGTTTATTTTTGGGAGACAGAGAGAGAGACAGAGCATGAGCAGGGGAGGGGCAGAGAGAGAGAGAGAGAGAGAGAGAGAGAGAGACAGAGACAGTCACAGGACCTGAAGCAGGCTCCAGGCTCTGAGCTGTCAGCACAGAACCTGACACGGGGCTCGAACTCATGAGCTGTGGGATCGTGACCTGAGCTGAAGTGGGACGCTAGCTGAGTGAGCCACCCAGGCACCCTATTACATATGACTCTAAAAGCATACGCAACAAAAGAAAAAATAGATAAATTGGACTTCATTAAAATTAATTAACTTTGTGCTTCTAAAGGCACCATCTAGGGGCACCTGGGTGGCTCAGTTAAGTGTCTGACTCTTGGTTTCAGCTCTGGTTTGTGGGTTTGAGCCCCATGCTGACAGCGCAGAGCCTGCGTGGGATCCTCTCTCTCTGTTCCTCCCCTGCTCGTATACTGTGCACTCCCTCTCTCTCTCTTTCTTTCTCTCTCTCTCAAAATAAATAAACTTAAAGATAAAGGCACCATCTAAGAAAATGAAAAAATACAAAGCCTGTAGAATGGGAGAAAATATTTGCAAATTATATCTGTGATAAAGGCCTTCTATCTAGGATACAAAGAATTCTTAAAATTCAATAATAAAAAGACAACCCAACTAAAAATTGAACAGAGAAATTGAATATTTATCCAAATAATTTACATAAATGAGCAAAAAACACATGAAAAATGCTCAGCATCCTTGGTCATTAGGGAAATGCAAATCAACACCACAATTAGATAACACTCCAAATAGGAGGGCTAAAGTTAAAAAGACACACAATAACAAGTGTTGACAATGATGTATGTGGAGAAATTGGAGCCCTTATACATTGCTGATGGAATTATAAATGATGCAGCCATTTAAGAAAAACAATTTGACACTTTCTTAAAAAGCTAAACGTAGAGTTACTATATGAGCCAACAGTTCCACTCATAAGTGTATGTATACCCATGAGAACTGAAAACAGGTGTTTAAACAAAAACTTACACATGAAAGCTCATAACAGCATTGTTAATTGCATCCATGAAGCAGAAAAAATCCAAATACTCACCAACTGATGAATGGATAAATAATACGATACATCTCCACAATGGAATATTATTTGGCAATACAAAGGAGAGCAGTGATACATGTTTACAACATAAGTGAACCTTGTAAATACTGTGCTAAGTGAAAGAAGCCAGACACAATCTAACATTCCATTGTTAGATTCTATTTATGTGAAATGTTCATAATAGTCAAATCCATAGAAACAAAGTAGATTAGTGGTTGCCAGGAGTTGGGGGTAGGGGAAATGGTGAATGACTGTTCATGGGTATAGAGTTGCTTTTTGGGGGTGTTGAAGTGTCCTGAAATTAGTGATGATGATTATACACAAACTGCCAAATTACTCGCTTTAAAATGATGCATTTTGAGGGTCACCTGGCTGGCTTACCTGGAAGAGCATGTGACTCTTGATCTCGGGGTTTTGAGTTTGAGACCCACGTTGGGTGTAGAGGTTACTTAAATAAAACTTTAAAAAATGCCAAATTTTGAGTTATAGTTTACCCAGCTGCCCTGTCAGAGGAGGGCAGCAGACCCCCACTCCCTGCCCACCAACCCTGCTCTCTTGGGTTCTGAACCTGCCCACCCATAGCCACTTCCTGTCGCTCCTTCCCTCTGGAGTGAGGAGGGGACAGTGGGTATGAGCCCAGAGGGCAGGGGAGGATCGTACACATGGCCTCCGCTGCGTTGTGTGCAGTGACCCAGCACAGCTGTTGCCTCCTGGGGAAGAAAAAAAAAAAAAAGTATGTGAATTCTATCTCAATAGAGCTCTTATTTTAAGACAAAAAAGGATAATTTTATAAGTTTCTTAAAATACTTTTGTTTTAGATTTTAACTAAGATATGAGAGGAGTGAATACCTCTTCATACCCTTTATATCACAAACTGTGTGATCCTAGATGTTATAGATATTAGAGTCTTGAAATACTAATAACTTGCTACCTTATCATCCAAATGAATATAAATGGGATTTTGAATTTACCTGTTCTGAACTTTCATGAATAACTTTGAATCTTTTTCCTAAGTATTATAGTATGATTGAGAAAAATAAGACATCTCCCTCCTTTTTAAAGAAAATATTTCAACTTAAATATTTCTATATATAAAAGAAATGTCATTGTGGTAAGAATTGAAAATAAATTGAATTCATGCTCACTTAAACATTTTTTTAATGTTTATTTTTGAGAGAGAGAGAGACAGACAGAGGGAGAGCAGGGGAGGGGCAGAGAGAGAGGGAGGCACAAAATCTGACCCAGTTTCCAGGCTGTGAGCTCTCAGCACAGAGCCCAACATGGGGCTCAAACTCATAAACTATGAGATCATGACCTGAGCCAAAGTCAGGTGCTTAACTGATTGAGCACCCAGGCACCCCAAATTTATGCTCATTTTAAAGTGTAGTCGTGAAATAACATGCTTTGGTTTTTGTATTGACTAAGAATGATTAATCACAATATTTGCAAATATCTGTGCTTTAAAATTAAGACTATTTATTTGATATTTTGATGTAAAAAGCAGAAAATAAGTGATGAAGAATAATTTTAGGGAATTTGTTTTCATAAGTTTAAGCCAATTCATTTTATATTTTAATACCCTTGTATATATCCCAAAGGTGGTTGATGAATGGATGACATTTGTGTGATTCAGCTTTTTCTCTTGATAATATTATTTTTAATGTCTAAGAAAACTTGTATTTAAAAAAAAGCTCTTTTTAACTTGGACTGTAAATATAGTGATTTAATTTAGAAGCCTCTTTTTCCTGACAAGTTTAATAATTTCTATCCTTCTTTTCCTACAGGATCTGGAAATAGTATATTCCTATTTACATGGTATGGAAGCCTTATCAAACTTGAGAGAACACCAACTTAGGTAAGTCATTTTACAATTACTCATAATGGGATGTGGGAATTTTAGATAATCATTTATTATGGTTAGGAAGCAGGATTAAAGATAACTTATGAGGGACACCTGGTGGCTCAGTCGGTTAAACATCTGGCTTCATCTCAGATCATGATCTTGAGGTTGACAAGTTTGAGCCCCGCATCGGGCTCCGTGCTGACAGCTCAGAACCTGGAGCCTGCTTTGGATTCTGTGTCTCCCTCTCTCTCTGACCCTCCCCTGCTCATGCTCTCTCTCTGTCTCAAAAATAAATATAAACATTAAAAATTTTTTTTTTAAAAAAAGATAACTTAAGAAAACTCTGCTTGATCTAACGTTTATACTTGGCCTTATAAGTTTACATCCACATAATAATTTTCTTTCATTTCTGCCATAGTGATATCCTTTCTTCCTCAGTATCCCACTCCCTGCTCCTCTTATCCAAAGGAATAAACCCCACTTGGTGAATCCCCCAAAAGGAATGTTATTTGCTGTCCTGGCAAATGATCTTGTTAGCGTTCAGGTACATAAGAAACCAGAACGTTTTTAACCATTCACAGAATGATTAGGTTCGTTATGTTGTTATTATGTTTTGGTCTTTGTATGTAATATATTTATTGCATTAAGTTGACTGCCCTTTTTTGGAGACACATAAACATTTTATTGGTACTGTTGTGCAGTGCTACAGTAACCTCATTTATGGTTACCTGGGCTACATTAAAAGACGAAAAACATATAATCCAGTGATTTTACCTTAACTGGAACAGAAAATCAAGGACCTTGGGAAGCTGGATTGTACATAAACACTAGCTAGGACATGTGAAAAGGTTTTGTTTGCTCCAACTATAGCTGGTTTTGGTACCAGCAGTTTTTAGTTATTAAGGGAATACTTCTCTGTATTTTCCTCTTACTGTTTAAACACTAATTAATTTGCAAGCATGTCAATTTCATATTTAGTTGTTAATTGAAAAAAGTGTCAAGAGGATTGAATGCTTCTAAAATTTAATTTTTAATGAAATTCATTTAGATTAAAGTAGATTGCAGGTTAAGTGTTTAAAAATTCAAGTTTTATTGGAAAGGGCAAAACCATTGGGAATTTAGAAGATGGCTCAAATTAAAGCAAGAATAATTTCTAAAGTGTCTAACTTTCATTTTGTGGTTTTTTTGATGACAACTATCCTAAGAGAAAGTCATAGTGCTGTCTATTTAATTAAATGCAATTAATAAGCAAATATGAGTGGCACATTCCCATGTGTACACACATGGATAATATTTAAATAATACTTACACATATTGATTATATGTCTATAGTATGTGGTTATAAAATTAGGTAACAGGAACTCTGTGTAATAGAATAAGGAAAATTTTAATACTTCTTATGTAAATTTTCAAAATTAGAAAAGTAAATAATACATTGAAGTCCCATAAACCCATCACCCAGCTTTAGAACTATCAATTTTCCACTGTTTCAAAGGAAAATTTTGGTTAGAAAGAACTGATTAGTTCAGTGGTATAGTTTAGCCTATTGACACCTTAGAAGGTCTATTTTGGAGACCGTACAGTTTTGTTTGTTGGCACGAACTTACAGGGAAGGAGCTTTAAGATGTTTGTCTTATTCTGCTTATGTTGAAAAGCCATTTGTTTCTGAAATTTATGGGAAACATCAACTGAATTTAACTTAAGTCCTTTTTTAGAACGAGATCAGGATATCAACATGGTTAATAACAACAAAAAAAGAGGTACAGATAAACCCACTGACTTAGATAAACTGTTTTATAATAGCTACCATTTCTAGGAAAACTAGATCTTATTTAGATATTTTAATTTCTTTGAATTTTATAAATAAAAGTTTTATTCCTGGGATTAACAGAGAACAGTTAAGACTTCCACATAATACAGAGTTGTCCAATTTTAGGAAGAAAAACAGCTCTTCATCAAGATTTTGAAAGTTTGTATATTCAGTATTGGCTAATAGAACATTAGTCTTCTATGAGGGATGGGAGGGGCTCTCATTTATCTGATAGCTTCAGCTTTATGCATTTTGTGGCCTATCCATTTGTAGGCAATAAAGTGATTCTGAGGGTTAATTGGCATGCAGTTAATTGTGTTGCTGTAAGATCACATATTCTATGCAATGTGCAGGTTTTCAAATCTTAAGAACTATATATTTTTTCAATACAATTTTATTTTTCTAATGTTTACTCCCTTAATCCACATGGGTAGAAGCAGTATATTTGCCAAAGGGGCAGAGGATGCTATAGTTAGGGGTGGAGACCAAAAATCTGAAAAAGCAGAATAACTATCTGGGCCTATTCAGTGTTAGAAATAAGAGCCTGCTAAAATAAATAAATAAATAAATAAATTCATATTCTTTAGCATTGTGGATAAGGGTAATTATTGTTATCTAAGCAGTGTTACTTATTTTTAAATGATTATTTATTTTGAGAGAGAGAGTGCACACGCACGAGTAGGGGAAGGGCAGAGAGAGAGAATCACAAGCAGGTTCCATGCTGTCAGCACGGAGCCTGATGTGGGGTTCTGTCCCAAGAACCATGAGATCATGACCTGAGCCCAATCAAGAGTTGATGCTTAGCCGACTGAGCCACCCAGGCACCCCAAATAAACAGTTTTAGATCATTAAGAAACAACTAAATTATGCTTACTGTATTCTTGAGGAATTCAGGGAATATCAGTGTGCTTTTTATAAAACATTCTCCAGCAATGTTTAAAGACAAAACCATTTTTTTGTACTTTTTTTCATTTATTTACAACATTGTCTTATAGAAGATTGTATCATGGTTTTCTGAGAGCACTGGTTAAATTTATATATTCAGTCAACAATTATTGATTGTGTGCCTGCTATGTGCTGGACTTTGATGTAAGCCATGGAGATATAGCATTGATACCCTTGCCATCATGGAGGTTATATTCCTGGTTGGGCAGACAAGATTTAGGTAAATGAATCAATGTTTTATTCAGGTGTTAGTGTGTTCAGCATGGCATGTAGCTGTACCCCAGCAGACTCCAAACCAAGTGTGGGTGATAGTCTGGTGAGGCTGAAGAAAAGACCCAGAGACATTGATGGAGACCTAAGTTTATTGAGGGAACTTATATAGAGGGAATCAGGAATGGCAGACTGGACAAAGCACCCACTGCTGGGATCCACATGCAGCAAGGTTGTATAGCGTAGCAACTTATGCTAACACCTGTCTGTAGCCCTTCCCCTCCTTGCGTGGCCAGCATTCCAAGGAGCTCAAAGCCCTGCCATTCAGACACTCTTTGTTACAAAGGAGATGCTTTTGGTTGGCCCCCTCTGGAGCCCCTGACCTTGAACTTTGAACAACACATTCTTCTACATATTCTGCTTGATAGCAATATAGAGGGAGGACTGGATCTTTGCATTCTCAAGATGGTGACTAACGGGCATTCAGGATGTGCTTGTACAAACAAGTCTTCTAGCATGTACCATATACTCCACCCAGGCATACCCTGGATGGCCAATACTTTCTTTATACGCTCTTGTTTCTCAATGTCCCTGGGGCCACGTATGCCGAGGTGCATTGCAACCAAATCCCACAGCAACAGCGTAGGCCATAGCTTCCAAATAATAGGAAAACACAAATGGCTAAGCAACTATAGAAAACATTTTGCCGGGGGAAGCCTGCAGTCACCAACAGGGAGAGTTCACCATATACACAATAGTTGGTCTTACTCTGTATGGCAGCTATGGTCTGGGCCCAGTTGGCAAATAGGTTCCCTATGCAGAATTTAAGGGTGAAAAGTCAAGCTGTTCAGTAGGCGCTGGAAGAGGCAAGTCATGATTGTCTAACAGAATGCGGGAGGTGGTGGTGTTCTGGGATCGCACTACCCCTGACTGATTTGGCTCCAGGTTTATAGTACCCAGTCGTTGGCCGCCCCTCTGTTACATGATGGGGCAAACCTGAAAAGGATAGTGGGGGTCTAACAGTGCTCTATAAGGTGGTTATGATAGTGTCCTTTCTTAATGAGAGGCTGGGGTTGTGTGCCTTCATTGTCTTCGGTGGAGTGGGGTGAAGAAATGGGGTGATGGTTAGGTCCTTTCCTATTCCTATTCCCCATTGGACCAAAAATCCAAACCACCGTGGACTTGTTTGCCATTTCCAGGGCCGTTTAATTATATGTTCCCCTGTAGGTAGATCTTGTGGCAAGGACAATAAAAGGTTACCTCGTGTTCCAACCTACAGCAGAGAACATCTTTCCTGCCTGCTCTCTACTTGCATTCTAAGGGTGACATCAGGTCCTTGAGTGAGTACAGTACAGGCACTGGACCGATTGGAATGTACCTGTTCATTTAATGTCCTACAGCTGTTGACAGGTGGCTTGTCCAGAGGGCCAGTGAATGGTTTCTTGTGGCAGTTGTTTTGACAGTCCACTCACACGTCCTGTCAGTCCAGCTGCAGTGGGATTGCGTGGTAGATGCAAATGCCAACGGGCGTCTTGAGTGCTGGCCCACTCTTACGCTTCATGTCCTATAAAGTGGGAGCCTTGGTCGATGTTGATGTCAGTGAACACCCCGTAGGCAGTACACAACTGTTCTGGACCAAGGACGGTAGCTTTCTGGTTAGCACGCTTACTGGGGTGGGCTTGCAGGAGTCCTGAATAAGTGTCAGTATATATCAAAGAATAACAGCAGCCGTCAGGGAAGGTCAGGGGACCGATGCCATCTCTGGCGTCTCTGAAGAGGGTGCTGCCCCCTTGCTATCTGTCCAGTGTCTCTTGGCGAAGGTCATGGTCATTGCTGGACACAGGTTGAGCATTGTTAGTAGATGGTTACAACGTCTTTGTATGCCACGGTTAGCCCCAGTTCTTAGCAATGGCCCACAAGGTCCGTTGTCCTAGATGTCTTTTCATGTAGCCAGGTGGTTACATCTTCTGTTGAGATATCTTCAAGGAGGCAGACGTGGGCCAACTCATGAGCCTGTTGATTACCAGGTGGGATGTGTGTCGTGTGCACATCTACATGGTAAGCAGTGATGTTCATACCTCGTATGTGCTGGAGAATGTCCTTCCACATACCGTTGCCCCAGAGTGGGTGCCCTGCCACCGCTCAGTCCTGTGCCTCCCATTGGAGAAGCCGCATGATCAGTTCTTTGTAGACTGTCCAGCTCTCTGTGCATATAACATGGGGTCAGGCTCAGGGAGCATCACCATTCAGGCTGCTCAAGGCTTGGCCCATTGACTTCTGTGTCAAGTTCTGGAGTCTATCCAGATATTTCCCGTTGAGAACTGGATGGCAGTGACCATCCAGGCACAGGTAGGCCCCTTGCTGCCATCAGTATACCAGGCGTGCTCAGGGATTGGTCAGTCTCCTTCCTGCACATAGGATGGCAGCTGTGATGGCTTTGCTGCCTCAGTTAATGGCTGCTTTTCAGAGGTGATGTAAGTTATGGGGCTGAGAATGGAGTGCAGCTTCTCACTAAGGGGGCTATTTGTCAAGGTACTGCGTTGATGCAAGTAGGCATGGCATTTGGCCAGTGTGGGTCTGGGCACTGCCTGACTTGGGCTTTTGGAATGTATCCTTTAGCCATCCTGCTGTGGGATACTGAGTGTGAAGAGTTACTCGGATGCCTTTAGTTATGTCTTCTACTTGCTGTAAAGCCTGGTAATTAGCACAAAGCTCTTGTTCTAAAACACCAAGTCACATCTTGACTCCTTTCCATAATTGTGATCAGAAACCTAACAGTACTCATTTGTGCCCTTGCCGTTGACACAAGCTCCATGCAAACTCTTATGGCTAACTGGCTCCATCCAGTTCATATGGCCGTCCCTGTGTAAGACCACTTAAGGCTTGGATCTGTTTACTAGCCATCTAGGCTTGTTGAAATGCTTGCCTTGTCTTTGAGGACTAATCCCATTGGGCTCCTTTTTAAATCAGTCTATAAATGTGCAGGAGCAATTGAGCCAGGCAAAAGATAAACTGATGCCCATATTCTAAGAGACCTATGAAAGTTTGCAAATGCTTTGGGGTGATGGGGTGTGGGATGTGCCTGTATTTAATCAGTACCTGTGGCAGAAACAAACTTTTGTCTTCTCTGACCAGGCAAGACCAAAGTACTTACCAATAAGCCAGGGCCCTGTATTTTGTTTTTCTTGACTATTCATCCTTGACTTGTTAGGTGGGAAAGCAAGGCTGGTGTAGTGGTCTTCAAACTGTAAAAAGACTCAGACGTTAACATTATATCATTAATGTAATGAAACAAAGACTGCCTCTGGAATTGCCTGACAACTTAGGTCGCTGGCCACCATGCTGTGCCGGATCGAGGGGCTCTATCAATACCCCTGTGGTAGGGTGATGAATGCCTGTTGTTCTCCTTCCCAGATGAAAGAGAATTGTTCTTGGCTTTCTGGAACTCTGGGAATATCGAAAAAGGCATTAGCCAGGTCTAACACATCATGGTATGTACCCAGAACTTCAACAAGAGACACGTTGGGCACAGTTGCATGAAGAGGGGGTACCACCTTGTTCTCTATGATCCACAGTCATTCTCTGTGTTCCATCTGGTTTCTTTACAGACAGATAAGACTTTTATATCGACTGTGAGTTGGTCATGTAACGCCCACCTTGGCTAATTCCTTAATTGTGCCTGTGGTTTCTTCGTGGCCTCCTGGGAGGGAATATTGTTTAATTGCCATTACCCTCTGTGAGACAGGTAGTATTACAAGCGTCCATTTTGCATCTCCTCTTGTTTGTTTGACCAAGCACACCCTCAATTTGAATTCCCCTGCAGTAGTTTGTAATGTTAGTCCTGAGAGGACATCCATTCCTAGAATGTATTTGGGTATTGGGGCTGTATACACCGAATAGGGTTTTGGTGGGCGTTATCCTGTCTGCAGTTAGTACAACCTACTTCATTTGGATGACACCAGCCCCCTACCCATCGATGGCAGAGATGGGCCCTTGAAAGTGGTTGTTTCCATAAAGGAGAGTAAATTTGGCACCAGTATCAACCAGAGCTAAAATGGTCTGTTTGTTTCTTTTAGACCAATATGTGGTGAGTTTTACCTGTGGCCTCTGGTCCCCGTACACCCTGATGGCAGCAGTCGAACCGCAATCCACGTCCTTTGCCTCTTTCCTAGTTCATAGAGAAGGGGCCTGCCATCCTCCCTCTGAGGGTGCCCTTGGCTATATCTGCACCTCCTTTGCTGTTCGGGATTAAATTTCTGCCAGAGCCCGACACGGACTTCATTGAATTATTTGTCTGCTTTCTTAAAGGGGGTCCCCACTGCCCTGAGGTCTCACTACATCTGGCAACAGGTAACATGCATAGGCCCCTTCTTTGTTTCTTCTCCTGTGAGTCCTTTGGCTTCATTCCTGCCTTTTGGATACCTCTTTTCTGATCTTTTCTGTTTCCCCTTGACCTGTGGCAGCTTGCCCAACCCATGATACAGGCTGTCCCATTAGGGGTTCAAGATGGACACAAGTGCCCTCTACCAGTGACTGGGGGCAGACTGTAACACATATCTTTAATATCCATGGCAAACGGTTAATTATCAGGATCTCTGTGGTATTCAGCATAGACAGTTTGTTTCATCCCCAGCTCTTGTAGGATATGCTGGAGCTCTTCCATATTTTGCCATTGTAAAGGGGAGGTCAGTACATCCCCCCCTCCCCCGCGCCTTGCTAGGCCAAGCTAATTTACAGCCCTGTACCACCGAGGAGAGTAAAAGGGTAACGTGACCTTTACTGACGGCGCTGGTGGGGATGCTGCTGTAAAACAAGGTGTGTGGTAATGAACACCGTCTTGGATGTTTCCGGCTGAAAGCAAACGGCCTTCAGTGCCCACGTCCCACGTACGGAGCAACGATGCCACCATGGGTTCCCTTCCTTCATATCTGAATTTATCCCCCAATTCTGCTACTTCAGTATCCGCCAGTGCTCAGGCACCGGCAGGTTCTGGGTTCCACACTCCATGGGCATGACTGCTCTGCTTTCATCTTGGTTGTTAATAATAGGCTGAGCCAAGAGAATGGGGATTTTTATGGGCTTGTTCTAATTCGTCTGTTCCTCAGTAGAACTCTAGTTGCGTCCTACAACTTGGGATCCCAGGCCGGCTAAGAGATAACTGCCGGACTCGTTTGCCGGGCAATTTACCACCCTTCAGTTGGGTGTGCCAACAGTTATTAATTTAACATCTTGTTCCCTCAAGTAGATTATCAAGGTCTCTGCAGTTTCATTTGTGTTAATCTAGCTTTCCTCTTTAAATGCAGTTTCTTCTGTCGTTGGCATAACTTTCTTCACGACAGCTACGTGGGCAGCCATTAGGAGGGGTCACCCAACTGTGGCAGCAGCCACTTGACCATTCATCCTTTTCTTAGTCAAATTAATCTTGGTCAATGTTTCCTCTAGACCCTTAGGTATTTTCAGGGGCATCCCTATACTCATGTGGTGGGCTTGTCCATCAAAGATAAGGCTATAGGGCTCCACGTAGGTGTGGATGGCCAACCTGGGTTTTCCCCTGCAAATTTCCCTATTCCCTTTTCCCACATCTTGGTGCTCATGGGTTTTTTTTTCCTGGCTTCCTGGCTGGCTCACCAGTTGTGTGATCATACCCCAGCACACTCTAAGTCAGGGGTGGGTGATTGTTCTGTGAGGCAGAAGAAATGACCTAGAGATAGCCAGTGAGACATAGGTTTATTGGGGAAATATACGATAGGGAGTCCCGAAGTGACAGACTGGACACAAAGCATCTTGTTGCAGGGATATACATGCAGCAAGCTTTTATACTGTAGCAACTAGCCTAGCAACTATCTGTAGCCCTTCCCCTCCCTGCATGGCCAGTGTTCCAAGGAACTCAAGGCCTGTCATCCAGACATTCTTTGTTACAAAGGAGATGTTCCTGGTCAGCCACTCCCTGAGACCCTGACCTTGAACCCTGAATAACATGTTCTTCTGCATATTCTGCTTGATGGGAACACAGAGGGAGGATGAGATTTCCACATTCACAAGATAGTGATTAACAGGGGCATTCAGAGTGTGCTTGTACAAACAAGTCTTCCATCACTTACCATACATATGGCAAGAATGGGTGCTGGGCTGCTTTGACTTTGTAGTCAAAGGAAGTAACATTTGAGTCGTTGCAGCTGTGCAGAAATCTCTGCAGTGTATTGATGCCCCAGATGCCTGGCCATGGGAACAGTCTTGGTGCATGAAGGCACCAAGGATAAGGAGTTTGGATTTCTTCCAAAGGTAGCAGAGATTAAGAACAGAGGTGTGAGATGATCTGAGTTAGAAAGATTTCTCTGGAAGCCATGTGGAGAATAGACAAGAGATGTGCAAAAGTAGAAGCAGAAATCTACATTTGTAGACTCGGTCAGTTTGAGAGGATATATTTTGGAAACAGATGCTGGCAGAAAGATGGGATATGAAGAAAAGGGAGGAGTCGAGGATAATGATTCCAAGGTTTTTGGCCTAAACAATTGGGTACCGATGGTGGAAAGGCAAATTTTGGAGAAGAAATTTAAGATCTCTTTGGACAGTTTGAACATGAAATGGCAAGTACACAGCCAGTGGCTAGTTTAGTGGGCATTTAGATGAGTGGATATCATGGTGAGAGATTAGGTGTGGGGCATTGTTTTGGAAGTCATCAGTTTATAAATTAAATTTAAAATCACAGAACGTATGAAATTACACGGTGCAGAGAAGAAGAGAGCTGATAACACTCAAAAGTCAGGTACAGGAATGGAATGGGAGGAGAATCCAAAGGAGACAGAAAAAATGACCAAGAAGTTAAGAGGAAAATCAGGAGACCGAAGACAGGAAGCCTCTGAGAAGATGACAGTGTAAGGAAAAAAGGAGTCATCGAATGTTCCTGAGAAGTGGAATTAAGATAACACAGAGAATGCTAATAACTTTTAGAGCCTATGCATTTTCAGGGAGCAAATGGTGGAGGAGTGATAAGAAGGTGAGAAAATAGAGGTAGAATATATAGACAGTCTAAGTGGAGAATTTCTGTCATGGGTAAAGCAAAATGTGGATAATAGCTGGAGGGGAGGATATATGGTCAAGAGAGGTGTCCCCCTCCCCCACACAATAGGTGAAGCTGATGTGTTTATATTTATATATGTAAATGTTTTTATGTTTATTTTTGAGAGAGAGAGAGCATAAGTGGGGGAGGAGCAGAGAGAAAGGGAGACACAGAATCTGAAGCAGGCTCCAGGCTCTGAGCTGTCAGCACAGAGCGCCATGCGGGGCTCAAATCCATGAGCTGCAAGATCGTGACCAGAGCCAAAGTCAGATGCTTAACTGACTGAGCCACCCAGGTGCCACAGATGTGTTTATATATTAAAGGAAGTGGTTCAGGAGAGAGGTAGAAATGGATGGTGATGTTGGAGATGGAGGTAAGCCTGAAGGAATGCAGGGTCTACTGTAGGAGAAGGAAAGATCCAGAGAAGAGGTTAGGGCAAGGATTCTTTCGTTTTTACAGGAAATAAGGCAGAGCTGTTATGTAATAGAAGACCAGGTATTTTTAGGCCTATCACTTGTGATTCTTATCCTTTCTTATGAAGAATTGGTGTGATTCAGTCTATTAAAAAAAACTATATATATTAATGATGTGCATTCAAGGTTTGATGTCTCCTGGAGTTAAGTGATACTCTGTTGGAATGTTTCAGGTAAGGGTTTGAGAGGACCTGTAAAGTTAAGGTGGTGGAGTAAGAAGAACAAGGAAAAGAATATCCAAGAGAGTTGTTTTCAAGTGAAAAATCAAGAGTATGTGGTGTTTATTGGATTTAGCAACAGGAGAGATGGCTATAGGCTAATACCAGTGTTGCACAAACTGCGGACCACTAGCCCATTGACCAAAATGGAAGTGCTGTTGAACTAATCAGTTTTATGGCCGATTTTTTATTTGCTAGTTTCTTCGTAAGTAGGAATAGTCATTTTCTCTTTTGCATTTCTGTATTTTTTGGAAATTTTACTTGGGGTTAATATAATAGGATGTTTCCTGAAGATGCTGTTCTTATGGTAATTTTGAATGTTTAAACATTTATTCATATTTTCCATAATTTCTGTAATTTTTTCCTTAAGAATGAATCAGCCAAAATAAATCTTAAAGTTATAAAGCCTTCCGTTAGTCGTTACTCATGAAAATACTGAGTTAATAAAAACCTACTTTTGTCTGAAATTACATGCTGTTAAGTAACATCAGCATGAATGACATTATCATTTTTTAAATTAAGAGCTCTCCTTTCTGATTTTTAGGTTATTTCTCATTTTCTGCTTACTTCAGAGAACATTAATTTGTCCACATGTCATTTACAAAGTGTAAAACACGTACAATTTTGTTCCCTATACAATAAACATGACAAAATTGACATATAACAAACTTTTTTCTAGCATCTCTTTACCAGATTTTATTTTATTTTGTTCACCTAGGTACCAAAAATGTGTGTCTTGAGGCTAATAAATGATTGTGACAGTTCATATGCAGTAATCTTAACTTTTTAGACTACATGTCTCTTTTATGTTTTTAAACTATTAGTATGTTTTTTCATGAGGTATGTCGAACTCATGTCTGTTTTTTTTTTTTTTTACAGGTTAATGTGCGAAACTGTGAGATATGAAAGACATGAAGCGAATGAAGTTTTATACTAGTAGGTGTTTCCTTTCTCTTTGTATAGTGGATACTGCAGCAACTAAATAATTTCCTTAAAGTATCATAGAAGTGTTAGTAACGGCTAAGTCGTTACCTTAATTTTGCATTAACTCATTTTTTTGTAGTTTAGAAACGTAAAACATTGCAACTACTACCTGTCATAAAGGAAAAGCTTACAGTCCTTTGCTAAGTTCACATCTATACCCATATATCTCTCACTTGTGTTTCAGAGATGTTATTTCATATTATGGAGTATTTTGACATTTTTATCTTTATGAAATAAGAAACAGTATAGTATTTCAAGCAGAACAAAATACATATTCCTACAACCACACCAAATGAGGTGTAGTGATAGCATAAATGTCATATTTTAGTTTATAATTCTTTCAGAAATAGGAAAATAGCCTGCCCACATCCCTTTGGGCATAGTTTGTCCTAGAAATAATACTGATATTTCTTTCAGGATGTATAATACTACCTTGAAAAAATGACATTTTTTTTTAAAGAATGTAACAAGCATATAGTAGATAAATATTATTGTATTAAGGATATATAAACTGGATTACTGGGCACATTATTTTATGTTTGCCATGACTCACTGTTGTTATGTTGGCTTTGTTTTTCAAAACACTTATTAAATACATAATTACTGCTTTCCATACGTATTATAGGGAATATTTATTGAAATAAATAAAATCCAGCTTCTCCCCTTAAGGAGGGTAAAATTATAGTATCTTGAAGGGGGCAGAAATAGAATAAAAGGAAAACAACAACAACAACAACAACAACAAAAAGTAACCAACCAAAATAACTGAGAATACAGATAGGTACTGAGGGATGGAGAAGTACAGGGGAAGCCTTGAGGTAAACGGGGAGAGTCACAGAGATGCAGCCCTCTGAACTAGGTCTCAAAAGCGTATCTGGTGGTCTAGAGAGATTTTCCTGGCAGAAGGAGCAGCGTAAGTGTGGGGATACCAGAGAGGGAAGGGGCCTGGTCTGATGTTTTGAATATTATGGCAAGTTTAGGGCAACTGACATGCGGTGTACGTCAAGAGGACAAATCAAGAGTCAGGCTGCAACCATGTTTGCCTGTGAATGTGTTGTTAAAAATACCGGTCGTGATTCTTTAGGCCATTGGAAATGAGTTTTTCCTCCTCCTAAATCACATTGTGTGATGGAGATTTATAAATGCTCACAATATTGGAGACAGTAGTATGATGGACCCTATGTACGCATCATCCAACATTGTTACTGCTGGCCAGTTATGTTCCATCTCTTATTCCTGCTTCCACCTTCTACTGGATTATTTTAAGTAAATCCAGATATTTCAATTCATCCATATTTTTTATTTTGTTATGTATCTTTATCTTTAAAATATAAAGACTTAAAAAAAAATCTTAACCAACAATATTATCACCAAACCTTAAGAAATAGTTCTTTAATATCTTGAAAATATTCAAAATCTCTTTGTCTCAAAAAATCTTTTTTTACAGTTTGTTTATTGGTTGATACTTTTCTTAAGTCTCTCTCTCTTTTTTAATGTTTTTATTTATTTTTGAGAGAGAGAGTGAGTGAGCGAGCGGGAGAGGGGCAGAGAGAGAGGGAGACACAGAATCCGAAGCAGGCTGCAGTCTCTGAGCTGTCAGCACAGAGTCCAACGTGGGGCTCGAACTCACGAACCACAAGATCATTCATGACCTGGCCGGAAGTCAGATGCTTAACCAACTGAGCCACCCAGGCGCCCCACTCTTTAGTCTCTTTTAATCTGTAGCTAGGTTGCCAGTTTTTTCAAGCAGCAAAATGATGTGGCCAAATGCCTCCCCATTCTTCCTCTCAAAGATGATACTTGAAAATACAAAGGTGGATTTGATTGAGTGGCTGGGCAGGGAGATTAGTGAGAAGACAGTTGAAGTAACATGAGGGGGTGATGCTTGAACTGAGGCCAACTGAAAGAATGGGACAGTCAGAGATGGAGTTTAGAAAGAAGATGCAGATGGAGCTGACCTAGGATGTAAGGTTATAATTTAGGAAACTCTGACATCTAGGGGCTGTTTAACAGGCAATTGTAAATATCCAGTCTAGAGCTTAAAAGAATGTACATCAAATGTAGAAGAATAGTGACCAGGATATATTTGCTAATGAGAAAACTTAACAAGAGGCAAAGCCCTTACCGTATTTATTCTTGAAGAATTCAAGATATAAATATCTTAGAATATTTGTTTCTTTTAGGAGCAATTAGAAGCTATCAGTGGAATGGGTGTACAGATATCAGGGTTGGAAACCTCTGATGAATAGTATTAACATTCATTGAAGAAGTTCTAGTGGCAGTAAGTGACAAACTTTCTATTAATTTGTCCTCCTTTAAAACGTGGTTTTGGTAGTAATGATGGTGAGGTAATAGCAAACATTTAAACAAGTACTTCCTGTGTCCCACATGCTCTAATAAGTGCTTCATATGCATTATTATACTTATTCCTTATAGCTGACTTGTGGGGTAGCTGTTATCATCAACCCAGTTTTACACATGAATGGATTGAGGCTTTCAGAGGCTAAGGAACTTGCTAAGGTCTCATTGCTGAAAGTGTGATATGGATTTGAGCCTGGACATTGTGATTCTGCCATGTTAGCTGTTAAGCCAATCACCAACTTTTTTCCGGCCTTTTTCATGCCATCATAAGAATGGCACCATAAAACAAGGATATTTCTTGTGTGCAAGTTAGTACAAGCACATCATCTCTCCCTGCTGCTGGCTCCCCCAGGGGTGATGAAACCCACCTTCAGTTCTACCTACATTATTCTGAGTCCCTAATAATTCTTACATACAGTTCATTTAAACTGAAGTTTACACTGTCTTTAAATATATCTGAGTTTTTTTTTTAAGTCAGTTTTAGACAGTAAATGTGAGCTATGCTTGCTGATAATGCAAAGCCATGTGTTAGATAACCCTAAATTGATTGCATTAGGCTAGAGTTTGTACATAAAGTTGATTGTAGCAGTTGCTTATTTTTGACTAGTTAGAATTAGGTGACAGTGTTAGTGACCAGTGAAAGTCTTTAGATACTCAGGAGATCATGATTTTGTAAGACCAGAAATTCACAGAGACTTATTGTAGATCACTTAATCAGATTCCTAGTAATTGGCCAATCTTGTGATGAAGGGTAATTGCAGCATTTTCTTCTGTAACCCTTGAAGAGACATGTTCCTGCTGTTACCAATTTGTGTAAATGCAGCTTTGAAAATTAAAGAACACTTGTATTTGTGGTGTATATAAGTCTGTGATAATTTAATAATACTGTCCCTCTTTTTGGGACCTGTTATTATTAACTCATGAGGGACATGACTTGTCTGTTCTTGGTCTCCCTTGGGCTTCAAGAATAGTCTAGTCAGACTATCAAAGACTTCTAGAGTATGGTTTTATGATCAAGAGATGAGTATTTTTTTTTCCTTATTATGTTTGTGTACTGGTAACTTCTAAGTCTATGGCTTTAATCGTTCACCAGGTAAATGTAATAGTCTTTTGATCCAACTCTGTACCTCATTTTTCTTATCTATGAAATGGAAACAATAATATTAGTACCTACCCTTTAGTGTTGGTGTTAGGATAATATCAGTACTATGTGTAAAACATGTAGAGCATTGCATACATAATAAGTGTATAAAAATGCTATCATTGTCATCAGTGTTTTGATAATTTACATTTTGGTCTCCCAATTTTTTAGCTGCTTTAAACTTTTGTTTGAAGGAATTGTGGTAGTGATGTCTAACTCCCATGGTGTTCCTGTTTTAGCATAAACCAACAGGATGACAAAAATGCCACTTTAAGATGTATCAAGGTTAGGGGGAGATTTGTGGTTCTGATAAATTTGAATTTGTAAAAATTTAGAATTTGACCACTTAGAATTCAATATTGGTACTAGAAAGAGAGATAAAAGTAGTTGAACTTAGTACAGTGGATGAGACTATCAAGTAATTTCTGCCTTCCTTTCACATGTTATCTACTATGTGCTAGCTATTTTGCTTGCTTAGGAGTACCAAGTTGCACGATGTAAATTCCTAACCTGAGGAACTTTAGGGATATTTTTGCCTGAAGAATTTAAGAAATGAGATAAGCAATATGTCCTTTCAGCTTCAGTTTTTCTTTAGGGGCCAGCCATCCTCACGATTTCAGTTTAATTTATAGTTACATTTGAAGTGCTGAAAACCTTTGGATCAGAAACTCAACCATTATAGTTTTTTGGAAGTGGGCACGTGCACCCCCACACCCATGTGACAAATATGTGTAACGGTATTTCTGTGCTAACTTTCCACATACATGTCTGTCTGAATGCTTTGGTTTCCAAAAGAGTTTGTGTAGCATTTTGTTAGGAGGTTTACCTTTCTTTATTGCAGGAGAGGAAATTGTTCCTCCATTGAAAACAAAACAAAACAAAACAAAAAGCTGCATTGAGGCTTATCCAGTCTTTTTAAAGCATTTTTTATTGAAATCTGTAAATGTGCAATTTAAAACTTTAAGCCTCAGCTGCAGCCCTCATTGCTTGTAGCAGCCTTTTCATTTATTGACTTGGTTTCCTGTTTTCACAGCAGCTATCCTGAATTGTCACTTCTCTGCAAGGCCTCCAGCCCACTGCTGTCCCCTTCGTTCCTTCCCACTCCTCCTCTAGAGACTTTGCTTCAGGCTTTACTTTCTCTTCTCAAATACCCCGTTTATGTGTGGCCACATGTGTCTCCTGACTCACCCATCCCTCCAGGGCTGCAGGGAGAGGTGTCTGGTTTCCTGAACAGTGTGGTTATTCCTGTTCCCTCCTGTGCTTGTGGCCTCTCCTGCCCCCTTTCCTGCAGACTCTAAGTGTGTCTTCCATCTTTAAGAAAGTTCTCCTTTGGAGGTGCCGGGGGGCAGGGGGGGGTGCTCAGTTGGTTACGTATCCAACTCTTGATTTCAGCTCAGGTCACGATGCCATGGTCTGTGGGATTCAGCTCCGCATTGGGCTCTGTGCTGACAGTGTAGAGCCTGCTTGGGATTCTGTCTGTCCCTCTCTTGCCACCCCCCCCACCATGTGCTCTCTCTCTCTCTCAAAATAAACAAATAAACATTTAACTGGTAAGCAAAAATACATTGTTTAAAAAAAAGTTCTCCTTTGACTCTTTGGCCCATATCCAATTCTTGTACTGCTTTTTCCTTCCAGATGTGGCCAGGCTTTTATTTTATTATATTATTATTTTTATTTACCTTACTCATCTACCTACGTTGCTTTAGCTCCTTAAAAAAGAAAAAAAGAAAGAAACAAAATACTTAAAATCGCCTTTCTTTCCCAGCAAGATATAATCATAATTTTTAAGTATCCTCCTTGTCCATGTGTCCCTAATTTCTCTTACTTGTATGTGTGTATGGAGAAAATTTTGAAACCTAAGATTTTCATTTACATGAAGCAATTATATTTTTAAAGAATTAGTCTTTGCATAGGACTGTAGAACAAGGATGTTTAGCCACCAAGCTTGGCATGTTATGAGGTATACATGTGCTGTAGGTAAATATGAAAATTCAAATACACGCTTGCACGTACACATCTACCCACGCGTAGATGTACTTGAGAAGATTGTTTTATATACACATGGTAATACTGTAAGGCTTCATAGCAATAATACTTTCATATTTACTATCGGTCTTTAAATTAAAATGTTTTATATTTGTGGTGAATGGAAGAGTAAATAAGAGCATTTTAGAAATTATTTAATTTGTAAACTCTGTCAGGGCAGGCCCTGTGTGTGTGTGTTTCAGGTTTACATTTGCTATGCCTAGTACAGAAGTTTTCATTAGTCTGTTTGCTCTTATTTTTTGAATTCATTTTAAAGGAAGATACTCCGTTTTCAAAGGAAGATGAGCCAATAAAGACCTTCATTGTGGTCTAATTTTGTAATAAAAGAGCTGACAGCACTAGGTGTTAGATTCTTTGTATCAATTTTTTTGCAAAACTACTTAGTGAATAAAACCCTCTGAACTCTCAAATTTAGCGATTTAAAGAAATATATAGTCAATAAATTAGGCTTAATTATTTCATATGCATTCTGTTAAGTACGAGTTAGTGGTAGTTTTCCAGAGTCATTTTTTTTCAGATTTGGCTGCTCTTCTAAATTTGATAAATTGTTTCTTGAGCCCTTGAATATATCCCTCTACCCTCAGTATAGCTGAATGACTGATTGATGTATTGTAATAAATATGTAATCTGCACTGACATTTTTCCTTTCAGTCAAAAAAAGAAGTGTTTTGAATAACTTAATGGCTCCCAAGACATCACTCCTTCATTTCATTTTTTAAATGAGTTTTATAAGTTTAAGAATGACTCCATTAATGAGGCTACAGAATTTTCAGCTTTACTAGTTCTTCAGTAGTTTTATGTTGTTCATTCTTCTGGTTAAGTGAAACATGATTTTTAGAAAATACAGGTCTACTATATTCCCAATATTTTCTTTTTTTTTTTTTTTTTTAAATTTTTTTTTTCAACGTTTATTTTTATTTTTGGGACAGAGAGAGACAGAGCATGAACGGGGGAGGGGCAGAGAGAGAGGGAGACACAGAATCGGAAGCAGGCTCCAGGCTCCGAGCCATCAGCCCAGAGCCTGACGCGGGGCTCGAACTCACGGACCGCGAGATCGTGACCTGGCTGAAATCGGACGCTTAACCGACTGCGCCACCCAGGCGCCCCCCCAATATTTTCAAAATACTAATTTTCCCCCCAAATGAAGCTGAAATAGCCTTAGTATTTTCATCAGTTTTCAGAGTTCTTACTGATGATGCTTTCCTTTTTCATGGTTCCAAGCCCCTGTAATTGAGTTGCTAATGAATGCAGAATAAAGATTTTCTGAAGAACTTCATGTGAGAATGGTGCTTTTTTTCCCCTAGAGTTTTTATTTATAAAAGTGAAGTAATGTCCTTATAATTTAGAACTTTTAGGAAATAAAACAAAAAGTTCCCCTCTACTTTTTAAATGTGTTCTTTTCATAGGTATGGTAATTTATATATAACTAAATATTATTAAGTATATAATTTTATTATAAAATATTTCTTCTCTATGGGTTAAAAATATAAATGCTAAAACCTTTAACTCTTGGTAGAGCTCTTTCTAAAATAGGTTTTATATTTTATGCCTGAGTAAAAATGGTGTGGGCTTACCTTTCTTTTGACCTGATATTCTTAGGGTCACTTACAATGCTGTGTTGCCTTAATTAATCTTGTGAGTGTACTTTGTGCCATTGGCCATACAAAAATAAATAACACAAACAATACATATTTGGTCTTTGAACTTATAGCTAGCTTACCGCCCCATCAGAGGAGAAAAAATGAAAACAAAAACAAAACAAGTAATGATTAAACTTTTTGATAAACCCAGTACCAAAAGTGAGGTAATGCATTTGTGAAAAAGATTAAAATTATTGTGTATCAGAAAAGCCATCTGCATATTGGAAGGCCGCCATTGTTAGAACTTCTTTTTTAAGCCATGGAACACTTTGTTCATAGGAAATCCTATTTAGCTCAATAGCAGTAGCTATTATGGTTAGAAGAAGGTTGAACAGTGTGTAGTCCCAAGGGGCTCACAAAGTGCATATTCAAAACCTCTGATGTGAGCGAACTGCTGGATCCTGTAAAAGGATAGAGGATAATTTGCTGTAAATAAGTAAAGTTATTTTCTTGTTGGTTTTTGGCACAATTGCATATTTGAGAGTCAAATCTGAGCCCATCAGAAGAGTATAATGAAAAGTATAGGTGAGCAGAAATAAGGACCTGCACTTAAGCAGAGGGCTTTGATTCAGAGGCCTGGGGCTTGGGGGGTTGGGAGGCACTGAAAGAACCTGATGATAGGCTGTGGAGAAGGAGAATAGGACGATTTTCTGTTTTCTGGTTTTCTCCTCTTGTTGGATGCTAGTGCCCAGATAGTGGATGCAGAAAAAGAAACAGGCGTTTTCCTAGTTTTGGTCACTGTGGCTGGCCCTGTGGGATTCCTGGCTAGCTGTCTCCGGTTAGTTATTGGAGTTTTTGTTAGTCTTCATTTTATTTCCCTTTCTGGTGTTTTACCCCAGATGTGGAGCCGGTAACCCACATACAAGTGATAAGAATCCTGTCTCCATTTCTCTCAGATGCCAGCAGCTTTGTTGTTTGAATATGGCATAACATCCTCTCTAAAATATCCACAAAATGGGTATTTGATGTGTGGGGTCTTGGTGGTCTATAACTTCTCTATGATTGCTGTGTACCCACCTCTTCCCCGACTGGTCTTCCTAACCACTGTTTGCACACACTTCACTGGTGCTGGCATCACCCTTTCTTATTCACCATGACTTCCGTGTTCTTGCTTCTCTGTGTTCTAATGCCCTTGCTAGCGTTGCCCCAGAGAAAACACTGTAGAGGTGCCTCTTCGCATCCCTGGGTCACTTCTGACTTGTGCCAATGCCACATTGCACTTGATCTGCTAAAGTGGGAGGGATTCCTTCTTGGAGCTCCAGTGCCCTCCTCATGCCATATTTTGTCAGGGTCATCTTGCAAAGTGCTAATTTCTGGTTCAAAATTGTGTGGATTTTGCAAAGGTACCGTTCTTACCATTTTTTCAGTTTCTGTTTGTGGCCACCACCCCTCGCCACCTTAGATATTTATTTTGAGTTAAATATTACTCTAGGTATCCTTTGCCCACACCTGCCTCCCCCACTCTTGCCACTCTTCTTTTGTTACAAATCTTTCTCTCTCCTCACTTTGCCTTTATTTCCTATATTACCATAAGCTGCCATAAGCAGCCCTTTTGGGTTGATTGGGCTCCACAAAACTCGATTAAGTTTTCATATTGTATTAATAACTGAATAAAGTAGCCTTTTCATGTTACTTTTTTGCTCTCTTTTTTTTTTTTAATTTTTTTTTCTTCAACTTTTTTTTTATTTTTTTATTTTTTTTATTTTTGGGACAGAGAGAGACAGAGCATGAATGGGGGAGGGGCAGAGAGAGAGGGAGACACAGAATCGGAAACAGGCTCCAGGCTCCGAGCCATCAGCCCAGAGCCTGATGCGGGGCTCGAACTCACGAACCGCGAGATCGTGACCTGGCTGAAGTCGGACGCTTAACCGACTGCGCCAACCAGGCGCCCCACTTTTTTGCTCTCTAATAGCCATCTTTGCTGAGCTAAATAGTTTTCTTTGGGTGGTGATCAATGATTCTTTCAACTCCCTTGTCAACTTCAACTTGATCACTTGTATTAGCTTCCTGCTTTGTAAATAAGGAATGTGAACACCACACGCAGCTCTTTCATGTGGAGACATCGCCACCGTGTGGAATGACAGGATATTGCTAAGGAAGTTCTTGTAGCCTAGTTTCATTTTTCTGATTACTGGTAAATTGACATTCACATCTTTGACTTTCACTTTAAATACTATATCTGAGTTGGTGTGTATTAAATTACTAATTCATTAAGAAAATAGCTGAGTGCCAATTAAGCATTGTGTAGTATATATATATCGGGGGTGCTGGTGAGTTAGAGGAGTTTAAAAGCTAATGGGGGATGACTCCTAAAATAAATATTATGACTGGCAACTGCTTAATGTGAGCATGTACAAAATGCTCTGGGAACTCAGGAGGAGAGTGACTCAATTTATTTGGAAGCCACTAAAACACTTCTCAGAGGAAGTGGTAGTTAGCCTGGAATTCAAAGGATGAGTAATAAGTTTACTAGATAAAAGGTACTGTTTAGAAGCTAGAACAGCAGGTTTGTCCAAAGGCCCTGAGGCTTTGGTGGGGAAAAAGTCAGCATGGCTGAACAGGTGAAGTTTGCAGTATAGGATATTTGGGGTTATGAGCAGAGGATAAAGTTGTACATTGGCCTTTTTAGAAATGGTCATAAGAGAGGAAAAGAGATGAAGAGAGCTAGTATTTTTTATGTACCTATTATGCAAGAACCTGCATATATACTGTTTTGTTAAATCCAAGTAACGTTGTGAAAAAGGTATTGGTAGCCCCATTTTACAGTTGAGGAACTAGAATCTTAGAATTTAAGTTCACCAGGATCACATGGCTGGTAGGAAAGAATATAGGTTCCCAAACCTTTGTCCTTTGCATAGCCACATACTGCTTCCTTCACGTGCTTTGTCAAGGGGTTTGGACTTTCTCCTGTTAGGGAACCATAAGCAGAAACATGATCTGATTTGCCTGAGCAAATGATAACTAAAATGGTGCCCAGTTTCTACCTGGTACAGCACATAGTTCCGTCTAAAAGATTCAGTGTAGTTGGAGGAAGACACCTAAATACCTCAGGACTAAGAATTCAAAGAGAAAAATATAAAATAGGATGAAATTAGATGGGATAAATATTTTGGAATTTGGAAAACAGTGACTGAGAAGATGTTACTACAGAAATAGGGTTTGAGCCATTGCTTTAAGGTACAGTGTGATTGAGAAGATGGAGAAGGGCAAGTATCTCGGACAGACTGGAAGAGGTGGGAAGGGACAGGCAGGAAAGGAGCCTCCCGGAAGTAATGGGTTTGTGTTGAGGAGTAGAAGGAAATAAGGTGGGGAGAGAAGGACAGCAGATTACACACTTGCCTCTTCCCTGTTATTCCAAGTCTACACTTGCCATTTTGGTTTACTCTTATCTTAAAGGACATCATTCATTTTTGATTACTTCAGAGTCCTTTTAATTATACTGGGAGTGAATCAATCATGGTCCATTTAAATTTTTTTTTTGTTTGGGTTTATTCATTTTTTTCCTCGTTGATGAAATAAAAAACAGGAGGCTTTTAGAGTACCTTGTCACACAGCTAGGCTTTGTGGCTTTCATTTTGTCAATTGCAGAATGGGCTGTATTGGCATCAAATCGGTTGTCCAATATAGTTCTTAGTTTAGTCTAAAAAATTATAGGTCTTTTCTAAGTGTCCATCTTGGCTGATCAGAGAGACTTGTGAAGTACTACTTTGCTGTATGTTCCTTTTTAATCTTTAGGCCACTCTTTTCTATCCATCACTGGTGATGTTAAGTCTTAGGTTATTTAGAAATGCCATCAGGTTTATTCCAAGATTCAGCTTTTTCCATTAGCTCATAATTTCAACCCTTGGCATATGCATGCATGCGTGCGTGTGTGTGTGTGTGTGTGTGTGTGTGTGTGTGTACAGAGAGAGAGAGAGAGCGCATGAGAGCGAGCATGTGCATGCAGGGGAGAGGCAGAGGGTGTGGGAGAAAGAGAATCTTAAGCAGACTCCATGCCCAGCATGGAACCTGATGTGGGGCTCAGTCTTGACCATGAGATCATGACCTGAGCTGAAATCAAGAGTCAGATGCTTAACCAACTGAGCCACCCAGGCACTCCAAATTTAATTAATTAATTAATTAATTTTAGAGGAAGAGCATGCGAGAGCATTGTGAGCAAGGGAGAGGGACAGAGGGGGAGAGAGAGAGAATCCTGAGCAGACTCCATGCTCAGTGCGGAGCCCAATGCAGAGCTCCATCTCATGACCCTGGGATCATGACCTGGACCAAAATCAAGAGTGGGATGCTTAACTGACTGAGCCACCAGGTGCACCCCCCCCCAACACACACACACTTAGCTCATATTTTTAAAACATAAAACAATTATTTGGGGAAAAAATTAAAACAACACTGTTGAATACAACACCTGCAACTTACTTGCATAGATATTGATAGAGTTGTACTTTTTTTTTTTTCTTGTAGTTTTTCTAAAGATTTTTCAAAGTTGGCAAGCCTCATGCATAAGAATCACCCGGGATCTTTGTTTAAAAGGCACTGTGATGGATCTCCCACCTAGTGATCACAGATTGTGGGATTGGGTGGAATAGGTAGAGCCTGGGAGCATGCATTCTTAACCCAAGTGGTTCATAAGCATACCAAAGCTTGAGAACCATTAGGCAAAGTGAAATCCCAGTATTAGTTCCAGATAATTATTATTGTTATAGTCCATCTTCTGTTAGCTGGCTCCACGGAAAGCTGAGTTTACAAACCTTGCACTTATTTCATCCATAGTAATTTGTCTTCAAAATGGACAGATACAGAATAACTAGAAAGCCAATGAATGTTTGTTGTATTCTCTATGTCAAAGTTAATCTACACCATGGTACATGATAAAAAGCTCTGAATAATTATGTTTTTCAGTTAAAATTTTTTTTCAAATTTTTATTTATTTTTGAGAGAGAGAGAGAGTAGGAGAGACACAGAATCTGAAGCAGGCTCCAGGCTCTGAGCTGTCAGCACAGAGCTCGATGTGGGGCTCGAACCCGTGAACCGTGAGATCATGACTGAGCCAAAGTCGGATGCCCAACCAACTGAGCCACCTAGGTGCCCCAGCTCTAGAATAATTATTATTTGCATTTCATGAGCATTGTTCATTTAATCCTTGCAGTCACTTTAGTAAGCTGCCAAGGCCACATAGCTGGTAAGCAGTGACCTACCTTAATTTCCTATTTTTCTAGATTTCAGTTCTCTTTGGTGATAAAGGGAATATTATAGGAGCACTTTTTACTTCACCTAAATTAGAATTTAGTAATAATGTTGTCACTTTATGTTAAGAAAGATGAGTAAGTTTTTTCCCCCCAAACTACGTAAATGATTGTAGATTGCAAAAGCCAGTGATTAAAATCTGGAGGGAAAAGGGTATGAATTATTTCTGAAGTATTGTGCTTTGTATTCTCATTTGAGAAATCATTTAACTTTCATGGTTTCATTGGAACTGAACTCTATTCAATAATATGTCTCTGTACATTTTCACAAGGCATTGCCATCAAGGACTAAGTAGTTGTGAAATTGGTTAAGACTGGACTTGGGGGAAATGGTGTTCAACTGCTGCTTTGTTTGTAAGCAAATAACAAAATGAAAATGATTACTTGATAGTCATTGGTCTTTTAAATATTCAGAATTGTAAGTAGAATTTTTTGTCCTTTAAAAACTTTTGGAATTTATTTACATGCCCCCCAAAGGACAGACTTGGGGGAGATTGCTGAGGACACCCTTGCACACACATGTGATTCATTGTGATACAAGACAAGTGCAGCATACATCTCCCTGTTGTACTCTTTACAACAATGGGGTATGCTCCGTGTACTTCCTTTCCACCCCTTCCCCTGGCTAGAGTGTGAATATGGTGGTGAGATTTGGAGTTGCCACCTTAGAATATGACATGGATGCTATGGGTTGGGGTGACTAAGCCCCTCAATAGAAAGAGCCTAAGTTCTTCATACCATGGAACTGCTATATCAGCCTTGGGTCCTTGGTGCTAAGGCTGTTATAATATGTGTGAGAGAGAAATGAACTCCCTCGTGGTTAAGCCATTACTATAGTATTTCATTTTTTGTTTTGTTTTAATAGTAGCTGAGCTTGTATCCTAATAAATTTGGCAAACTTGGCTGTGTAAAATAAAATAACTTACACATAGCAAAAAGCACAAAGGATAAAGCAACAGAGGAAAAAGGTATTCACAGCACATATTTCAAAAAGGTTAATTTTGGAGTGCCTGGGTGGCTCAGTTAGGCATCCAACTCTTGATTTTGGCTGAGGTCATGATCCTAGGGTCCTGGGATGGAGCCCCCACATCAGGCTCTGCATTGAACGTGGAGCCTGCTTGGGATTCTCTCTCCCTCTCCTTCTGTCCCTTTCCCCCTGCTCCTGTGCACGTGCACTTCTCTCTAAATAAAAAAGTAAAAGATTTAAAAAAAATGACTTTTTTTCTTTTGAGAGAGAGCAAGCACATGCACGTGAGTAGGGGATGGAGGGAGGGAGGAAGGGAGGGAGGGAGGGAGGGGGAGAGAGAGAGAGAGAGAGAGAGAGAGAGAGAGAGAGAGAGAGAATGAATCTTAAGCATGTTCCATGCAGGGACTCGATCCCACCACCCTGGGATCATGACATGAACTGAAATCAAGAATCGGACACTCAACCAACTGAGCCACCCAGGTGTCCCAAAAGGTCAATTTTTATAAAGAAATAAAAAAAAAATAAGAAAAAAAGATGCTCTTGTAATAATAATAAGAAAAAGAAATGAAAAAAATTATACTAAGATACCCTTGTCATTAAGCGGATTGGCAAAAGCCTAAAAGATTGATAAAAAGCCTCAGTGGTAGAATTCCTCGTGCTCCCCTATGGCTTACCCCTCACCCGCTCTGCCTCAGCTGCACCATCCTGTCGTCCTTGCTAGGCCATGTCAGCCTTTGCACTAACATTCTGGATCCTCCCTGCCCTTTGCTGGGAAGGGAAGGCTGGTCCCTTAGGAAGTCAGCTGGCTGTCAGCCCCTTCCTTTACTCAGATGTGCTCTTCTCATTGACACGTACCTTGCCCACCCATTTCCAGTGGTATCACCCCCCATTTTCCTTAACCTGTACTAATTTCTCTCCCCAGAGCACTGATTTATAATTTACCAATTTATTATTTTTATTGTTTATTATCTGTATTGTCCCACCAGAATATAAACTCCATGAGTGAAAGGGCCTTTTCCTTGTTGTTGTTGAGGTTCTCTGAAGTATCCTAAGCACCTAGAATAAGCCCTTATCCTAAAATTGTGAAACATTTGTTTGTTAAACAAATATAACAAACTGTAGTAGTAAGGCTGTGTGGAAGTAAGTAGGCAAATAAGTTGCTGAACACCTGTGGAAGACAATTTGACATTTATCGTACCCTTTGACCCAGCAGTTGTATTTCTGGTTACTAGGTCCAGTCAATACTGTATGCACAAGGTTACCTAAAGCACTTTTTATTAACATATTTTTAAATAATTGCAAATGATTAAAAACAACAGAAATGACTGTCACTAGGGGTTGGCTAAGGCAAATATGGCACATCTGTAAGAAAGCCGGCTTCTCATGAAGAGATCTCTAAGAGTTACCACAAAGGAAAGAACACTATAGAGTATGCTATCTTTCCATAAGAAGAAAAACAGACCCCGGAGAGAATGAGAATATATGTCTACTCTTCTGTGCGTACGTACACATAAAGAAATTATGAAAGAATATCTAACAAGCATGGTAGAAAAATGTGCGAGCATGGTAGACAGAAAAAGGTTGGGAAAACCTGAGTTTCACTGATTACTTCTTTCTATTTTGTTTTATCAAGCAGGGAAAATATTTTCAGTTCAAAACATCCGAAGATAAAACTTAGGATGGTAGGTGCAGTAGGTCTAAGGAACATTACAATGTTTAAATATACTGATAAATATCTTTAGCTTATTTGGGAGACAAAAATAATTTTTAGAAGCTTTTTTTTTCAAGTTTGTTTATTTATTTTGAGAGAGAAAGAGAGAGAGTCAGGAAGGGGCAGAGAGAGAGGAAGAGAGAGAATCCTAAGCAGGCTGTGAGCACAGGACCCGATGTGGGGCTCGAACTCACAAACTATGTGATCATGACCTGAGCTGAAGTTGAGTTGGATGCTCAACCGACTGAGCCAGCCACCCAGGCACCCCGGAGTTTTATAAAAAGTAACTTAAAAAATGATTCCAATAGTCAAATAATGGTATTTTTATGTATGTGTTTTATGCTATTTCATTATTCTTCATGGTTCTAAAAGAAACATGGGTACTATACTTTGTGCTATATATGTTTTAAGTTTGTTGTTGTTGTCATAGATAATCATCTGATTTTGTTACCTTTTCTTTTCAGTCCTGATGATATTGGGACCTGCTGGTATATACTTCTCTCTGGTTCCGTGTTCATTAAGGAATCCATGTTTCTTCCAAGAAGCAGGTATTGTATAGACATTCTGTAATGGATTTTCCATGAAGCTTAAAATCTCTTTGTAGAATTGAGTTCCTTTGCAGAATTCTGTTGTTTCCTCTTCTGACAGAAAGCAAGAGACTACCTTGGGGCATTGATCTTTAAGAAAGGATTACTTTATGTTTAAACACTGTTACAATCTCTTTAACCAAGGGAAAGAACAAAAGACATGTTGATCACATGCCCATTTGTTATAGGAACACATCAGGCTAGTTTTAGGGCACATTTGTTCATTGGGAATAAAATCTGTCTCTATTAAAAGGCACTCTCATAAACATCTAAAGAGAAGCAAAGAAAGTTCATTGAGACCTCATGGCACTAGAAATAGAAAGCCAGGGACTATCGTTGACTTTTCTGCTTCTCGGGACCATATGGTCTCTCATTCTTGCATTTGTCTGTGGGCTGGCTCCCCGCTCTCTAAGGCTATTAATGTTTTTCTCCCTGTGATTTTGGCTTACAGGTGCTGACTATTGACTTGTAAGCTTATGTCCCTAATGTTTCCGTCATTTGACTGTAGTGTCTTTTCTTTGGATTCTTCAGGCTACAGTCTGATTGGCCGGGCTTGGGGCAGATATGCACCTCATTCCAATCAGCTATGGCCAAGGAGGGTTAGCGCTCATCTGTTACACACATATGTTCAGTTCCCTGACTGAAGGTGTCAGCCACTAAGTTTTACTAGTTATTTTTTACCCCAATTGTTTATTTTTCACAGTTGTATATTTTTATTTTGACTAAAGTTTAAAACACTTTAACAGATTAAATATCTTTATTTAAATTTACTAAATAAGTATTTAAATGGGCAAAATTTATTAAAACATAGTGACTGCTCCCCCCCCCCCCCCCCCCTTCTATAACTTCACTCTCTCATGAAAATATTTAACTGTATTCTTGATGAGTAATTCTGAATGGGTCAGGGACAAATTAAGAATCTATTTTAAAAACATGAACAAACATTTATAAAATGTCAGAGTCAGTGAGATAGGGAGAGGCAATTTATACATGCCTGGGTGTGGTAATAGAAGACACTGGGATGGCCTTTGGAGGTAGGGACTTGGGCAGTGAGAGAGTGCCAGAGGCGCAATGCATCTAGTGAAAAACAATCTCTGGTGCAATTCCCATGCCTCTTTGCCCTCTGCTTCTCCGAGATCAGACTGGCAGGCATTATTCTCTTTGGAAAATAGCCCCATGAGGGAGAGAGGCTGGCTCTATTGCCTGTCTATTTGTGGTTGTTCTTATAGTAGCGATAGTTATAGTAATGGAAATAGCACTGGTAGTGGTAGTTGCAGTAATAAAGTGATGATGGAAAAATAGCTAAGGCTTTGACAGTGCTTTCTATTTACCAGCTCACCATTTTGAATATTGTGTGTGTGTGTGTGTGTGTGTGTGTGTGTGTGTGTGATCGTTTAGTATTGCAACTACCCTTTGAGGTAAGTATAATTTTCATCTGCATTTCGAGACTGAGGAAACTGTCAGTACAGTATGGTGGGTGATTGTGCCTCCTGGAATTCTGCCTGGGATGCTGGGAGTGAGCCCATGAACCAGCTCCTATAGTTCTAGGAATTCTGTTTCCCAGAGGAATGGAGAATTGATTAACGTTCTTGTCCTTCAAATACAGGAACTACTTACTTTTTGGTCTCTTTTTGGGGGCTCTAACTCTGTTTCTGAACTTGGATGAAGGTATAGTCAAACAATATTTAAGCGTTGATATATTTTTAATTATGTATAATTTTAATATAAAAAGTAATAATAAGTAGTGTGTAAATTAGCAAAGGTTAAAGAGATGGAAAAAATCACTTATAATTTCTCATTCAAAGTAATAATTCTGTAATACTCTATAGTGTTTTACTATCTAGTCTTACATATATGTGTTTCACATACTGAAGAGCATACTTAATCAACAATGTAATATCTTGTTTATTTCAATTAAAGAATATGTGTACACATAAGTGTTGCCTTGCAATATTAAAAGCTCTTTAAAAGGCCTGCTCTTTATGTATCTTGATGCCTGTTTAATTGTTCAGTTATTTGAACTTTCCACAGTTTAGTTAATAATTGTAAGGGTACATTTTTGATGGCTTTTCATTATAAATATTGCTTTAATGACTGTGATTTGAAATTTATGTATCTTAAAGGAGGACAGAGGTTAGTGACTTCATTATTCTATTGATGCAAGGTCTGTTATACAAAACAAATCTATAGACTGAGACCCTAGAACAGTGAAGGAGCCTGTGATGGTCTTTTTTCAGTACCAGCCATCATTAACTAGTCAAGTAACAGCTTGTTCTAACTTCTGGAAAGGGAACCTAATGTTCAGAAAACTGCTGTTCTGGAAGAAAGAGGACTTGTAGTTCAGACCTATTTTATGAACACATTGGACTCTATGCCTAATTATTTTAAAAGATGACATAAGTTACTCTTTCTCTGGCTGGATGTCAAATGCTTGCAAGCCAGTACTTTAATGGGATGAAGGAAGGAATGGTGTTTCAGTCTGAATGACAAGCTAGTACTATATATAGGCTATGTCTTCACGTTGCACCTGTGACATCTGCTCTAAGTTGTTTGTTTCTTTTGGTGGTGTTGCCTTAGGAATAGTGTTCATACTGTTTTAATAGGAAGGAGTTTCTACTGGTGCTGTGCTAAAGGTTGACACTAGTAATGCATATATATTTATTTCTCCACAAAATATTGAGGTTTGATTAAAGAATAGTATGGTTGAGGTGTTAGTAACAATCTGGTTTTATAGAACTAGTTCACAGATGATTCTCCACATTTATCATATTTTTATCATGTTAGTCTGGAAATTGTTTATTGGTATATATAATAAGTAACCTGATCACTCATTTTGACAGCTAATTCACCCTGAACAGTTAGTTTTGAATCAAAATACTTTGAAGAATATTTTTATGTTTTTACCTAATTCTCATGAAATTGCTTTGACACCTGATTATCATCAAGTGAGAAGGATGATATACATTGCAAAAAATCTGCCATTTGGCTTCTAGGTTTCATTTGCTGTATTGAATTCCTTGATTGACATTGAGGTCAGCACTTTATGGTTTTTTAAAAAAAAATTTTTTTTTTGTTTTCTTTTTAGATAAATGTTCTTTGGGTTGCATACCTTTATGTTGTTGAAACATGAATCATTTTCCCTGTTAAGAGTTATGACATTCACGGAGTCTATTAATTCCTTTGAGACTATCAGTGACAGCTTACTCACTTTTTTCTGTTCTAAGTAATTTAAGTGAAATGAATGTTTTTGTGAGTTTTATTGTAAATCTATTAGAAATATATCAAAGTTTGAAATGCTGGTATTTGTACAAATGGGAGTAATGTCATTTATAATGTTATTACATAAAATGTTGCCCCAATACAGGGCGAAACTCTTATGTGGAGTAAAAATTTGTGGTCCTGAAGCAATGTACAATTTATAGTAATGGTTTTCTCAGTCTTTTATTTAAAAATAAATTCAGTTTCTTTGATCAGAAAGGTGGTGAACAAAGGTAATTTAGCAATGCAACAAAGGTTATTGTCATTCTCACTTAGGAAGATGTCAGAGGAGACATTTGTCATAGATGAAGATAGAAACAGTGTAAATTGGATGTGTTTTTCCAGTCCTTTCAGCAGAGTAGCGGTAGTCACTGAGTTGTGCATGTTGTGTACCGCACAACTCAGCGATGTGCTGTTTTAACCACAGTAATAGACCGTGAAAAGCAGAGAGTGGTGAAATATTTTGAGGAAGGAGTTTTTGCCCCCTAACTTTTCCAAAGGCATCATTTGCAACAACAGTGGAGCTGGAAAGCAAGAGATGAAAACTGTCTCATCTAAAGTTGCAGGTTTAGAAGTGTTTTTCTTAATGTACTTTTGTTTATTCTACATAATGGGCAGGAAGGTAATAATGTTCATTGTCCTAATGTGTTCTAAATCAGTGTTATTTATGGAACTTTAAGAGAAATTGTCGTATACTTAAAATTTTCCCACTTTTAAAATTTTCCCACTTTTAAAATTGTCCCATCCTACGAATGCTGAACTTATTTTGTAGTAAATTCACAATTTAGTAACTTGGATTGACATGTTATTTTAATATGTTAATCCAGGCTGCTGGGTTAAGCCAGGCTTCTGGCTTCTTTGGAAGGCTGAGAATTTTAGATATAGAAGATAGGCTTAGACTGTGCGTCTAAACTTTCCCTTGCTATTTGGATTGTTTGTTAGAGAAGAAGACAGTACCTACATTGTATATTAACTCATAGAGTGGAATCTTTTCCTAGTAATTTATCAGTCATTTTACATTTATTTGCAAAAAACAGAATGCTAGATGTTTAAACATTACTGTCATACAGACTCTTTCTTTGAGTTTATGTTGATCATAATCCTGGGGGTGGGGGAGATCACTTTATTTAAAATGTTGAACCTGATTTTCTCAATAGAATCAATTTTATCATAGAAGCCCCAAGGAAGGGCCTTTTAGTAGAAATGACCATGCATCCCACCACATTCAAACATAAATAATATTTTTATTGCTCTGGTAGCTAAAAACTTTCTATATTTTTTATATGCCGTGCAATTAGTAAACAAGTCTCTTCATATCAGTGTGGCAGGGGCTATGAGTTTGAAGGAAAAAATAAGCCCGGGGTGGCCATACCCTAAACACTTCGAAGATGCCAAGAAATGGGTTGTAATCAAAGATGGGAGCCAGAGGACCTGGGGAGAAAAACCTGTCTATACAGAGGGCTGGAGGCTTCTAGTGCACGGATGCTAGGGTCCAGCTACCAGGTGGTCAGGCAGCGGACTTAGTGGGACAAGTAATCTGTACACTGTAAGTGTTGTGAGAAGTTATGTCTGCAACTGGCAAAGCCCTGTCCGTGGAAACTGCTGAACACTGAAATGCCATAAAAATTTAGGATTAGTTCATAGGCCTTTTTCATATTTATGGGTCATTCTGTCTCATTCTAAAGTAAGTTTGGTAGAGTTTAAATTTTGAGGCATATTTCCATGTCATTTCAAATAGTAGTTGAAACTTGCATTAAGTCCTGCTGTGTGGTCTCTGTAGTAAGTTCTGGAGTATGCAGAGGAAACAAAATGGTCTACTCCCTGCTGTCACATAATTTAGTATCTGGTTGGGGAGACGAGGCAGTCATATATGAAGCATGAAAAAATCGCATAGGTGTCGTTAAATAATACAGTGTAAATTGATGTAGCAAAGACCACACAAAATGCAAAAGACCTTCCAGGATTAGTGGTGTCTTAATGTATGTGGTAATGTGGAGTAGCTCTTAAGTGAATTCTGAGTTAGGTTTATGATTTAGATTGTTGGACAGTGGTTGGAAAGGAAGTCTGGACATACTAAAGAGCATGAGTGATGGCACAGAAATAAGATTGAAGGTGGGGCAGTTCATACATTAGCAATAGCTTGAGTGGAGTCACAAGAATAGGATCATTTATCTAGAACAGACATGCACTTTAGGGAGTGAACTAGTTGCAAAAGCATTGGTGATGGGGGCATTAATGAGAAGTCTAGTTTACAAAGCTGTGGAAGTTGGCTGGAAAGGCCAGGGTTGTTGGTAAGTTAGGTGTCAAGGAACGTTGGCAAGAGGTTAGGAGAAATGCACACATCATTTATTTGTATCATGTTGGCTGTGTCCATTTACAAGCAGTACTTCTCTTTCATTGATACCAAATATATCCACAATTTAAAAATTAAAATTGTGGTATGGTACTCTCAAACTCACATTTTAAATTAGAGCTGGCAGCTATAATGAGGATAAGTGGGGAAACAAGACATTTAACTAATCAGTTCTGAGAGGCTGAAATACTATTCTCATTATGATTCACATGACAAACAATGAGCTACTTGAGTTTAAAAATCACAGACCTACTTTCTGCTTGCCAGTGCTAGATGATAAGTTAATTGATTGCTCTGAAACTTGCTAGTTTTTGTTTTTTTTTTCCCCTCAGTAATGGAAGAAGGTGAAACAGTGGAAGAGTGATTCTGTATTTATGTGGTAGGGACTGAAAACACAACTAACTATTCCTTATTTCATGTGAAGAGTCATATAGGATTAGAAAATCGTATTCTTGAAAGAGTACAAATGTGTTATAAGTCATATGATGCCTTATTGGAGATGGAATATGGCTTTAAAAAAATAACTCACTGATGGGGTGCCTGGATGGCTCAGTTGGTTAAGCACCTGACTCTTGATTTTAGCTCAGGTCATGATCCTCAGGGTCATGAGATCAAGCCCTACATGGAGCTTGCTTAATATTCTCTCTCTCCCTTCCCCTCTATCCCTCCCTGGCAATCCTTTCTCTCTCTCCCTCTCTCTCTCTCTCTCTAAAAAAAAAAAAAAAAGAAAGAAAGAAAGAAAAAAAAAAGAAAAAAAATTGCTGATAAATGTTATGAAAGGGTAACTTTATTAGACATTAAGTGTATCCAGATGGCATGAAAGTAAGGTGAGGATCAGAGCTCTGGAGATTGTACATTACAGGTAAAATTTACCTTCAGTTATTAGCCAAATCACAACAATGGTGGTATAGATTAAGCATGGAAGAGAAATTGTGGTTAGTGAAGAAGGAAGGGGGGGAAAAAGGTATAAGTCATCTCAAAACTGCTCTCATTGGGTTTTTAAGGTAATGTATTGGTCTAACATACCTTCCTTTCCATCATGGGGGAGATATTGGTAACTTATAATAGGAATAAATGACATGATACATAAGTTTTTTAGAAGTTTTTTTTACAACCAGCATTACTAAAAGTTGTTTATTTCTTTAAAAGAAGAAATTGATCCTCCTTCCCTCCCTTCTTTCTTTCCTTTCTCCCAAGATAAACCACAAGATTTTGTTTAATTCATATTTGGAATAATATAAAGTCAGTGGATGATTGAAGAATTAGTAAGGGATAATAAGTTATAAGAACCACTTATCTCAGACACTGTTGAGACAGTGTCTCAACAACTCGTTGCCACATTATTTTGCAGAAGCAAGTGATTGGGGCCTGTGGTTGGCCAGTTAATGAAGATAGTTGGGTAGGCATAGAATCATGGGAAGATACTTCTATTTTAACTTAAAAATGTTCAATTTGATCTATACTTATAATATATATGTGTGTGTGTATTTATATATATTTGCATATATAATTGGATTAAAATACACATATATATACATAAATGTGAGTGTGTGTGTGAGAATCGCTCTTACTGGACTCGACTGTTTCCTTCCAGTCTTCCGCAGTTATTTTGCCTACACCTAATCCAGCAGCAATGCTTAAAAACTGACATACTTTTACTGAGGTTTCAAAAGCATTCTGCTTCATAGATTAAATAATTATTAAGTCAAACAGATTGCTATCAAGAGTAAATAAGTGTATTTTTCTTTAAAAATGCTCGTCTGTTAAAATTAATCACTACAAGAGATGGTGTCTTAGCAACTTCATATCTGAGGAGAATTCCTTACCAAAAGTGATGAGCGTAGTGACTAGAACTGATTTCCAGCACCAAATAGTACCCTGGGCTATTAGTTACACCCCTTTAAGGGAGTCCTCCACTTGATGCTTAATCAGTATTAATGAGTCGATCGACCCCTGTCCTAAATTGCTCACCTGCAGTTATATGTGCGTATTCTCGTATCTTATTCATTCTGCCGATATCATTGAGTTGCCTCTGTGTGCCTGCCTAGAATATGGTGTGGAAACGCAGAGATCCTACCTGTGTGTCCCCAAAGCCAAGTGGTAAAAAGTGTTTTGAGAAGGAAGTGTGGGGTCCGTTTGTCCAGTGCTGCAAGGAAATTCAGTAAGGTGAGACCAGAGACATGACCTTGGGATTTGGCAGCTAGGGGGTCGTAGGTGACCTGAGCGAACCATTCGCAGTGAAACCGTGGAGCTGATTGGGGGAAACTGGGAAGGTAAGAACTGGTGAAGGGGAATTTTCATTGTGAAGAGGAGCAGGGAAATGGGCCGGTGGCTGGGAGTCATTTGTGAACTAAAGAGTGGTTTGTTTCTGTAAAATCGAGAAGATGCTAGTGTGTGTTTGTACGTTACTACAGATGATCCAGCAGAGAGGGGTGAATGGATGGTACTGGAAAGAGAGAGGTAATTGCAGAAACAGGTGAGACCCACAAGGTGGGGAGGTGTTAGCTTTGGAACGAGTGAAAGAGCTTCACCTTCTTTGCAGGCTTATGACAAAAGCTGCATAGGTCACTGGGTAGATTTGGGAGTTCAATGGTAGGTATTGAGGAGTTTTGACAAAAGAGAGAAAGAAGTTGTACACAAAGGGAGTGTTGAGTGCCCATTTGATATTCGTGGACATAGATGGTAAGTGTGTGTGTGTGTGTGTGTGTGTGTTTCTGAGCAACTTTTGGCTGTTTAGGGGCAGGCATGGAGAAGGTGTTGCTGGAGTTTGTGCTTTACCAGTGCATACAGTAAAGGGAGAGATAGGAGCAGGAATTAAGGGTGGATCTGGAATAGCCATACCTTATGTGGGTTTGTTCCAGGTCCCTTGAGCTCTAGAAACCATATATGTAAAGCAGCAAATGCCTACAAGTCTACTTGACTTCCTGCTTTCTCTGTCTCTGATGGCTTTAATAAACAGCTTGTCACCTGCTCTAGAAATTTCTGTGAGTCTCAGTTTTGATCTCTCTTTTCTCCCTCTGACAATTGTGGGTTTTTCTTTTTAGGAAACACTTCAGAGTTAGAAATGGCAGTATCCATCAAATCAACTGCCTCTATCACTGCTTCCAGTGCCTGTGTTCAGATGTCACCTGCTCTATTAAAGTAGCTCCCTGAAGGCCGTCAATACTTCTTCCACAGTGTCCCCAAATCATTGTTTGAAGCATAGGACTTTTCTTCTTGATATTTTGAATAATTAGCTTAAATGACTGGCAGCTGCCAAACAGATAAAATCCAGACTTTTTAGTGATACGTACAGGGCAGCTCAAAATGTCTCCAACCTAAATTATTCCCTGTATACCCTCTCCAGACACCCAAGCTGATTGTTGTGGTCCAAGCATATCTTTGTCAGGTTGTTCTTGCTGTCTGGGATACCCACCTTGCTGTTGCTACCTTCACTCCCATTGTTCTTCATCTGCCAGTGAAAACAACATGTTTAATTCTCTGGGAATCCTACCCTTGTTTTCCTGTCAGGATTAATTGTTCCCTATCCATACTAAACTAAGATTTTTGAAGGGTGTGGCTGTATTTTTCATCTTTGCTTCCCCTAGCACATCTAACACTTATCAGCCATTTCATAAATACTTGTTGAATCGTATTGGTTTAGGATTTTATGCGTGTGTGTGTGTGTGTGTGTGTGTGTGTGTGTGTGTATGTGTGTATATATATATGTATATATACGTATGTATACATATATATATTTAAATTTATTTTTGGAGGGAGAGTGCAAGTGGGGGAGGGGCAGAGAGAGGGGGATAGAGGATCCAAAGCAGGCTTTGGGCTGACAGGCTGACAGCAGTGAACCTGATGCAGGGCTTGAACTCATGAACTACAAGATCATGACCTGAGCCAAAGTCGGATGCTCAACTAAACTGAGCCACCCAGGTGCCCCCAGGGTTATATTTTTAACTTGCCCTTAAAAATCACTTTAAAAAAGTTTAATGATATTTCACTAACATATTACCTTAAAAAACTTATTTTAACGTTTATTTTTGAGAGGGAGAGAGTCGAGTGTGAATGGGGGAGGGGCAGAGAGAGAGGGAGACACAGAATCCAAAGCAGGCTCCAGGCTCTGCACTGTCAGCCCAGAGCCCGACATGGGGCTCAAGCAGTGAGGTCATGACCTGAGCTGAAGTCAGATGCTTAACCGACCAAGCCACCCAGGTGCCCCAACATATTCCCTTTTAGAAATAACTTTTCAATAACCTCCGATTTATTGAAATTTTGGTTAGGAAAAGAATGAGGCTGTACCATAATGGAAGGAAGGAGTCTGGGGGGATGCTCATGAGAACTTGGTACTGGCCAGTTTGTGCAGGAGTGCAGAAGGGGCAAAAATGGTATCTTGTTGGACATCATTTTGCTTACTGTATTAGGTACAATTAGTTTGGGTTGTATAAAACAATTGCATAAACACAGCAGGACCTACTTTTTTTGTCACATAAAAGAACCCTAAAGGTAGATGGTCCCTGATGGTCTGCTGGCTCCTCAGTGTGAAAAGGTTACAGGCTTTCATCCTTCTTTCCAAAACCTGTGTGTGCACATAGCTTCCACTTTCAGCATCAGGTCAGACCACAAGGTGGCTGCTAAATCACACCTGTCATGTCTGCAGCAGGAGCTAGAAGCGGGAGGGAAGGCAGGAGAACAAAAAAACTTTAACTTCTATCCGAATCAGATTTCTTGAAACAATGTTTCTTTTTATGTTACATTGTCCAGAGGTACTTAACATGATCACTTCAGGTTGCCCAGGAGCCTAAGACAAGTAGTCTTTCATTCTGTGATGTAATGTGCCCGCTAAAAATAATAATATGTCTTTATTTAAAAATAAATAAGCACAGAACCTGATATGGGGCTCGAACTCACGAACTGTGAGACCATGACCTGAGCTGAAATCAAGACTAAGCCACCCAGGCACTCCTAAAAATATCCTTCTAAGAAGAAGGAGGAGAATGGATGTTGGAGTGGATAATCAATACTTTCTATTACACTTGCTGTCCAGTTTCCCCTCTTAGTTTGTTCATTATCTTTCTTTTCTACATCATTCTAACCCCTCAGCCCTAGGATCGTACTCTTCATCAGCTTACCCACACTGCTTCGGGTCTTACATCACCTATAATTTCTACTTGTCATATCTAAAGTTGACTTGAGTCCAGGTATTCCCATGACACACACAGATAAGGTAAAAATATATATTAAAGATTTTAAGACAATGTTGGGAAAGAGTTCCAAATAAGGCAGATAAAATTATGAAACAAATGTGAGCTTGGTTTGACTACAGTTGATAATATTGAAGGGAGAATTTAGTTGCAGTTTATCTAAACATATCCTGCGTTAAATTTGAAATAAGGTGGAGGTGTAAATTGATGGAATAGATTGAGATGTGTTAAAGATCCAGTGGGATATATTAAAATGTTCCCCCTTCAGGTATTAGTTGTATTTTCTGCTTCAGCATGAAATGTCTTCATCCTGGAAAGCTAACATGACTTTGAGCATCTTTTAGAGCAGCCTTACCCCGTTTAAATCATATTCTGATGGGATACCTGATGCACAGAGCAAAACAGATCTCTAGAGAGGGAGTTCAATTGCTGGATCAAGTTGGGAATTTGGTTGCCATAACGACAGCTTCACAGAGACGCTGCACGTATAAGTGCAGGCTTTCACAGTCCTTGGGAAACTGGCATTGGTAGTGTCTTAACAAAGTAAGTAACCTTAGAGAGAAGGACTCTGATGTTTTTGGCTGTAGTAGTACAATTGATAGGTTATCCAGGTCATCTGATGCTTGAAATCTTCAGTCAGGGAATTTGTCATTTGTGATCCTTGGTGTAAATGACTGTGAGTTCACTCTAGAGTTTCTTTTTAGTGATGTTTGGATTTCTCTTGCAAAAGTAAATACAATATTTCATAAAGGTTTTAAAGTCTGATGTGTGTGTCAATAAAATACTGTATTTTTCTCTGTAAAAAACTGGATTTACTTAACTGCTGCTAAGTGGAATGGAACCTGCAACCCATGTTTGTGCCACGGTCATTTTGGGGGAGGCTTGGTGTGGAGGGATGTGTGAACTACCATTTCACCTGTTTGAATTCAAACTGCCTTTAAATATCTATCAACTATATTTATTTTTATAAAATGCTTATTTATTTATTTTTGAGAGAGAGATCATGGATGTGCATGGGAGTGAGAAGGGGGCAGAGAGAGAGAGGGAGACAGAGAATCCCAAGCAGGCTTTGACATGGGGCTCGAATCATGAACTGTGAGATTATGACCTGAGCCCAAGTCAAGAGTCGACTGCTTAACCGACTGAGGCACCCAGGCACCCCTAAAAAAATTTTTTTTAAATGTCTATTTTTGACAGAGAGAGAGAGAGAGAGAGAGAGAGCGAGCAGGGGAGGGGTAGAGACAGGGGAGACACAGAATCTGAAGTAGGCTCCAGGTTCCGAGCTGTCAGCACAGAGCCCAACTCAGGGCTTGAACTCACAAACCTCAAGATCATGATCTGAGCTGAAGTCAGATCCCCAACCGACTGAGCCACCCAGGCGCCCCCCCCCCCCCGCCCCCGGCCTATTTTTTTTTAATAAGAAGCATACTTTCACTATTGGGAAGACCAACAGAAAATAAGAGTGTTATTAGTAAGAGAAAGATTGTGATATGAAGCAAATCATACATGGTGAAATTGGAATATTAAAATAAAAACTTCCAGTTAATCATAGTTCAGGGTCCCTTTATTTTATTTAATTATAAGTTAAATTATATATATATATATATGCATAAAAGACTACAAAATCATATATTAAAGAAAATGACTTTATTCTATTATTTATTTATTCTATTATCCTAGTTGATTTTTTAACATACTGAAAATTGTTTAAAAGTACTTCAAGAATTAAGAAATATACTCTCAGCTATTATTTCATTTTATTTCATGTATTATCTTTATATTAGAATTTAAGTGAATGTAATGTGTGCTTAAAAACTACCTTCCATATTTATTACTGATAAGAATATTGAGCTGTAAGTTCAAAATATTAAAAAAAATTTTATTTCCTTTCGTGTTTCTTATCTTGTGACATATTTGTGGCTTTATAGAGGTTATGTGTTTTTTGCAATGAAATATAAGATAATTTCTAGTATTTCATGTTCATATATTATAGATCTATATAAACATTAAGTAAGTGTATTTTCTTAGTTATTTGGTTATATGGATTTTTTTGAGTTATATTTAAAGGATTATTTTTACTTTGTCTTTTATTGATGTCTTTATGTTTTATAGCTATAAACTGCTTAGTTTATCAGCTTTATTAAGATAATGTTTATTTCTTAATATAAACATCTTCAGATAATTTAAAATATTGAGGCAGTGGTCAAAATCTGTCAAACATTTTCCTCTGGTTTATTTTTGTTATTTTTTTGCTTTATTAAGATGAATTTAGAAAACCATCTTAAAGTATTTATACTTTAGTTTTACAAATAGAAAAACTACGAGTATTTCATTTTCATCATTCTTAATCATATATAATACATGATATACCTATGTCTATACCTATATATGTTCTTTATTTATAGATCTATATGTATTTATTGCAGAGGTCTGCTGCCATGATAGTTTATATAGTCTAAAGGAATAATTCCTTGTTATTCAGAATCTTGAGACCACTTCAGTTTACCCCTTTGTCATCTGATCTTGATTTTTAACTGACATAATTTTGGAAATACAGAATGAAGAGTTAATTGTGAATAGGGTTTTCTAGGTTTTATAATCATTATCCCATTTAAGTGAATTTTTTTTTTTTTGGAAGTATGACTGACATCTATTAAGGGAACCTTAAAAAACTGTTATATATAAATTTGTGTATGGAAACATCCCTCTGGCTAAAGCAGAGGTATTTTTCATTGATTATCTATGTCAAAGTAATTATAGTTCTTCAAAAACAGTAGAGAAGAACTGTCTGATATCTACTACAGCCTGAGAAGTATGAATTTTAATTTTTCTAAGAATGTGCTTGTGGGACAATAAGTAGAAAAGACACTGGATTAGAGTCCTCATGTTTGGCAATAAAGATGGTTAGAAGATAAAATACAAGATTATGAAATGTAACTGACCAAGACAGAGGTTTCTGAAGTGGGCTAGTTAGTAGATTCACCTGGCTGAATGGGTAAAATGGGTAAAATACTGAGACCCAGACCTAGAGATTTTCCACTACAGTCTGTATTGGACCATGCCACTCTCATTTTCAAAGTTTACAAGCAAGTGGTCAGTCAGATGTGAACTGAGAGGCTGAGCTAATGACTATGAGACTGATGTGTAGCCACTGAAGTTTTTTTTTTTTTTTAAAGTTTATTTAGACAGAGAGAGAGAGACAGAGCATGAGTGGGGGAGGGGCAGAGAGAGGGAGACACAGAATCTGAAGCAGGCTCCAGGCTCTGAGCTGTCAGTGCAGAGCCTGATGGTGGGGCTCGAACTCATGGACCACAAATCATGACCTGAGCCGAAGTTGGACGCTCAACCGACTGAGCCACCCAGGCACCCTGATGTGTAGTCACTGAAGTTTTAAGATCAGTAGAATGGGAAGATAGTGGAAGATTGGCAAAGTTGGAACCAAGACAGGAATCCTATCTCAGTAGCCTTGGTGTGTCAAAGCTAAGGGCCTGACTAGTATTTTCAGGGAAATAGAAGATGATGGGTCACATGTCAGCGTAATTTAGAAGGACTAATTGACGAAATTTAGGGACTGAAATTACAGACAAGGGACAAGTTGGAGTAAAAGATGATTCCAATGCTTGGAACTTGCATGTCTGGTAGTGTGATGCCTTTGCCAGTTATAACCAAATCTGGAGGGAATGAAGCTGGTGGAGATCAGAGTTAAATATATTTGGTATTAGGCCTGTTGTGGTACATGCTTTGACAGACAGGGGGAGCCACAGGAGGTGTGAGGAGAACCTGGGCATTAAGTCACCTGAAACGCTTTGGAGATGGGGGTAGTGTAGGTGTAAAGGTAGATAAATAGGGAGAATGCAGAAACAAAAATGAGATTCTTATAAGGTCAGAAGGCTACAGGGACAGAATTTGACAACTAAGATACTGCTTTGCTGCCCATTTTCATGCAGAATTATCTCATGTCTTGTTTTAAGCAAGCTATGCAACATATTGCCAATTCTCATATTAAATGGTTGTCGGATTTCATAAATTCTATTGAACTTTGTAAATGAGGTAGTTTTAGTCTTTTGCAAAACATAATTTGAAAATGATGGTTTAGGTTCCTTCCAGTTTTCTGGATGTTCTGTCAACATTCATGAACATCTTTTTGTATGGACGTATGTTTTTATTACTTTTTGAATACCTAGGGGTGAAATTGCTGGGTTATATGGTACATGTATGTTTAATTGTATAAACAAGTGCCATGCTGTTATGTATAATAGCTGTAACATTTTGCATTCCCAACAGCTTATGAGAATTCTGGTTGCTTTACCTCTTCCCCAACTCTTGGTATTGTCAGCCTTTTTAAAATCAGCTTGTCCATGTCCAAAGTTTGTTAGGATTTGATTGGATTTGCACTGAATCTAAAGATCAATTTGGGGAGATTTACTCTCAGTAAGATTGAGCCATCCAACCTGGTATATTTCATAATTTAAACCTTCTATTATTTCCCTTTGCATGGTTAAATACTCTTTTTGTAATTTTTTGTGTATAGGTCATATATGTCTTCATTAAATTTATTCCTAAGTATTTTACTTATTTAAAAAAATTTTTAATGTTTATTTAATTTTGAGAGAGAGAGAGAGAGAGAGAGAGCGAGAGAGCACGAGCAGGGGAGGGGCAGAGAGGGAGACACGAATTCCGAAGCAGGCTTCAGGCTCTGAGCTGTCAGCACAGAGCCGGACGTGGGGCTTGAACTCATGAACTGGGAGATCATGCCCTGAGCCGAAGTCAGCCGCTTAACCAACTGAGCCACTCAGGCGCCCCTAAGTATTTTATTTTTGATGATAAGTAGTAGGTTTTCACTAGTTCAGTCTATAAGGGAGGATCTGAAACAGGTTAAACAATATTTTCAGAGTTGTCTACTTATTGGTAGAATTAGAATAATTAGTTATAAAACAAGATAAAACAAACTAAATATGGCTTTTGAGAAATGTCCACATTTCATTCAGATGAATTAGATTATTTGACATTTTATTACTTGATGTCTTTCTAAGAAGTTACATATATTTGTGGGCTTATGCTTTTCCTTGTAAATGTGTTTTTTTTTTTTTAACTTCTAAGAATTTTATGAATGCGGTATTATTTGAGTGACCCCTGAACTATTCATTTTTAGGTCCTGTCTTTCAAGGACATGCCTCCTATTTCAACTTCATTTCTGGTATATGGCAGATTTGGGGGAGGTTAGTGGCTAGGTTTTGGTGCCATTTATGTAGCCTTTAAAGAATATCAGATGCCTGGTTGCCAATATTTGAGATCTTACTTGATTTTTGAGATCATTTCAGTTTCTTGCTGGTGAGGGGCCAGTTTGAATCATTCATTTGAATTCATCTACCATTTTTCTCATTAACAAGTTACATAGATCTATTTGGTGATTTCTTAATGTAATTGTTCATTTTACCTCTTTAACGAATTTTATGAAAATTAGGTCATTTTTAGATAAGATGTTAGGGCTAAGCTTCCTTGTCTCTTCAACTCATACATGATGAGCTTTGCACAGTGAAATGGTGAACATTTCACAAAGGCCTTTTGGATAAGTCATGTCTACATGCTGAAGGGGAAAGCTGTTATGGACCATAACTTTTATACAAACTGATCAGCTGCCATCTGTGTACAAAGCACTGTGATCAGCAGAGACCTGTTTGTGCCTCTGTGTAGACTGATAGCAGCAGATCAATTTAGCTGAGCTGTTCTGTAGCAGTTGGGTCACGAGGACATAGACACTACCAAAGTGTAGTCATCATCACAGCACTGTCCTTTGCTGGTTTAGATTGTGGCAAGAGAGAAAAACTGCTTGCTCTCTTCACCCCAGTACAGAAAAAAGGTAAGATCCACCTTTTTTCTCTTGAAGGGATAAGCAAGACCAAAAGCAGCCTCTTTCAACTTTTCCCACGTTGTTTTGGTTTAAACGTATGCTAGTTTTTTCCCCACGATAATCCCTCAAGCCAGGTATACAATTCAGCATCCCTTTGGTGGAGAGCAATGTGTATAGTACAGCTTAGATAAATTCTAATAACAAAATTGCATTGCTGAGCACATCTAAACATTTGACCTTGGAGACTCATAGGAGAGCAGACATTGCAGATTTCCCTACTTGCCCTTGACTTACAAGAGGGTAGATAATGAATTAATAGAAATTGATAAAAGAGCATCTGTCAGGCAGCCGCTGAGGTCATGAGGCTGGTATGCGGAAACAGTGCCCATACAACATGCGTAACACATAACTGCAGCCAGGAGGGGTGGGTGGGTCATTGAAGCAGGAAATTAGCCTTCAGAAGGAATGTTGGCTTTCTGCACGAGCTACAGCCGCATGGACTCACTGAGAGAAAACACACAGGGAAATGGGGAGTGCTCATTGCCGCAGAGAAAAGAGCTCAGATAGAAGGTGGCAGTGCTATTGCTGTTATTGGTGCTTCAAAGATTTTGAAGACAGTGCAGGTTAGATTTTTTGTTCTTAAAGGAATTAAAATGTTAATAGTGTAAATACCAAATGTTTAGTACTTCTCCCATAGTTAAATAGACAACAGGCTACTGAGGAATGAACAGAGAGGAGAAAACACAGCTTATGAGGCCTTCGCTTGTAATTTTTTTCTTGTGCTCTCTTTTAAGCAAAGGTTAAATGTTGAGATTCGTGGTGGAGCAACCCACCTCTGTTAATTTGTGCAGGGTGATGATTGTTAGAAAATTTATTTCGAAATGAGCCTTGAAAGAAATTGAGAGACTCATAAGTGTATAGTTTTCTCAAATAGTTATTTCTGAAATAGGATCTTGTTAAAGGCCATGCTTTAGAAACAGTTGGTAATTTACACACACATGTAACTTATATGTAGTATACTTGGTGTGTGTATGCTTTTGTTTTAAATACTTGTAACTTTTTTTTCCCTTTTGGTTAAACTAATGAGCGAGGACAATATTTTAAAAGCTGAAATGCATTTTTATGGTAATTTTTCAGATCATGTTCCTTTTATACTTACATCAAAATTTACTCTTGTTATTCTACTGATTGAGAATGGGATAGATGGCATCAGCAGTTACTTGTTAGATTTTTTTCCCCTCTAAAGTTAATTGCTATCCTTCTATTTAAAGGCAGTGTCATATGAATACACACACACACACACACACATATATATAACACATATATATGACACACACACATATATGTGTGTATATATATGTATACACACACACACACACACACACACACATATTTGGTGAGCCCTAAATAAGTAGATTGATTTTGATTTAGGAGCATCAGTTCAGTCATTTTATTTAGATTCTTAAGGAGAAAAGTGACATTTAGTAACTACTTATCATTGTCCAGAAATAAGGTATGAAAAATTGGTGTTTTTAAAGTATTACATTTTAAATCATTTTATAAATTGGGAATGCCCACCAGCATAATCTCAGTTTGATTGCTGTGTATTCCCTCACTGGGTATAGCCTGACATGAACAAGTTTACATTCCAATACTGAAGAATTGCATTCCACTGGGCAGTTCTGACGTACAACAAGAATGTGGAGGCCCATACAAAGGGCAAGTTTGGGGACACTGATAGAAGAAGCTTCTGTGTTCAGCAACTGCCTTTCGTGGAAACTTACACTGGTGTAAAGTACCCTTGACTCAACTTGGGTGGGGAAAATGTGGTCACAGAAAGTTAGGACAGGACAGCCGTACCAGAGAAAGATCCTGCAGTACCCTGCCTGGGGTATCATTACCAAAGGTATTTATGAAAACTAGGTAAGACTTTGTATTTTCAAACATTTGTGCTTTCTTATTGTGGGTCTTGAACTTGAAAGACAGTTTATCAAGCTATTAAAATTGTGTTTATTTTATGTTATGTAGAAGACTAATTGATTTTAGTAATTTTTGTCTGAATATTTTTAGTACTGTAAAGTCATTGCATTTTGCACCTGTAAGAAATATTGAAGTTAGCTTACTTCAATTTTACAACAATTTGTAATTCTTCATTTTAAATTTTTTTCTGTACAAAAACTTAATGAGGATGAAAATCTGGATTGTTAAATGGTTTTTGGAACAACCATCCCTAAATTAGTTGTACTTAGGGAATATGAGCATTTAGGAATAACCCTGTTATGCTGTAAGTGGTCTTTATAGCAATCATTTGTGTGAATTTAACATTTTTTTTTTGTAGCTCAGAGAACCAATATATCGACCAAAAGTAAACCTGCGTTACTTTTAGTTGTCTTTTATAGTTGTTTAATGTAAGATTATAAGGACATTCTGAAATTACATTGAGGTTAATAGTTGAAAGCCAAACTATACAGTGTATTTATACAGAACAGTTTTAGAAGGATTTAAAATAGGCTCTAGTAATTAACTTTTCTTACGATGTAGAACGAGAAAAACTGTCAGCATTCTTAAACCACATACAGCACACTTCTTCATATCTCCCTATCTCTTTCTTTCTGACTTTATAGCCTCTTGTGAAAGGCTGGTTGGTATCTAGTATAGAAAGGGCGAACAAGTTTTTAAATATCCAGGCCCAGTCTCATTGATAACTGTTACCTACATCTTTCTTGCTTTTGAAAATTATTATACATATGTATTTGTATTTATGTGTTTATATAGCAAGACTGAAATTATTAAAAGAGAGGAATTATTTTTTTTAAATAATTTTAATTCAAGGTTTAAAAATAAGCCATGTCACTTTAAAAATTAAGAAGTTTAAACTTCAAAAATATCATTGTTTATCATGGCATGTGGTATTATGAGTGCCGTTTCAAAGAAGCAGATGTTCTACTAGTTGAAGTTCTGGCAGCAACTGCCTGGAGAAGCTTGGTTTTTATAGATTTGACATTCAGATCTTGGCCTATTCCAGGGTAACCCTCAAGCTCTTGATGGTCATTTGTAATTTTGCTGAATTTGAATTGCCTTCTGAATTACAAAAGCTGATTTGTCTTTTTCACTCAACTAGGCAGTGAGTGAGCCTAGCCAATCTCTGAGAATCTATCTTGTAATCAACTTCTGCTCTCCACTTGTCATTGGGTTTATGCTTTATGGGTAAATATGATACAGTATAGCAATATTCCTTAGGAGGTCTGGGAGTTTTTCCTCATAAATGGCAAGCTTACCAAGACTAGAGTTTATGTTATTGAATGTGGAAGAGGGCTATAGCAGAAAGCAAGAGAAAGGGCAAGGTCAGTGAAGTGTGACAGAATCCTGTATTATGGAATCTGATTGTGATTTCAGGCATCTCATTTAGATAGGTTGGCTTAGTTTCTTCAATTGTGAAATAAAAATGGAACTAGAGAGGCAGTTCTTATGGGGTGAGTAGGAATGCATTGGTCACATGTATTATCACCTGAGGGCTCTATATAAAATACAAATGTTTGAGGACCTTTGAATGTAGTACCTTGGATTATGGCTGAAGAAAAAAATGCCAAGAAACCCTGTACTATAGGATTTTCTAAGTTTTGTTTTTTTGTTTTTGTTTTTTTAATCTCTGAAATTCTACAAATCTATTTTGGTTTTGATGTACCATTGTAGGAAGCGAATATGACAGTCTTTTTATTAAACTCATGGTACTCACTCTTCTGTCTGTATTCACAACTTCCCTGTGACTCATCTTTTGCAGAAGATACATAAATTCTTACATGCACACTATATAAGAACAGGGGCTTATATTTAGTGAGTGTTTTATAAGCTCTGTATTGATCACAAAGTTTATTTTGATTCTGCTGTATGGGTCCAGTGAGTATTTGGAAGAGGAATAGGAAGCCGAATTGTGGAGATGGGGCTGAGGTGGCAGTACCCTCAAATTTATGGCTAGCAGTAAAATAAAAATAGGGTTAATGCTGGATGAAAAAAGAATGTAGGTAGTACAACTGACTCTTCAGAAATTTCAGTGACACTTATTTGCCTTCTCCCCATTTCTTCCTAGTTCCACTTTCACCCACAACTTCTCTCACTTCATTGCTAATTAATGTAGAAAAGAGGTCAGTCCCAGGCCTGTCATTGATATAATTCGGTCATCAAAGTTAACTCTTTCTTTGTCTCTAAGATTTGCTATTATGTGATCAAAGTGGTATCTCTACATTTTCTTATTCAAGTCCCAAATTTTTGCCAAGAAACCCAACCTTTTTATCCTTACATAAAATATGCCATTTGTTTGTTTGTTTGTTTATTTATAATCTCTACGTCCAACATGGGGCTTGAACTCACAACCCCAAGATCAAGAGTTAGATGCTCCTCTGAGCCAGCGAGGCACCCCAGCTATTTTAACTATTTAAGGTGTATGACTCAATGGCATTAATTACAATCATACTTGTGCAACTGTCACCACTACCTGTTTCCAAAATTTATGTTCCATAGCTCTGAACAGAACCTCTGTAACCATTAAGCATTCCTACAACCCCCAATAATCTATAGTCCACTTTCTGTCCTTATGAATTTTCCTGTTCTATATATTTCATATAAGTAGAATCTTACAGTATATGTCATTTTGTGACTGGCTTGTTGCACTTAGCATGATACTTTCAAGGCTTATGCAGGCTGCAGCATGTATCACAACTTCAGTCCTTTTAATGGCTGAATAATATTTCATCGCATGTGTTTATCACGTTTTGTTTACATATGTTTAATATGTTGATGGACATTTGTGTTGTTTATACCTTTTGGCTATTGTGAATAATGCTTTAGTGAACTTGAATGTACACATATCTGTTTGAGTCCTTGTTTTCAGTACTTTTGAGTGTTTATCTAGGAGTGGAATTGCTGGGTCATATGGTAATTCTCTGTTTAGCTTTTTGAGGAAGCACCAAACTGTTCCACAGGGACTGTACCACTTTATACTCCTACCAGAAAAAATATAAGAGTCCAAGTTCTCTGAATCCTCTTTAAAACTTGCTATTTTTTTAAAAATTATAACCATATTAGTATCTCATTCACATCTATCATCAGGTGTGAATTGGTATCTCATTGTGGTTTTGATTTGCTTTTCTTTAATGATTCAGAATGTTGATCAGCTTTTCATGTGTTTATTGGCCATGTGTATACCTTCTTGGAAAAATGTCTAGTCAGGTACTTTGCTCATTTTTTAATTAGGCAAATTTAATTTTTTAATTTGTCTTTGTTGTTGAGTTGTAGAGGTTCTTTATATATTCTGTATATTAAACACTGCTCAAATGTATTGTTGCAAATACTTCCTCCCATTCTGTAGATTGTCTTTTCAGCTTCTTGATAATGTCCTTTGATGCACACAAGTTTTTAATTTTCCTTTTGCTGCTTGTGCTTTTAGTGTCATATTTAAGAATCCATTGCCAAACCGTAAAACAGACTCTAAACTATAGAGAACAAACTCCCGGTTGCTAGAAGAGAGGTGGGCAGGGGGATGTGTTAAATAGGTGATGGGTATTTAGGAGGGTTGTGATGAGCACTGTATGTATGTTTAAGTGATGAATCACTAAATCCTACACCTGAAATTACTACTACACTGTATGTTAACTGACTGGAATTTAAATAAAAACTTGGAAGTAAAAAAAAAAAATCCATTGCCAGATCCAATGTCATGAAGATTTATCCCAGTTTTTTTTTTTTTTTTTTTTCCCTAAGAGTTTTGTGGTGTGGGCTTTTTAAATTTAGGTCAGTGATCCATTTTCAGTTAATTTTTATATGTGGTGAGAGGTATGGGTTCAACTTCTTTTTTTCTATGTGGAAATACAATTGTCCCAGCACATTTGTTGAAGGGACTGTTCTTCCCTCATTGACTGAGCTTGGCACCCTTGTCAGTATCAGTTAGCTATAGATACATGGGTTTATTTCTGGACTCTCAATTTTGTTTCATTGGTTTATTCGTCTGCACTTCAGCCAGTACCACACTATTTTGATAACTATAGCTTTGGTGTAAGTTTTCAAATCAAAAGTGTGAGTCCTCCAACTTTGTTCTTTTTCAAGTCTGTTTTGGCTAAGTAGGCCCGTTGCAATTTTATTTGCAAGAATTTGAAGATTGGCTTTTTGGGATTTTGATAGGGATTGCATTGAATCTATAGATCGCTTTGTGTAGTCTCTTGTAAGACTTAATAATTAATAATAAAAAAAGAATGCATTTGATAGGACTAATTGTCCATTTCTGCAGTGGTACCAAGAAGCATTTGGAGCAGAATACAGTCACATAGCTTTGAAATAATCCTTACCGATTTATGACTTTTCTTTCTTTCTTTCTTCCCTCCCTTCCCTTCCCCTCTCCTTCACTCTTTCTTTTAAATTTCTTACTTTTCTTGAAACCCTTAAGGATTATAGGTATATTTTTTAAGTTGCCCATGTTCTTATTTAATTTGTATCATTTATAAATTTTCTTAAATCATAATTTTAGAAACATTTAAGTTTCCAACTTTCAGCTGCTATTAGTAAGACTGAAGAAGTGTTTAAATTTGTGCCTCTGATCTTACAAAAAGTCCTTTGGAATTCCTTAATTTTTTTGTTGGGAACTTTTCAGTTCTGTGTTTTTCCCCTTAGAAACTTTGCTAGGAGAATGCTATATCATAGGTTTTACATGGTTTGCTATAAGAGTAGGTATAGTAATTTCCATTTTTAGAAATTACTTCCTAGTGTATTCATCATTTTGAGGTTTTTGTGTACTATTTGTTATTTATTATGTTAGTACTTACTGTGCTAATGCTTTAAAGATGTCTAGATTTCATGTATGTCTTTTAACTAAAACATGAGAACCCCTTGTTGTTTAATGTCATATTAAATGGTGTATGCATTTGATCTGTTTTCACAAAGGATATTTCATTGTATAGAGTGGATCCTCTGATTACTGCTTTCTTGCACTCACATAAAACTAAAAGATGAAATGTCTTGTACTTTATTCTTACTGACTTTGTTTTGTGCTTTGCTGTCTAAACATCTATGTCATTTGCATGCCTGCAGATTTCTCTCCATTTCTTTCCACTAAATTTTAAAGAACTGATCTCAATATCATCTAGGGTGGAGCTTATATGTTGCTATCTGGTGTCCTTTTTTAGCTCTATACTTATGTTTCAGAACTAAGTTTCTATTTATTTATTTATTTATTTATTTATTTATTTATTTATTTATTTATTTATTTATACATACATTTATTTCTGAGAGACAGAGATAAGCGTGAGTGGGGGAGGGGCAGAGAGAGAGGGAGACACAGAATCCGAAGCAGGTTCCAGGATGTGAGCTGTCAACACAGAGCCTGTTGCGGGGCCTGAACCCACGGACCGCGAGACCGCGAGATCATGACCTGAGCTGAAGTCGTACGCTTAACCGACTGAGCCACCCAGGCACCTCTATTTTTATTTTTTTAATGTGTATTTATTTTTGAGAGAAAGAGTGAGTGAAAGAGTGTGTGAATAGAGGAAGGGCAGAGAGAGAGATGGAGACACAGAATCTGAAGCAGGGTCTAGACTCTGAGCTGTCAGCACAGAGCCCAATGTGGGGCTCTATCCCACAAACCACGAGATCATGACCTGAGCCGAAGTCAGCCGTTCAACTGACTGAGCCACCCAGGCACCCCCAGAACTGGGTTTTTAAAACAGTGTGTAGAACATGGTCCAAGATTTTTTAAAAACTTAGTAAATAATGATATTTATTTACTTTTGTTTACATATTTATTGTTTCAAAGTATCACAGAGGAAAAGTGAATGTATTTTGTGGACTTAATTTCTAGCTAGCATTTTTCAGTACTTTGTTCATCCTAACTTATAGCTTCTGGTCTGTAAGCAAAGAGTAAGTCATCTTTGCATTAGAGACAAGAGGTCTAGTCATTAGGCCTAGTATGTGCATTCATGACCTACTATTTGGCTCTTTTGAGGCTATTGTACTTCCAGGTTGTTGGCTGGGTTTGAAATCATAGATTGTTGGATGAATGAAATAATATATTCTCCTTTGCTAGAATGTGTTCTGTGTGCATTTGCCTTTTCTGCTGAGTGTATTCTGCTGAGTGTATTCAAGGAATTACCTGAGGGCGAGTCTTATTTTTCCTGCAGTTCACATATTTGCGATGGTCAGTAGAACTTGAGTCTTCTGTGGCTGCAAAGGGAGTTTCATCAGATTCTGGTGTATCTCTTTTCCCAAAAGACTCTTATGGAGATATTTTTGAATAGCACATTTTAGGGGATGCAAACTTTTCATCTCCAAAGTAATAGTGTTTGTGCAAATGAATATGTGATTGTTGTCCTACCATAAAATTCTGTTGAGCTAATGACTACTTTGTACAAGGATTTACACCTTTAATTCTGAAGTAGGGAGAGTTGTTTGTACAGAATTAGGCATAAAATAGTGACTACCATATTGTTTGTGTAGACATTACCCCTTTTGTTGCTGAAATTTGTAAGCAATTCTAACAGGTTTTTATTTTTATTGAGTATTATATACACGTTGCATGCATTCTAAACTTGTTTTTTGTTTTTTTTTACTATTTGAAATTTTAAAACAGGAAAATCATTCAATCATTATGTTTCTAAAACATTATTATTATGTTGTCCAGTGCTATAATTTAATAAAATAGAATAAAAATTAGAGTTACAATAGAGAACAAACTGACAGTTACCAGAGGGGGGGTGGGTTGGGGGATGGAGGAAATGGATGATAGGGACCAAGGAGGGCACTTGTGATGAGTGCTGGGTGATATATGGAAGCAGTGAATCACTGTATTGTATATCCGAAACTAATATGACACTGTATGTTAACTAGCTGGAATTTAAATAAAAACCTAAAAAAAAGAGTTACGTAGTTGTGAGTTTCTTTAGATTTTAATGTTATTTTATTTAGAAATACACCTTAAACATATAATATATATTTTTACCTAGTCATGTAACAGGATTAAATGGGTGAAGGTGGCATAAAACCTGCTACATATTTTACTAACATGTTGATAATTTTTTCATTTGTAGTGTATCATTAAATTATAAAGTTCATTGTAAAAAAATTAAACTGCAATCAGGTAGTTCAGAAACACAGAAAGAAATTTTTGTGTGTACTGAAGATTTTATGTCATTTTAGTGGTATTTATTTGTAAACTAAGGTAAGAATATTTAAAGATTTAGGTCATTTTAATTGCACGAGAAGTAATATTCTAGATGGGTTTATTATATTTTCTTGCTAGTTTTTCCACTTTAAAAAGAGCACTCTAATATGAATGTTTGTGTATGTGTGCATGAATGTACATGTGAATATTTAAATAATTTTTTCATATATATGCCACATATAGTTCTGTTTTTGATTTTTTAAGAAACAGGATTAGTTGCTTGATAAAAAAGTTCTTTGGAAGAATTTTTTTTTTCTCAAAGATAAGCTATTA